>NW_005842382.1:286291-314896 GCF_000455745.1 Alligator sinensis | reverse complement strand
GCCCAAGCCGAAGAGGACTCCACATCCATCTCGTGGGGACTCTGGATACACGGCAGGGTAATAGAAACCCTGTGTGAGATTCAGAGGAGCGTGGCGGCCTGATCCACCGCCCACCTCTTTCCGTCTTCGAGCGCGACTTTTATAAGATGTACCTACGATTCTGATTTTGGTGGCTCGTTCACCCAGAGCATCCGGAGCTCTGTTCTGTGGAGCCTAGCAACCTCCACGAGACCGTCTGTGTTGTCTGTCTGTAACCGCAACTCAAGCAAGTCTTCCAGCCTACACCATTGCCATCTCGGTGTAAGTAAACAATCTTTAAAACTACCGCTAAGCATTTGTGCCTAATTCCAGCTCGACGGTCTCCCTCTCCGACCCGGCGTGCCCGGGCTGCTAGCCACAGCCCGTGTGCAGCACGGAAAAGGGCTCGGGTCGCTCCCGGCCCGCACATGTACTATGACAGTCTCTGTTTTTGGCAGTTAAACCAGAATATATGATATCCCTTTTACTCCTTGTTGTCCCTCTGGAAGTCTTTAAGTAACAAATAATATTGTCATCAATTATGCTGATGCACAAACAAAACAAAGAAGTAAACAAATCAATATTCCTGAATTCCGCTAAAAGTGGGGTTGTGACAAATACGAAAGGACAACATAGGTATAGGAAAGTATTTTATTTCAAGTTTCTAAAAGTAAAAATAAAATTCAAAATGTAATCTTCAAAGACATTTATTTTGGTTTTCTCCTCCATTTATCTCAATAGCTCCTAATTTCAAACTGGAGTGGTAGTTGGTTAATGAAAAATGTCATAAGAGTGATCAGTATAGTATAATATAATACAAATAACTTCATTCCTTTTGCAGAGCCATAATGTCTACTAAACACCACTAGTTTGAATGGAATACTTAACATCTGTGACATTCTTTAAGGAGACGTTATTCACAGGTGTGTGACTCTAGGAAAAAGTGAAACAAAATTACAAAGCTACATCCATTTCTTGAAGTAAATGACATCTGATATGGAAAAGAATACTTTATAAATAATTTAAAAACCCTTTAAATCAGGGGAGCTCAACCTCCAGTGGTCTGCAGAGCCTTGGAATCCAGCCCACAGGGCTCCTCATGGGGTGCAAAATTTGGTGGTGGGGGAGCAGGGGCAGAACTGTCACCCCTCCCTGCAGCCACAAGTCCTAGCCCTGTGGGATGGGTCTGAGCTGGGCTACGAGACCCTTTCCCTCCGGGCCACCAGCTTGGAGCCAGGAAGCATCCCTTTTTCCCTGTAGGGTCAGGCCATGCCCCTTTCCCCCACCATGGGGCCAGGCCATGTCCCCTTCCCTCCACCTGGCCAGGTTGGGACCAGGTCATTACCCATCCCCTTTCATGGGTGGTTTGAGGCTGGGCCATGTCCCCTCCACACCCCTGACGCAGGGCTGGGCTATGCCCTCTTCACTCTGCCTGGCCAGGTTGGGGCCAGGTCCTTGCCTCTCCCCTCCCCCTGCACAGGGCTAGGTTGGGGCCAGCCCAAGCCCCCTTCCACTACACGGCTAAGTTGGGGCCAGGCTGCTCCCTTCCCTGCTCTGCAAGGCTGGATGGGTACCCACCAGATTGGCACGCAGAGGGATCAGGCACTGCTCATTCAGTCTGCCAGCTAAAAGGGTTGAGTACCACTGCTTTAAACTTTAACACCGCCAAAACTGAAGAAGTTAGAGAATTAGGGATAGTGTCTTCCGGCACCTTTTTTTTCTAGTGACAGAACTTTCTTTAAAAAGCTAAGATTTTGGGTAGGATTTTCATTCTCTCCCACTGAAAGCCTGTTATAAGAGGGTTTTGCATGGGTAGGCTACATATGTACTGGGAAAAGCAGCTTGCTTTCCCACTCCTGAACTTGAAACCTGAGGACATAGTTTGAAACAACTATGGCCAATTGACCATGCTGTGCAGGAGAGGTCATGGTCCAGTGAAGGTGTGTCTTGACCCATTACACAAATCCTGGATTGCTGACATTGTCTAATGTGCTTTTACAGAGGCTTCAGCTGCGCAGCTTTTCTCCTTCGCACAGTGTGGATTGTGCTATTTCTGGTACATTTGGGATTTTCCATTATTATAGGAGAGGCTGCAGGATCCAACCCTTAGAATAAAGCCCCACTGAGCTGCAAATTGCTTCTTTTTGTTTAACAAGGTTGATCAACAGCAATCCAGAGGTTGTTTTGATTGGCATGTGAGTCACCTGACTGGGCTGCAGGGTAATGCTGAATGACAGCTTGGGTAGAATATCAAACAAAGGATTTAATGGTATGAGATGTGGAAATAGTTTGGTTTTGATACACGGCTGATTCTGAGAATCCTAGAAGTGATGTTCTGAGTTATAAGATGTGCTATGCTTTTGCTATATAATTCGTGTTTAAAAGTATATATATTAAAATAAACTACAATGGGGTAAAACAGTCAGCAGCTCATTATTTCTCTCCCATGAAGGAAATAATTCCTTTGAGTCCAAACCTTTGTAACTATTCACACTCCATGACTCATATACATACACAAAGCTCTGTACTGACAAGCTTTGCTGCAGCTTCTGTGCAGTCACAGTGCTCTTCTGAAGAGTTGCTGTTCCAAGGCAAATGAAGTATTTGACAGATGGTGGTAGCCCTGTTAGGTATGTTTTACCACAGGCCTTTAATTCAGCACTGATGTAGTTAAAACAGTGGGCCAAAATGTGCTTTCATGACCAAAAGAAAAAGGGGGCCCCTCTAGACCAGGCATGCAGAAAATGGGGTATGTCTAGGCTGGGCCACTGCTATCCCCTTGATTCCCACATCTTCTGCAGACTGTGGTCTATAAGATTAAGATAAATGAGGGAGGAGGGCAAAGTCTAAATAACCAGCCCTAGGTGAATGGAGGGCCAATTAGAGGCATATCACTGTTTCCTTAATCTCACAGATATTTTCCAGGACAGGTCTGGACCTGTATACTTAGGATGACCATATGTCTCAGATTGGCCAGGACAGTCCTGGTTTTTGGAGGCTGTCTCAGCAATCCAACCATTGGAGAAAATTGAAGCAAAAGTCCTGAATTGGCACAAACCCGCCCTCATGTGCCCAGCTCCTGGCTCCACTGGGCTGTGAGCACTTGCTCATGCAGTAGAGTTGGGGTAGGTGGGGAGGAGCCACAGAGTCGTGGGTGTGTGTATGTGGCGGGGGGGATGTGCCATGCTGTCCTGCCCAGCTCTGCCCCTGAGCCGTGGTGTTAGGGAGGGACTGTGTGTGCATGCACTGGCACCCCTCCAATCCCAGATTTCCCTCAAATTATTATAGTCACCCTACGTATACTTTTCTGAGTTTCTTGTGACATGGGACTTATTTAAGAGAACGTTACATTCAGTCAAGGTCAGTAAGGTTAGGTACAGACATTCAAAAAGTCTGAGGCGAAATCAATGCAGCTTTCTGTAAGCAGCATAGTTTAAATCAGTTATGAATAGAAGACGCATTCGCCTTTTGGTTGTGGGGAGCAGAACTTAGACCCGATTCCACCATTTTTAAGCGAATCTACGCATGCTGAACTTCTGCTCTGTTACAGGTATAGACCGATTTCCAGTCACTTATACTAGTAAAAGTGTAATGGCTGTACCTGGCCTTAGAGTCCTGGCAGCATCAATCACTCCATTGGAGTTTTGCTGCCACAATGTGACAAGAGATACTAGGGCTTTAATCTATTGTGGAAACCTGTGCGGGTCTCTATTTATGGGAGCACAAATGCAGCTTCCCCGAGAGAAGGTTTGGCATAAGCTCTACATGGGGATTCTTCTGGTGACTTTCTGCCTCTTAGTCTCCTCTGAGGTTTTGCTGTGGGAGGGAGAATTTTTAGCATCCTTATTGTAATGTAACCTTTTCAGAAATCCCAGCTTCCAGGATGGAAGGATAAAACATTGTTTGCAGGGTTGGATTGCTCGACTGATATACGTTTTGTGTGGTAGCAAGACTTGCTGCTGTTGTCTTTTTACAGAAGTAACGTTTTTCTGGTAACCAGTTAGCTGTGTATGTTTCTGAATCATTATTACTCCAGCCTCCTGTTAGTCTTTCTTTCCCTTTTATGTTTCATTGTATATAATGCCACCCAGAAAACGTGACAAACACATTCTTTTTCCTTACCAATTTTTGTTCTCCTCCATCTGCTAAACATTTTATTCTGCTGTTTTCTCACTGCTGCTGCAGCAAAAATGTCTGCCTTTTGTTTATTTCTCTCTACACTAGAATCATGACATCATCAATAGTATTAGCAGGGGAAAATATGTAGAGCTGTGGCTAAACCAGCTGTTCGTTAGCAACTTGTCTAGGCTGTCTCTATTTCTTCTTATTAATGTATATTGTTATTGTGTTTCCTGCTTAAGAGCTGTAGAAGGTCCTTAGCCATGAGCCATCTGCTCAGTCAGTGTCTTCAGTTACTTTGGTGTGATCATATCAAAATGGTGGCATTTAAATAAAGGTTTAGAATCTGCAGCAACTGTATCACCAGACAAACCTGCCTTAATTGTGGGTATTTTTCCTCATATACAGGCTAATTTTACCTTTATGTATCAAGTGCATACTCCTGTTTTGCAAATGCTAATAACATTTCTGTGTGGTTACTGTTTCCTGAATGAAATAGCCAACTTATTGTATTCCCATCCGATCTGCGTTTTCATTACAGTTCAGAGACTGCCTTTTGGTTGCATTACTGTAGGCCTGTGTTTAGTATGATGGGTCTAATCCTGATGCCAGGGAAGTTAGTGAGAGCTTTGCCATTGATTTCTCTGGCATCAGAATCAGGCCCACGGTTCTCTGTGTTCATGCAGCAGAGCCTGATCCTGCTCCCTTTGATGTCAATGTTAAAAATTACTTCAATGGAAGCAGGATCAATCCATTCAATAGCAACAAGCTGTCAATTATTCTAATGAGGAAGATGTTGAAAGGAATAACAAGTAGGTATTTTCCATTTGTAGAATATTAATGAGTAAACAGTGTTCCCGTTTGCCATTTATATTTTCAAAATGCTATAAATAATTCTAGAGATAATTAACTATTTTCACAGAAAACCCGTACCTTTGCACTGTAGATATTATAAATAATTATTTATGAGGTATAAGTCTTCCGAGGAAAAGAAAAGTGTTCAGTTATCATGAGCAACACTATGTTAACATTTTTAATTACGCAAACGAAGAATGTTTTGTGCATGCCTTCTGAGGTAGGAAGTAAGCTGCTTCAGAATTATCTGAAATTAATCATTGGTGGTAATAATGTTAGTGATAGTCATTGACGTGCATTTTTTTCATGCAGGTACTTTCATGATTTTTAAAAAATATAGTTATCCCCCCCGCAGACATATGAAAGGGTGAGGGTAATTAAATATAAAGGAATTTTATAAGCAAAATGCAATAACTGAATATCAGCAGCTTTATAAAAAGTAGATTCAAGGCTCCATCAACAAGTATAATTTATCATATAGATTCAAGCCCTGATCCTGTGAACTTTGCTCAACTGAGCAATCCTTAGATGCCTGCACACTTTAATTGAAATCAGTAAGACTAGTTGTGCGCCCTTGACTGATGATACAGTGATAAAATTAAGGTGTCTGTTTTCTGGAGAAATTATCATTGTCCTCTATGTGTGGATAAATACTGGGAGCATAGGTATGTAGGCAAAATATGACCTCCTTGGAACATTGATATAAATGTATGTGTTGTGAGAAATAACACAGACAATGCAGGTTATCACTACTTCCCACTAAAATTATTATTTGTTTCTTTAAACTTTTTTTCAGTTCCTAAGGAAAGCTTTTCTGTAGAGAGGGAGAAAAGGAGTTGTAAAGGGATTTCCATTATTTGTCTGTCCTTAATGAGTTAAATTTATAATTTGTTATTACATCCTTATAGTAGACCTCAGCTGATAAAAATATCCATAGACAGTGAAATCAGTGGCATGCCTGGCTTTCTCAGACAAAACTCCCATGTGATCACATAGGCAGCCTCAGTGAGACTGAAGCTGCTCAGCAAGCAGTAGGTAATGAGTCTTTGTGCAGAGTGAAGCTCTTGTCGCTGAACAATAAAGCATATGGTACCAGCAATAAAACACAGTGCTGGGAAATTTAAGAAGATTCCGTTGGAACTAGGAAGACAGGGAATATGGCACACGTTATAAAATGATGATCAATCTGTTTCGGTTCCTAATTAATAAAAAGGGTGCATGGATTGGAAAAACAACAATTTGAACAGGTCAGTTGTTTTACAGCTTATTCACTCACTGGACTGTTTTGAATTTGTTCGGTATTTAGGTATATATGCTCTTTAAAAATAAAAAACATTTTTTGCATTTGGTAAGGAAGAGTTTGAATGATGCATATCCATTTGAAGCCTAGCTAAATGAATTGTATAAGTACTGTAATCAGATTTGTTGTACATATGTTTTTGCTATTATTACCCTGTAATCAAAAATTTCATTTATCCATAAAAAACGGAATAGTCAGAAATAAAATGAAGACTAAAATGGATCACTTTGCCAACATGGAAATAGTATCAGCTATTTAGTAGCAATAATCTGTTATTCCTATGCATCTATAAACTCAATATTTTTTAGATGAGAAACATGTGGCATCTTAGCTATTTCTTTTCCATTAAAAAAAATATATTCATATCAATAGCAAATGCACTTTTATTTTTCATTATGTTTTTCCTGTTGTATTTGGGAAATGGTGCTTCTAAAACTATATGTACACACATAAATGATTCATTATGAAACTGTGCACTCGGCTCATTTTGACAATATTATTACGACATAGTATGTTTTATTGTATTTTTCAAGAAGAAGGTATTCATTTCAGTTACTAAATCTTATAGTTAATTACATACACTTTTTTGTTTATAAAAATAGGTCCAAAGATCCTAGTGGCCTATGATTGCCTTAATACATAGTGTAGATATTGAATTTGCCTATTACATTAGTGGAATAGAAATTGACTCTATCAGCTTTATTCAAACTTTCTGTTCTTGAATGATTTGACATCAGTGTTTTTCTCATTGCTCAAACACTTCAAAAGGCACAAGACCATAAACCGACAATTACTGAAAGAAACTGAATTACTCGTTTCTAATGAGTAATTCAGCATAGGGAAGTTGAATCCTTTAATAGGAAGGATGCTGTGTGTAAGGCGGGGGGGGGAAGGAGAGAAGAGAAGAAGCAGAAAATAAAACACTGAACCTCCTTCCTAAAGGCACACCAACATTTCTGTATCATTTTAATCGGGATACATAATTTTTACAAATAACCTCTCTGAACATTTTACCAATATAAAATCTTCATGCTCTACTTCTAGATATTAATAAATACCCATGCATTTACAATGTTGGCATAGTATTTAATTGAGATTTGTGTTAGGAGGGACTAGTAATAATTTAACTAGTTATTAAGCAATTCTGCACGTGATCTGTTTACACTAATACAGTTTTACTATTGTGTCTGCAACTGATAGTAATTCACACTGAGACACTTGCAAAAAGCTATGCATTAATTAAGTGCCTGAATTTCAAAATAAAATACAGATTGATCTATAAATATTTTACTTTATTAAAATGTATGGAAGGCTACATTTAGACACAGAGGGCAGTTGTTGACAATCATATATTAGCTTGCCACATGTATTTAAATGAAATATTTGACTATTTTGGTCTCCTTGTAAACCAGCTGCTGCAGATTGATTTTCTTTTTGGGTGCTGCTTAATATGCTTGAAAATGAAAACATTTACCTATTAATTACTACAGCAGGAGATATTTTTTTGACTTACCAATCAAACCAGTATGTAGTGGCTATAGCCCCCCCCAGCTCTCCAATGATTCAGGTATTCTAACTGAACTGCAGCTCTACAATTTCTTACCCAGCATTCCCTTCTTGTTGCTGGCAGGCCTTCACCAGCCTTATGTAAATGAGACAAGCACAGTAGCTTTGACTGCAGAAGGGGGAGAAATGAGTTCAAAGGTCACAGGGCTGGTGGAAGGCTGTAACAGTTGATTGAAAAAAATATACTGGGTACTGCAGCAGTCTGTTGCTGGTATAAAATGAAGCAGACTTCGCTTTGTATCTTAAGAAGTTCTTTGAGCTTTTCTGCAACAATTGTTTAACACTGTCTGCAGGTATGATTGAGAGAGTATATGCTGTGCATAATTTGCTTCTGCAAATACTTGGTTGAAACTTTTAAAGATAGTTTTATCAGGCTTGCATTTGTTTTGGTTTTGGAATTGTAATTCTGTTGCCCGCCATTGACATGGAACATTCCTACTTCGTTCATTAAATAGATTCTGCTTTAATGAGTTTAACAAATGTTATATGTAGGAAAGTCAAGTACAATTTAATAATATTGAATCCTATTTAAAATCTTTTAACCTTTTGAACCTCTTTGAGGGGGGATGCGGGAAAGCCATTCCTATTGGATGTTGGTTGTTTTGATTTATTTTTACCTTCCATTAAAAAAAAAAAGTACCTGCTTGTGATTCCTATTTGGCAGGAATTTGTTAAAATCATGCTGTTTTGAAACTAAGAGCTATTTTGGTAATTTCTTGCTTGGTTTTTTTTTTAATAAACCTAAATTTCTTTATTCACCTCATCATACTTGTTCTTAATTAAACTAAAGTGTGGATGTTTTGTACTCAGAGATACTGCAAGAAGTTTATTTTGTTTCATTTGAATCATCTTTTTTTTAATGTAAGAATTTGTTTAGCTTGACATCTGCATTATGAAAAGGTGGAGTTTTCCCCAGGCGACATATATTGCTTTTACATGTGCAATGTAGAGTGAAATACCATTTTATTTGTTGCTATACTATTTTTGTGCTTTATTAGAGAAACCCTTTAATCTTTTTATTAGATGTTTGTGGTGGTGGTTTTCTGATGGTGGTTTTCTTATTTTACTCTCTTGGCACAGGCTGGTTTTAGCTTACTGTATCAATGTGTCAATTCATTTTTATCTTTTAGCTTTAGTATGTTTGCTTTGATTAAAAATAGGTCAGAAATCATGCTTAATTTTGCATGCTATAAGACTGAAGTAAATCTGGCCTTTTACAGAACATTTCTAGCCAAATCTCCTTTCCTGTCCCAGAAAAATGGTCCCATTGAAATCAGTTGTTTTCTGTGAGACTTGGATAGTCTTTTCTTGCACACTACTTACAAGTAGTCTTTATTCAGAGGTCCCATATATTTTGAGATTTTCAAAGGAGTAAGACACTCTCTCCCTTCCTTAAAAATATCTGCCTGGTTGCATTCTGGGTTGCAACAGTAAGTGTTGCAGGATCAAGACATACTTGCCTGAGTAAAGTGAACGAATCCTGATTAAAGTGTAACATGCTATAAAACATTTGACTGTCAAGGGAAAAGGAAAAAAATACTCAAAACAGATTCAGTCCTATAAAAATATATATCTATCTCTCTGGTCCAGTACCAGCAAAATATCAATAGCAGTATTCATCTGCTATATGTTAAGCACATGTTCAAGTGTTTTCCTGGGTCAGGGCCAGAGTGGCCACCATGCTACAGATCAGACCATGTATGCTATATATCATCTAGAATCCAATCATGCAAGTGCTCTGGCTAGGAGTCTCAGGCATCTCAGAGAGTTAACTGAATTTCAACAGGAGGAAGTCACCCAACATCCTGAGATACCTTTGAAAATCCCAATATCTATTGTCTGGACATAGTATTGAAGCCAGTTTGGAAGCTATGAGAGGTGAGGCCCTGATATGTTTGCACATCTTAGTTTCCAAAAAGAAAAGTGAGGAGAACTGTATATATCGTAATGAGCAGAACTGAATGAGAAAGAATGTCTTTTGCAGTTATTTCATAACATTGCTTACATCATCAACCACCGCTTCATATGAAACACATTAGTAAACAAATAGAATATTATCTTCAATATTCACCATCAAGTAGAAAGAGACAGAATAACCATGCACATGACTAAAGTAACAGGGTAAATAAAGCAGTATTTAATAAGATAATTTCCATACTTTTTATAAAACAAACTGGATACATTTTTAAATGAAAATTAATTTATGAGATTAAATACTTAACAGTAAGCACATACCTGGATAAATTGAATAGTGTCCTCTAAAATGACAAAAGGTGCCTCACGTTAGACTAGTGGTCCATACTATTACAATTAAATTGTAACATTTAGGTACGTGCATCCTTTAAGAGATGTGCATAAAATGTATGTATATCCTATACATATATGTAAAAGACTTGCATATACAGAAGCAAAATGGCTTTCCTTTGGAAAAGTTTATACTACTGTAAATTCTGGGGGTTTGAATGTGTTATCTATAATCCTAATTTTATTTTAGAAAATGAAAGAAGTGATTTCAGATATTGTTCTGTGACTTCTTTGGCACATTGAGTTACCACTGCTATTGGGGTTTCTGAAATACTCTTCATTAAAAGCCTAGACTCCAATCATGCAATAAATTTGTAAAGAGATTGCTTTTCTTTATTTGGAATGCTGGCTATTAAGCTTAAAAAACAAACAAACAAAAAACCACTATTTTTTCCCTTCACCTCTAGTACATCATTGTGAAGAGAGACTTGATTCTGACCTTACTTATACTGTAACACCCTTGACTTCAATTGTATTGCTTCTGATTTACCCCAACGAGAGAAAGGTCTGAATGTGCCCACTTTTGTCTGAGTAGGTAAAACAAACAAATGATTTCATCTTGTTCAGTAGCCTTCTCTGTCTAGAAACTTGTCTTGATTCATTTAGTAAAAGGAGGAAACAACTTTTGTTTAAAAATATCCCGTTTATTTTGGCTAGACAAGATATTTGGATTAGCCAGAAATAATTTATAGTTTGAGGCTTAACTGAGAACATAAAATCCCAAATTTGCATTCTTTCCCCCTCCCATCCCCATTTTAAAAATGTTTCTTTAAAAATATATTTACTGAAAATGTCCCTACCTGCTGGGAGGTTCATCCCCAGAGAAATTGGACATGTTCTCCACAAGATAGTAATAAATGAATTTACTGCATCTAAAACTCTCCTACTTGTTCTTAATAGATACTTCTAATAACTGAACCTTGAAGTTTAAGCACTTATCCCATTGAATGAACAGATGGCAGATCATGCTGAAGTGAGACAGGTGTAATCTATTGCGAAGTCCGTAAAGCTTTTTGAAAGATAAATTGTCTCATTCTCTGTCAGCCGTCTATCTTTGTCATAGCTCTGAACCAATTACAAAGTTGAGACAAATTGCATTGTAAGTGTGCCAGACTCTCAACAAAATATTGTAGACCTCTATAAGAGCTGAAAATTTTTCACCATAAAAATCTGTAAAATTTTGTTTCCATTTGACCAGTCTTATGAGAGAGCTTTGATTGTTGCTGTTTCACTTCTTTGTTGCTCTTGGCTCCGATGGATGGTTGAATATATAGCTTGCAGACAAAAATGACCCATTTACAAGTGAATAAATAGGAAATAAATAATGTACACAAATAGGAAAAAGATTTGCCAGGTGAAAATGGGTCTAGCAAAAATAATGTGGCTTTAATTTCACCCCCCTCCCCCCCAAATTGGCTGCAGCTACTAATGAAAGCTAAGATTAGCATGAGTTGGGAATAGTGAAAAAACAAAACAAAAGAAAAACCTGGAAAATAGCTGCTGATTTCCTATTTTAGATTTAGATGTAATTCACTCTTGCATCCAACTCCCCTCCCCCTCCCAACAGCCAAAGAAAGCTGCAATCCCAGTGCCCTTGTTTCTTTTTTCCATCGCTTCATATTAGCCTTTTTGAAGAACAGGAAGAAACAGTGCAAAATGAAAAGAAATGGAAGGCAGGATAAATTTGCACCTTGTAGACTAAACCAAAGTATATGTATAGCACAAGCTTTTATGAGCTAAAGCTCACTTCATCAGAAATACCAGATTGGTTGCATTTTGGTTCCCATATACAACTTTTAGCTAATATAACACCAAACTATTTTGTGAATTTTTTTAACTATGTTTCTTGGTCTAATTTGAAACATAATTACATCTTCTTTCCCATGAAGGAAGGGGGCTTCTATCCAGCAGTCAGTATTGGCTGATGCAAATAGAGAGTGCTAGCTCCATAGGATTGATGCAGCCACTCTCTAAGGATCTTCTGATGGAGTGGGTAGAAGCTGAAGAAGGGCTAGAGGCTATATGCGTTACTATTCAGTACACAGTATAGAAATTTGATAGAGCACTACTGCATGGAAACCACAGCTGCCATTAGTGTGCTGCAGCCAGTTTTGGAGAAAGCTAGGGGAAATTAAACCACATTATTTTTTGCAAGATCCATTTTAACCTGACAAGTTATTTTTGCTATTTGTGTGCACTAAAAATGACACTATTTCTGTCAACTAGTCCAAGAGGCAAAGAAAACTAGTCTGCATGGGGCACTGATAGCCTGTTATTGGTACCCAAACTAGCTACTTTAAAGCAAGCTCAGGAATCATTATATTACACTATTGATACTGCTGTGTAGACAGATCAGTAAAATACCCTCCACTTAAGCTATCATGGACTCCCTCTGGGTCCCATTGCAACTGTGTTACGTTGCATACTGTACACAATATGTCACATAGCCATACAAGGAGTATCCAGACGTTTGTTATCTGGGAAAGAAGAGGTTGGTCTTTCTGTCTTGTGAAGTAAGGCTGGGTTTTTGAGCAGATCTCAAGGACCTCAAGTTACTGGGAATCTGGACATACTGCTCACTCTGTGCCCCTAAGACAGTTCCCACCTGAAGGACGTTTGTTTGGAAGTTTTGGGAGAGCAGAACAGGTTGGTCCAGCAGCGGCTTTCTCTGTCAGAATAGGAATACAAGCTTTGAAAATGGACTCATCTGATCTTAGATGAGTGCCAGGATTTTAAAGTTATTTTAAATGGATTTTGTTTTTGGACATATACACAGCAGGCTTCTCTTTTAATAGAACATAGGCTTTTTCAGTAGCTTTGGTTGTGAGATAGCAGCCCTCAGCAAATGCCATTGTATAAGGCTAAATACACAAGTGTATAGTTTTCTACCTTGGTCATTCAAGAGAGAATTTTAATTGTGGCAGATTTTTAAGAAATTCAGAAGTCATGGTGGAAAGGAAAAAAGTCGTGGCATGTCAGAAATTAATGTCACATGCTATGTACTTTGGTTTCTACCCATTTTTCAAAGATCCTTACTTTCACCTTATTTTAGCATTAAAGGTAAAAACAATGAGACTCATTTTCAGCAGATGGTCTAACAGCTGATCTTTTTAGTCACAAAATAACCTCTTATATTTTAAAAAAACATTTTTGTGAGAGAAGGGGGCCTCCTGGCCCCTTGGGGACTTAACATTCTCACACAGAGCCCATTTGCTGCTCTTTTGTGTTGCCAGAGTCATTGCTGAGCTCCTGCTGGCTATTAACTTCCAAATCAGCCCAGGGTTTAACTTTGTGGTTTTCAATTAAGTCTGTTCAAAAGTTTACTGTCATAGCCTTCCACAAACACATTCACATGCAAAAATCACATTTTTAGTTGTGGCTCTTCTTTTAAAACAAAACAGGAACATTATGAAATATTAACACTGTTTAAAGATAAAATCACCACTGTTTGACAGAGAAAATGCAGTAAAATAAATAGTATGAAAAAGAGTCTAGGGAGACTCTTAAAAGTACAGCTTCTATAACTCTCATGCTTCCACAGTAATGCTTTTCACAATGGCATGTGGTAGATAATTAATTTTGTCCCAGCAGAGTCCTCTGACTGAGATGTTGAATGGTCATAAGGCAGTTATAAGTCAGCAAACACTGTGGGGAATAGGTTAGCTGTTTAGTTTCTATTCATCACTTTCCTGGTGACAACACTGTCTTAGGAATTGGGTGGGTATTCATGTATTATTAGAACTCTGCCTTGTCTGTCAAGCCTCTGAAAAGATTTTCAGTCTAAAGCTACAAAGCAAAGGGAAAGTATATTTTACTTGTTTTTATTTTCTTGTTGCCATCGTGTTTTAAATGGTAAGTTCAAAGCACCACCATGTTGTAGCAGACTTTAAGTCATTTATGTTTTCCAGTACAAGTCTTTTTACTGGTGTTGTTCTCTGGGGATTGATGGACCCCATCCTCTTAAATACCATTGTATCAATTTGTTTGATATGTGATGATGGCAAACTAAAAAGAAATAGACTCAGAGGCAAATATTCATATTACCAATATTACTAAAACTTCTTGGCTAGGGACAGAAGTTTCATAGATGAAGGGTCAGAAGGGACCTAGTAGATCATCAAGTCCGACCCCCTGCCCTGGGCAGGAATGAGTGCTGGGGTCAGGCGACCCCGGCCAGGTATCTGTCCAATCTCCTTTTAAACACCTCCAAGGAAGGGGACAGCACAACCTCCCTTGGAAGCTTATTCCACATTTTGGCAGCCCTCACTGTAAAGAATTTTTTCCTGATGTCCAATCTGAATTTGCTCTCTTTCAGTTTGTGGCCATTGTTTCTAGTTCCCCCAACAGACGCCCTGGTAAACATTGTATCCCCTATTTCTTGATGCCCCCACCCCCGCCAATGAGTGTGTCAGCGACCATGAGATCACCTCTCAACCTCCTCTTGAGGAGGCTGAAGAGGTTCAGGTCTCCCAATTGGTCCACATAGGGTTTTTTTCTGTAAGCCTTTAACCAGATGAGTGGTCCTCCTCCGAACCCTCTCCAGGCCATCCACATTCCTCCCAAAGTGTAGAGGTTCAGGTCTCCCAATTGGTCCACATAGGGTTTTTTTCTGTAAGCCTTTAACCAGATGAGTGGTCCTCCTCCGAACCCTCTCCAGGCCATCCACATTCCTCCCAAAGTGTGGCACCCAAAACTGTATGCAGTACTCCAGCTGTGGCCTAACCAATGTTGCATAGAGGGGAAGTATCACCTCCCTAGACTTGTTTGTGATGCACCTACTTACACAAGAAAGGGTGCAGTTACCTTTACTTATCACCTGATCACACTGGTGACTCGTGTTCATTTTGGAGTCAACTATGACTCCGAGATCTCTTTCCTCAGTTGTGCTACTTAGGGTGGTACCTCCCAGGCTATAGGAGTGTTCATGATTCTTCCTCCCCAGGTGCAACACACGACACATTCTTTTTAAACTGCATCCTATTCTGTTCAGCCCATTTCCCCAGCCTTTCCAAATCAGCCTGGATTTGCTCCCTGCCGTCTAGTTTGTGTACCTCCCCCATACTTTGGTGTTGTCAGCAAACTTGGACGAGGGAGTAGAAAGCACCCTGTCCTCCCTCGTCCAAGTCACTAACGAAGATATTGAATAGTACCGGTCCCAGGACAGAGCCTTGGGAGCTCCCAAAGGCTCCAGGTAGAAACCGACCTGTCCAACACCCTCTGGGTGCATCCCATAAGCCAATTTTCTACCCACCGGACTGTGTAATAATCTACATTGTAACTGTTTAGTTTATTTATAAGAATTGGGTGTGACACTGTGTCAAAGGCCTTTTAAAAATCTAAGTAAATAACATCTATCTCTATTCCTTCATCCAAGCATTTTGTGACCCGGTCGTAAAATGAAACCAGGTTAGTCAGGTAGGATCTGCCTGCTATGAACCCATGCTGATTGCCCCTTAACATCATTTTACCTGCTGGTCCCCCATAAGTGTGAACCTTAACAATTTTCTCAAAGGTCTTACCAAAGATAGAGGTGAGACTAACCAGCCTATAGTTACCCGGTTCCTCTTTCCACCCCTTCTTGAAAATAAGAACCACATTGACTCTTTTCCAATCCTCCAGGACCTGTCCTGAGCACCACAAATGCTCAAACAGTTGTACCAGCGGCTCCGCTATGATTCCAGCTAATTTCCTAAGTACCCTAGGATGAAGATCATCAGGACCTGTTGACTTAAATACATTCAACCCCTCCAGGTGCCCCTTTACTAGGTCAGCTCAAACAGTTGGTGGGTTGGTATCTATACTGGGCTCAACTAAGGTCCCAATGGGATGCATATTTGTATTCATGTCCAGGAACACGGATGCAAAGAAATCATTTAGAAGCTCCACTTTGGCCATCCTATCTGTTACCAGTTGCCCTAGTTCATCCTGAAGGGGCTCTAAGTTACCCTGCACCTTCTTTTTGCTTCCTATCTACTTAAAGAATGACTTTTTGTTATCCTTAACTTTTGCTGCCAGCCTAAACTCCATTTCCGCTTTGGCTTTCCTCACTGTTTCCCTGCAAGCTCGAGCCAAGCAGGTATACTCCTCCTTGGTGGCTACCCCCTGCTTCCACAGTCTGTAGGCCTCTTTTTTTTTCCCTCCAGGCTCTCCTGGATTTTTCTGCTCCATTAAGAGGGTTTCTTTGCTTTTTTGCCCCCTTTTATGTGTCCTTTTCTGTGGATGGTCCTTTTCTGTGCCTGCAGGATTAGTCCCTTGAGAAATGCCCACCCTTCCTGAACTCCCATCTCTCCGGGGCTTTTACCAGTCAGTGCCTCCCTAATTAAGCTCCTGAACTTGTTGAAGTTGGCCTTCCTGAAGTCTAGCACTTCTGCCTTACTAGTTATCTTCCCCACCTTTCTCCAGCTAGTGAACCCTATCAATAGGTGGTCACTATCCCCTAGATTACCTTGCACCTGCAGATCCCCCACCAAGTCATCCCCCGTGGCCAGTACCAAAACTAGTAAGGCATTTCCCTTAGTGGCAACGCGTACCTCCTGTAATAGGTGAAGGTCCTATAATGAGGTTAGAAACTTTCATGAATGGGCACACCTTGTTGCCTGTTTCTCCCAGCAGATGTCTGGGAAGTTAAAGTCACCTATGATGGCCAGGTCCTTTGAGTGTGCTGCCTCTGAGAGCTGTCTTGAGAATTCTAGGACTAACTCATCCCCCTGGTGTGGGAGTCTGTAGTAGACCCCCACTACCAAGTCCCTTTCACTCCAACCCCCCTGTAACCTGACCCATAGTACCTCAATTTGCCCTTCTTCCTGGCCCAAATTAACTACACAAGATGTATTTTGCTCCTTAACATAGAGAGCAATGCCCCCCCAGCTTTTTTTCCCCACTGTGTCCTGTCTATACAGCCTGTAGCCCTCAATGTCCACTGCCCAGTCATGGGTAGGATTCTACCAAGTTTCTGTTAGCCCAACCAGATCGAATTCTTCATTTGCAAGCAGGAGTGCAAGTTCCTCCTGGTTGTTCCCCATGCTCCTAGCATTAGTATAGAGGCATCTAAGCCCCCACAATAGGTGCCCTTGCTACTTCCCCATTCTGATGCTTAGCGGAGTCCTTGGTACTTACCTGGACTGTTCCAGCACTTGGCTTGAGGTTCATCATTCCTGGCCTCTCCCTGTTGTCAACATCCCCATCCCCCGACGAACCTAATTTAAAGCCTGGCATAGGAGATCAGCCAACCTGTAAGAGAACAGACTCTTACCTCTTGGAGAGATGTAGCCTGTCTCATCCGAACAAGGCCTTATCCTGGAAGTGCAGGTCGTGGTCAAGGAATCCAAACCCTGCATGATGGCACCAGCTCTGAAGGGGCGGGGGGGGGGTAGCAGTGCCAAACTGGGCTGGTGTGTTCACCCCCTACCCTGCACCTCTCAGAGGCAGGGGCTGGAGTTGGGGTGGGGCTGAACTGATCCCATCCCAGTAAGCCAGGCTACAGGGGAGTGAAAAGCCTCCAGTAGAGGCTTTTGCCCTCCTCCACGCTGGGTAGACCCCAGCTGTGTGTGAGTTGCCCAGCTGGCCTGGTGCATTTCCCTATATGGCCCCCACCTCTCACAGGCAAGGGCTGGGTAGGGGGCAGGGCTGAGCTGACCCCAGCCTGGCAAGCTGGGCTGCAGGAGAATAAAACCCTACTGAGATCTTTCTCCCATGGCAGGAAGACCCCAGGTGTGGTGGGAGGCTGGTGCCAGTCTGTGTGTGTGCATGTTTCCCACCCCCATCCCCTCTCAGGCATGGGGCTGTGGAAGGGGCAGGGCTGAGCATAGGTGGCAGAAGACTGGGGCTAATGGGGTTCAGCCCCTCCCCCCCCAAATGCAGAGCAGTGGGTAGGACCACAGGGCAGCCTGGCCACGGGTTCTGAGCGGTTGCAGCAGCAGGGGAAAGGCATGTACGAAGCCAGGATCACAGCCCAGAGTGTGGGTCACTGTCTGCCCAGCAGGCAGGCAAGTACCAGCTGATTTTTGTGAAGGAGCTGGGGGGAGCAGATCAAAGGCCCCATGGTGAGGGAGGCCATGGGGCCGAGGCAAGGGCAGGGGCTGGGGCTGGGGTGAATAGAACCCCGGTGGGCCAGGTGGTGGGACAGTTGGAGCCAGCTCATCCTGGGACATGGGGGGGCTCCTGCCACTGTGCACACCCCCGTGGAGGCCGGAGGGCAGGTGCCCCTCAATCTGTGTGTAGGGCAGAGGCGCCTGTCACCACGTGCTGGGCTTTCTGCATTGCTGCAGCTGCCCCAGGAGTGGTGCAACACCACGTGCCTGTGGCTGCTGGGCTGCGCTGCGCCCCCTGCCTGGATGCACATGGCATCACACAGCTCTTGAGGCAGCAGGGAGCAAAGCCCAGCGTGCAACAGCAGCCACCTCCACCCCATGCACAGATTGGGGGGGGGCATGTGCTCCCAAGGCCTCTGCGGGGGTGCACACAGTGAAGGGAGCCCCGCTGTGGCACTGGATGAGCCACCTGGGCTCTGATTGACCCACCACCCAGCCTGGCTGGAGCCCCATTCTCCCCATCCCCTGCCTCTGCCTGTGCCTTTCTCCCTCCCTCAATCTGCCCCCACATTGCCTTTTCCCCTCCCCCCAACCCTTCCCCCACCTGCTGGGTATGGGGGGGTATGTGCATGCACTCAGCTCCCTCCCCCCCAAAATAATGTTTTCTCCCTCTGCCTATTGGGCTGAGCCAATCAGAGCCCTGCTAGCCAGGCTATGTGGGATGAAGAGCCCTCCCGGGGGCGAGTTGGTGTTCCCACACCAGGCAGACTGTAGCTGGGGGGACAGAGTCAGGTGGTGCATTCCCCCTCCCCACCCCCCTCTCAGAGGCAGGGGCTGGGGAAAGATAGTTTCTGTTGGCTCTTCCCACCCTGTGGCTCAGAGTGGGGTTGGGGTGGCATGTGTCCAGCAGCCAATCAGGCCTTAGCTGCCACTGGGCTTGGTTTAGCAACCTTAGGCAGCTGGCCATGAGGGGTAGTATGTGTGACCCCTCCCCCATCCTCTCTCCCAGGCTCCTGCCTTGGACCAACGCAGGCCTCTGCCTGTCTTTGTCACCCAAACACTAAATGTCTGTTCAGTTTGTAATTGGTTCAAACTACGGAGCTTAGAAAAACCTGCAAAGTTTGAACAAATTCTGCCTTGGGCTTTTTGAAGCTCTCTGCTTAGCTCTTATGTGCGCACATATGCATGCTCTAATATTTTATACTCCAGTTTCCAAGTATCCCTTTTCACAAAATCATGCCAGGTATTTCCCTCAACTAGTGTTTGGTATTTCAGAGAAATGTAGCCCCAAAACATGAGACAATCTTCCTAAAAAATCATTTCTGGATCTAGGGCTTAATCCTGAATGATACAGAGTACTCTGTCCCTATGCAAAATTATACCCTTACAGACCATTTTATCTGTAAGTTATCTTAGTTGAAATGTCATTCCTTAAATAATTTTGCTATGGAAAAGTATGGTTTATATAGTATCTCTGAGTTTAAATTGCATCATTTCCATTATTTCATGTTTATACTTTGTAATACCCCAGTAGAACATCCTACAAGGCAACTTTGCAAGCAATTCAAGAATGCATACAGTTTGCTAAATGCATTGAGGAACAAGGCTAAGCAAGTTTTTGTCTAGTAGTTTTTACAAAGACACAAATATTATATTTCAAAGTTTTTGCATATCATCAGGGTAAGATGCTCTTTTCTTGTTTAAAACAAAACCTACCTTTGCTACCCTCACTATCATTTAAAATGAAGGAAGGTATCTTTAATGAAGGAAATTAGAAATAAAAAATAAAAGCTAAAACCTTAACGAGGGAATATGAGCATGCAACCCATGTAACACACTGTAGAAACTCTTGAGAACAAAATGGCTGCTCTCTTTACAGAAGGACAGTTATTGGAAAAACTACATAGAAAGCAAAGACCATTTTCAGCTTACCTGTACTAGAAATTGCACTCACAATCCAGTCCAGTACTTTAGATATCTAAATTAATATATAATGACTGCATATTAAATTGCCTTTAAAATGCACATTAAAAATACTTACAGTTATAATATTAAGCACTCAGAATTTAGGAAATGACTAAGTTAAGGTGGCCTGTGCTAACTTAACTTGGTTTCCTTGTGTATATTTTCATTTTGATACATGTTTTAATTATCTGATTTTTTTTTTTCCTAAGGACCATTGTCTTATTCAATGCATAGGATGGGTGGTGTTTATTGTGGAAGTATATCCTCATTTTTCAGTATATTCTCCATGCACTCCTCTTACTGCACACCACTCACACTCTGGTTTGAATATGGACTTTTAAATTTCTTTATGGTGTCTTCTGTCACGCTGTCATTGTATTATTCGTTAATGAATTCATCTACACCACCTCTTCATGTGGAGTATTATTGTCCTTATTTTACAAATGAGGAGCTGACCAGAGAATATATAAACCAAAATTACTAGAAATGTCAACTAATTTGGGGTGTTTCATTTGACATTATCAGAGTTTTTCATCACAAAATTCAAAAGTTTTATTTCAAATGTGAAATTTTTGCATGTTCAAAGCAAATCTCTCAATGAACTTAGTTGCAATTAGGAATGCTGAGCGCTTACACAAATAGGATTCCATGTGTTTAAGATAAGGGACACAAAACTACCCCCTGTGTAAAATGTGTTTCATTATTCACCTTGCATCACAAACTTCATAGTGGAGGTAGATATGGAATCCATTTTTTCGGGGCACAGTTCAGCTGCCTTCACCATGACAATATTCTTTTTATTACCCCTTAACTTCTATGAACATGCAACCAGAAGATATGTGGACATTGTGTTAGCTGTTTTTCACACAATAAGGGATATTGAGCCCAGGACTCCTGGATTCAATTATAGGTTCAGTAGTGGAATACAGACTCTTCAGTCGCTTCCCAGCTTCTCTCAGTCTTTTGTTCCTACCTATTCCTGGCCTGCTTAGCTATTCATTTCTGTTCCGGACTACTGTCTGCTGATCCCACTCCACTCCTACTTGTGTCTTTCACCCGGGTTCCTTCCCATCTACCGCCACCCACAGCTCCTGCCTTTGTTCCCTCTCTGCTCTGATCACTCCCTAAACCTGTGGTTCTCAACCAGGTGCTGCAGCATCCTGGAGTGTCTTGAGATCCTTTTAGGGGTGCCACAGGGTGCTACCTGCTGTGAAACATAGTCACAAGATTAATGCAGAGATTTCTAATAGTTTTTAAAATGTTCTGACCTACTGTGATCTTTCTTTGTTCTTTGCAACAGAATTGCTCTATTTTTCTATAGTCAAAAAACAAGTGAAAACTAAGAGCCGGCATTTCCCAAGGCGTGCTTTAAGTCGAACAAGTGGTGCCCTGAGTCTAAAAGGTTCATAACCACTGGTCTAGACACTGGGTCCTCTTTTCCATCCCTTTTCCTTTCTCTTGTCCATGTGGTTCTCTTCCCTTCTTCTTGCCCTCCCCCATTGCAGATCTTGTTCCTCTTCTTGTTCCTACTAACCCCCATCTTCTGCCTTTCTCTTTGCTTGTTCCTCTTCTACCTCCGGGCTATATACAGACATTCAAAAAGCCTAGGGCGGAATTGATCTAAGCTACGTGCTTTTCTGTATGCAATGTAGTTTAGATTAGTACAAAACAGAAGACACATTTGCCTTTGGTTGGGGGGTAAATCTTAGACTGGGTTCTGCCATTTTAAACTGGTCTGTGTGTGCCAAACTCCTATTCTGTTATTGGTGTAGACTGGTTTCCAATCACTTATACCAGTAAAAGTGTAATGTCTGTATCTGGCCCCAGCTGTTCTTTCTTTTTATTTCTCCCAACATTGAGTTCCTGACCTCCAGCTGCATCTTTCATGGATGCCAGCAGCAGGAGCATTGAGAGCACAAGACTGAGAGAGATTAGGCTTTGGGTTCCATATGCTTGGCACCAGAGCATCATTCCAGTCAAGGAGAGCAAATACGGAGAAATCCTAGTCAGCCTCTGCAGCCACCTGACCATGTGTTAACTTGAAGAGACTGCATAGATAGACTGACCATGAGGAAATCCTAAACATCTGGGATATCTTGGACACTGCTTTCCTCCCCCACCCCCCACCCCCAAAACTAGCAGCGCAGCTGCAGGCAGGGGTGGGGTGGGGTGGAGCAGAGCAGGGTGGGTGGGACGGCATGGTGCACTGGGCAGGCAGGCAGTGAGTGGTACCTGCCTGGCATGCCATTCTGCTCCACTGTGCACTGCTCTGCTTCCCTGCACCCCTTTGTTCCTGAGGTGTTCATTTTAAATCCCAACAGCCAGATGAGACCAGCTTCCAAAATCCAAGACTGTCCCAGGTAAATGAGGTCACCATATGCATAGACAAAATCCAACCATTTTGAGGCAGACAGTCCTCAGGAAATTTAGCTGCCAAAATCCACTTATGCTCAGCAGAGATTTATTAAACTGAGATCTTTCTGAGACTCAAAGTGGCCACATTTTCATGACTTTCCTCAAAAATGGCACATCCTGGGATGCCGCTGCCAGATTTCCCAAAAGCAGCGAGAAAAAGGAATCCTAGTCAGCCTCTGTAGCCACCTATGGATGAGTTTCTCAACAAAATAGTTGTAAGTTTGTTTATTTGTTTTTAACGTGGGCAGAAAAACTTATTTTTACTTACTGTGTTTGTGTATGCCAGTGGTTCTGAGTAGGGCTGTGCAAAGCTTCAGGAACCAATTCGATGTGGAGGAGATTGGGCCCAACTTGGCGGCTGAATCTCTGAATCTGAATTGAATCAGGAGACCAATTAAAAGCTCCAAATCGAATCAGAAGCCTCCAAATCAATTTGGTGCTGATTTGGAGATTCAGCCATAGACTAAACAGGCAGCAGTCCTCGAGGACGCTGGACACAGCTGCCTCCAGCTGGTAAGTCTGTTGTGGTGGGTGAAGGGGGGAGGGAAGAGGCGTGGCGGAGGGAATCAATGCCCCCACAACAAGGCAGGGATTGGGGTTGGGGCTGTTGCTGGGGCAAGTTGCCCAGCCGGGGCAGGGAGGGCATGGGACTTGGGGGGAGGGGGGGAGCTCTTGCTGTTGCACGTTGCTTGTCCAGGAGCGGCATGGGGGCGGGCGTCTGCCCCCGGATCTGTGTGGGCAGGCTGGGCTGGGCTGGGCTGGGCTGGGCTGCGCTCCAGGTGGCTAGCCCCAGTTGCCTGCTGCCGGGTGGTGCCCCATGGAGTGGGTGGAGCCAGGGCTGAGCAGAGCACAGTGGAGTAGAAGCAATGATGGGGCTGCAGCCACCCTAAAATTCCCCATAGCCCCTGCCACCAACCCCACTTCAATCTGGGTCCATGTGCCCATCCCCATGACCTGCCACTGCTCACCTAGCCGGGGCGAAGCTGTGGCTTGTCCGGGAGGTGTGGGGTGGCTGAGCAAGCGGTGGGGGGCATAGCCCCCACTCCCAGTGCCTTCCGCCACCCATCCGTAATGCAGCCCAGCCCAGCCTGCCCCACACAGATCTGGAGACCCGCTCCCGTGCCCTCCTGGACCAGTGGCGCATGGTGGTTTACAGTGGCGGGGCCACCCTCCCTGAGTCCTGCATCCAGGACTGTCCCTGGGGGGTGCAAACCACGGTGCCCACCTTGGGCTTTGTGGGGCACTGTGGACAGTCCCATACAGGCTCTGCCACAGCTGTCACATGCTGCCACGGTGGCAGAGCCGGTGGCGCTCACCAGAATCACCGAATCGAATCACTGTCCCTCCAAATCAGCTGAATCTGAATTTAATACCTGCTGCTTTGCACAGGCATAGATTTCAGCCTTTTTAGATGCCAGGCACCCCTAGGAAAATACAGTAAAAGCAAAGCTTTTTTTTTTTTTTTGAGTGTGGGAAAAATAATAGAGCAGTTCTTCTGCCCTGTTGTGGTCTTCATTAGTTATTTGCAACCAAATGTTTGTCATACTATGTATTCCTAGCTGAAATTTGTGGGTTTATTCTCTGAATCATGTTTATATCTGTAACAGCGTTAACATTGTATGGCACCTGATGGCACCCTTGAAAAGATCTCAAGACACAACCAGGGTGCTGTGAAACCATGATTGAGAATCACTGGTGTAACTGGGTGAACTGTTTATGCTGAAACTCCAGCTTGCCAAAAAAGTTAACTTGAGATGGGCACGATATGAAAAATTTCAGCTCAGACTGCTGATGGTCAGCAAAATACTCACCAACTGAAAACAGCATAATATTTTAGTGTTAGCAACCATCAATGCATGTACAAGACGTATTATTCTTGTTTAAATTGTCATGCAAATATTCCTTGCCTTTTAATTTCTCTTGCTTAAATTTTATCTGCTTCAATTTCACAATCAGATTTAAAGACTTTTATGTGGAAGGGTGATGAGAGAGGCTGATATGGTACAGAGTGAAAGAATAGAAAAGCAAGTTCCTTATGTTCTTCCTTCTAGGCAAGCATATTTTGAGACCAGAATGGACAGCATAATTGACTCCTGCCAGAGGCCGTGGTAATTTATATCTTTACCCTTGGCTTGACTTTTAGCCTGCTTCTGTCCTTCTTTCTCCTGGCCATCTCCTTGGCAGCCTTCTTCAATGCTCCCCCAACCCTTTCTCTCTCTCTTGCTCCCTCTCTGTCGTTTAGTCACAAGAAGTTGAAAACATTTTTTAAAGCAAATGGAACTTACCCATCTGCCACTGTGCACTCCTTTAATCCAGTTTTAAGTCTTACTTTATCAATTAATTCTAGCTTCTTCTTTTTTTTTGAATGCCTATTTTCTTATAGGATAAAGCTCCAACTGCATATTTAAATTGTGATAAATGTGGCAATTCTATGTGATATATGCAAATTTAATAATCTAAAAACTTGATTATAGATGTTAGAGGACAATTTAGCTGGGTTTCAGATGGCCAAAAGATAAATTCAGGGATTTCAATTACTTTTTAATAAAGGGGAAAGAAATTAAAAGCTGAAAAAATATTTTAGCAAAGGAGTTCAGAAATGAACAGTCTAAGCTATTACTCTTTATAGAACCTACTGTTTAATACAGCTTCTTTTGTTTTTTCTTTTTCCTTTTTAACCTAGTTCAGAATTGCTTATCAAAGACAGGAGCAAAATTACAACTTCCTAGGAGCTGCCTGACCCTGGATCTCCTTCTACTCTTAATCACAGCTGTTCAATCTCTTCTGCTTGAGGGGAGAAAATAGAAAAAAGGTCAAAAGATTTCTAGAGCCATTTCCATATGTTATTTTGACATGTGCAGACTTAAACAAAGAGATGTTTTATTATTGCTGGGCTGGACTCTAGAACCCTGTAATGGGTGTCTCTCTCTCCCTATACCACACACGGGTAGATTTAGGTACCTCCAGAATAGGATCCACAATGGCTAACACAAACTTGACTCACCGAGTGCTAGCCAATAAGGAAATGCTGAGGAAATCCCACCCCTATCCAGACTTTCCAAAGTCGGCCCACTGCAGGTAGAAGCATTGTGTATCTACTGTAGTATGGTTTCTAGGCAAATGGTTGTTGTTGCAATTATACTGAAGACTACTGCAGGCCATCTATGTTGTAACTGAAAAGTTGGGTTTTTTTCTTCCATAAATTAGTGCAGCATTCATTGCCCCAAGACATCAATAAGTCAAAAAGGATTGTTAAAGGGATAGCTGTGCATGCAAAGACAGGTATTCCAGTATCATACTCTAAGATGTAAATTGATTGCAAAGACTAGGAAGGACTGCATACCAGGCCTGCACATAGCATGGGGCTTTTGTTAGGTTCCCTTCCTGCTTCCTGCTGTTGGAGATGGGAGATCAAAATTGGCTTGTGCCGAACAAGTGCTTCCCCCAAACTTCTGATTCATAACTGGCAAATGATCCAATCCTGCATTTTACTTCTCACCATTAAATAAAGCAAAGAAAAAAAACTTTAAAATAAAATAATGCCCATGCTTGTAGCTTTTGCTCTGCATTTAGAAAGGCAAGTTTATGTGGAGCTGCAGTGCTAAAATTGTTCCATAACTGCTTCCGACTGCCGAGGTGCTGAAGCATAATGTAAGATGTTTTGACAAGGCAGAACAGATCACCAAACTGACTCTTTCATTGTGTTGGCTGATTTTAAATGAGATTCTGAGGCCTCCTTCCTACAAAGCACTGTCCATGATCCGGTCCTTGCATTTACTTGGAATCCCCATTACAGTCAAACAAGTTTGTTATAGTCATAAGAGTTGGGTATATCCTTTATACACAAGTGAACATACTGCCACAATTGGGGCCAAGTCAGCTAGGCTGCTTGTGGGGTATATTTTTTTTTTTGTCCACTGCTTTCTCTTGAACTTGAAGAATTCCTTGCCTCCCCCACTCAATATATGAGACAGGGAGGTTAATGGAACATTTACCTCAAGTGATTAATGACTGAGAGCCAGGAATTAGGAATCCCTTAATTCTAAGCCTAGCTGAGCCACCACTTTATTATACAGCTTTGTAAATTTCCTAACCCTTCCCATGTTGCATTCTATCCTTCTGTAAAATGGGTATAATCAAATAATACTTTCCCTGTTATAACTCTTGGGTATCACAACAGTGTTATGGCATTATTTAATTCCTTAATAGAGATGGACCCCTCTGAGAAGGGAGGGTAGCTACTTCTTTAAATCCAACCCTAAAGGGACACACATTCCTGAGTTTTCCTCCAGTGACCAAGCCTAGCAAGGAAGCTGCTATCACATCGCATAGCCAGAGGATTTTCTAACATCCTGAACAGATGATACATTTACAGCAGTGCGGTCAGCCTATGCACTGGTGTAAATAAAGGAGCAGACATAAACCCTTACAGTGATGTAACTTCAATGAATCTAGTGTAGAATTGCCCTTAAAAGGACCTAGGGTAAAACTACACTGATGACAGTTAAACTGCTATAGATGGCAACTAGGTTAACCTGAGGCAGCCATTAACCCAAGGCTACCACATTGTGACAGTGACTATGTAAGGCTTTGTGTGCAACTAATTTGGAATAGCTGCTCATCTGTCTGCTGCCTTGTGTGGTATATCTTATATGAAGTCTTTAATGAAGAGCCGTTCCAGCTTGTCTTTCAAACTTTCAGTCTGTATCTCAAATTAGATTTTGGTGGTTTCATAAAGAGAGGGTAGCCTGCTTGTAACTAAAGATCTCTCTTGCATAGCAAGCAATCTGTTAAACATAATTGTAACAGCATGGGGGGGGGCAGTCTCTTTGTTGTCTGCAAATTAAAATGGGGCTTTTGGATAGATGTATGTTTGTTTATTTATAGTCTTTCCAACTAAAATGTATCAAAGTCCTAATAAGCAGTTGTTAAGGAATGGCCACAATAGTCTGAATTGTGTTTAAAAATCTACAAAAATATGACTTTCGAGACCTTGATTGCGTGGTCAGCAGTCAAAAATATCAATGCTTCATTGCTTCTGTTCCTGTTACAGGTACATGTGACAGCGTTGCAGCTATGAGTGGAATTTTAAAGAGGAAGTTTGAAGAAGTTGATGGCTCCT
Organism: Alligator sinensis; assembly: GCF_000455745.1. Taxonomy (NCBI): domain Eukaryota; kingdom Metazoa; phylum Chordata; order Crocodylia; family Alligatoridae; genus Alligator; species Alligator sinensis. The sequence goes on along the minus strand of NW_005842382.1, from coordinate 287,202 downwards.
CACCCTGCTCCTCTGTGCGGGAATCAGATGATGAAGTTTCTAGCAGTGAAAGTGCTGACAGCAGTGATAGTGTCAATCCATCTACTTCTAATCATTTTACCCGTAAGTCCAAAGTCATGTGTAGAGCTCTATTGTCCTCTACAAATTGATAGTATTGTCTAGCATAATGGTTATAATAATACACAGCTCTTATACAGCAGTTTTTAACAGTAGGTCTGGGGATAGACATTACACATAAACCAGTTTAAGTGATCAGAAAATGGTTTTAACCTGTAACAGAATACAAGTTCAGTACACATAAACCAGTTTCCCCACAACCCCACCTCGCAGGGCGGGCCACTAGCCTTGGCCCATCCTGTCTGCTGCAGCTGGGCAGGGCCAGCTCTGATACCCAGGCTGTCACAGAGCTGAGGCAGTGAAGCCTCTGTTCTGCAGCCCCGGTCCAGCCTGTGGCAGTCAGCCCAGCAGGGTGGTGGTGGGGAGGAGACAGGGGAACAAAACTCCCCTCCTCAATCCTGGCCCCAATCCCTGGTGTGAAGGGGCTCCTCCCCTGGCCCACATGAGTCACCAACACGCAGATGGGAGGCAAGGGGATCAGTCCCTCCAGCCAGGGGCTGGCCCAGATCCCTGTGCCTCAGTGGGAATTTCCCAGCCCTGGGCAGGGTTCCCTGAGCCCTGTCACTGGTATAGAGGGAGACTTGCCCCTTCCCACCTCTCAGCATGGTGCAGCACCAGCTTAGCTCTGCCCTCACAGGTGCTATGGGGGGAATCATTCCCTCCAGCCCAAGGCCAAGCTGGCACTTGACTGTGACAAGAGATGAGAGGGGGGAATTCCCTCTGTGCACTGGTGGCAGCACTCAAGGAACCTTGCCCAGGGTGCAGGAACCCCTGTTGAGGTGTGGGGATGCAGG
>NW_005842382.1:282900-286281 GCF_000455745.1 Alligator sinensis | reverse complement strand
TTGGGGGGGAGGGGCCCCTGCCGGGCAGCCAGTCAGCGATGGGCCCCAGTTGGCTGCATTCAAGTGCCTTCAGCAGTAGCTGGCAGACTGGGAAATGTGCTCTAGTGCAGTGCTTCTCAACCTTTTTTGTACCAGGACCCATTTGTAAACATTGATGGCCTGTCCTGACCCACAGCCCCAGGCTTTGCCGGTGCCCTCACTCCCAAACCACAGTCCCCCACCCCCCAGAGCCATACTTATGCCTCTCGCACCTAACCTGCAGCCCCCTGCCCCCCATCCCTGCTGGAGGGGCCCCCAGCTGCCCCTGGCCCACTTGGGCTGGAGCATGGTGGCTGCAGTGGCTCTGACTCATGTGGGCAGCAGTGGAGCAGCTCTGGTCCCAGCACGGGTTGGAGGGAGGAGGAAGTGGTGGCCTATGTCACCCCTGCTGCCATGGGTGGGGGCTCCTGTGCTGCACCAGGCAGCCTGATTACGGCCCCTCAAGCAATGTCTCCCATTCACCACACCCCTGCAAGTACAGGCATCAGCCCCGGTGCAGCTGGCTCAGCCATGTAGCTCACCCTAGGTCCATTCTCACGCTGGAAGGGCAGGCGCCTTCCTATCCCCTGCCCCCACTGCCTTGACACAGCCTTGGTGCCTGGCCATCTTCCCCTGCTGCCAACAACAGGCACCTGTCCTCACCCCCCACATCCATCCCCTCCACACCCATCCCCAAACAGTCCCTAAGCCCTGGACCTCCAGCTCTCACTCCCCATACTGGCTGCATGCCAGCCACATGCATGTGCACATGCAGGTGCACATGCACCCGCTATCTCGAATCGCCCCAAGCAGCTCTTTGCTAGCTGGAAGGCTGCCAGCTTGCAAGGAGAAACCCATGCTTTCCCACACTTCTGGGACTTGCTCATGACCCTTTCAGATATTCTTGCAACCTACTTTTGAGTCGTGAACCATGGGTTGAGAAACACTGCTCTAGTCCCCTCCCCAGCTTCAAGTCTGGACCACTACAGGCATCTAGCTGCCTTTCCAGCTTCAAAAGTTAATATCAGTTTACTTCATCAGTTCAGTCTGTGCAGGTTAGAAACCCGCAAAGAATTGAATCAATTCAGCCTTGGGCTTTCTGACTGTCTGTACTTAGCCTAGATGTCAATATGCTTTATCATTATCTCTATTTTACAGAAGTGAAAACTGAGTTCTAGTGAGGTGCAATGAACTGATGAAAGCCACCCAGGAAACCTGTGGCACTTTGGCTTCACTTTTGTAACTCACCATTTAATTAGTGAAATCTGTGCAGAATTATTTATTGATATGAGCTAAATTACACTAGAAGCACTTCAACATATGTCATTTGCTTTAGAGAACTGTTTGCAGTTTTGTAGTCAGAATTTTCAGCATTCAGGGTATTTCCAGGTAGAGAAGAGAAATATTACAAGATTCTGTTGGTACATTATCTAGTTTTCTTGAATAAAATTGTAAGATTTTAAGGGGTACTACTGTATTTAGCTACAATCACAATATATAGTACTCAGAATCATCTGATCGCTGTACTTTATTTCCATACTGATGGAAGTTTTTGATCAGGGTGGGTTACACAAAACAAATAACATTTTTATGGAGGATTCCACATTATAAAAGACTTAATGAAATGGTTCAGGTTAGATGGATATACTGGCAACGATTATCCATAGCATCCATACCTACTCTAGACAGGATTTTGCACAGTCAATAGGTTTTTGTGGAGACAAGCATTTGCCTCAGTGTTATCAAAAATGAAAAGCTCGTATGCCTGGAAAGTCTGGTGAACATTAATCTGTTTTGTTTTTATTGCTTGTTTGTTTCAATGTGAGTACTTGCATATTTTAAACAATGTAGGCCCAGATCCTGCAGTTCTCTATTACATGAATACACTGAGGTCAATTACTTCATAGTTGACTTCACTGGAACTATTTATCTCCAGATTTCTTTCAGTTTTACACATTATTTCCTCTAGTTCATTTGAAGACATTTTGAAATCACTGGGTACAGTTTGGCACATTAGCAGAATTCACAAGTATTGCCTGACAGGGGTCATGGTGTGAACACTTTTGCTATGTCCCTTATGAGATGCTGAAGTGAGCTTATGCATTTGTGATTTGGTTTGTCTAGAAGAAAATAATTGTGTTGTACGCTGATTGTACAGCCCACTACCTTTAAAAAGAACACATTTCTGTGTAAAGAAAATAAAGCATGGTATAATCTGTATCAGAGCTGTTCATCTGGTGGCCCAAATCTAGGCTACCTTTCTCTTCCTCCCCCCAGATTTCACTTTCTGCTTTCACCTCGGTGGGTGGGGTGGTGTAGCTTGCGACTGGGAAAGTCCATGGCATGGTGACAGATACATTTTCTCATGGTGGAACTGCATGCTAATACTTGTCCCTCCTTATGGTAATGTCCTTCTGTCATCTCCCATGAACAGGTGTCATGTGGTTAATAAAATAAACTTAGGAAAAGGATACCGCTAACTCTACATTTTCATTTTTTCATTTTCAGCACCTTCTTGCAGTTTTAGAACTACTTTTTTGCCTATAGTATGTTCAGTTTCTTGGATGTTGATGAAACTTACCACAGGTGTCAAGCAGTTCATGGTAATGCATCTGTATATCTTATTATAATTAGTATGCTTGGGGGGGGGGGTACACCAAAAAAGTTGTTGAGTAACAGAACGAACTGCCCTGTTGGTGATTTCATTTTTGTAGTATATCTGATTATTGCCATAAAGTTTTGACTCATTATCCACATTATTCTCCTTCATTCCAATTGTCTCAGAACAAGAATGGAAAATAGTGGTATAAATGTCATCTTATCTTGCTTTCCAATTAATTTTATCATAGACTGAAAATACTACATCCTTTTGACCTCTTAATATAAAAACAGGCAATATGTTCAGTGTACTACTTAAGAAAAAGTGCCTGTGAGTTCTCTTTCTAAAATGAGGTAATATTTTAAATAAATATTAAAATGAGATATTTAAGCGAATTACCATATCTTCGCGCATATACCCCGCCCATGGGTATAGGCCGCACCCATGTATAACCCGCAGAAAATTGTATTTTTGTAAATAAGTCCGTGTATACATCGCACCCGTGTATTCCCCATAGCAGCATATACACAGGGAGGTGGCACAGCCTGGCCTGCCCGGGCCCAGCGGGGAGGCAGCGCAGCCCGCCCTGGCCCCTGCGGCTGCGACGGCACAGCCTTGCCTGCCTGGGACCAGTGGGGTTGTAGCGCAGCCGGCCCCGGTCCCGGCCCTCACGGCAGCAGTGGCACAGCCCGACCTGCCCGGGCCCAGTGGGGAGGCAGTGTAGCCCACCCCAGCCCCCGCGGCAGCGGCAGCAGTGGCGCAGC
>NW_005842382.1:270989-282866 GCF_000455745.1 Alligator sinensis | reverse complement strand
CGGCGGGGAGATGGCGTGGCGCAGCCCGGGCCACCCTGGCCCTGGCCCCCTGCAGTGGTGCAGCCCAGCCTGCCTGGGCCCAGCGGGGAGGCGGCGCAGCCCGCCCCGGCCCCAGCCCCGGCCCCCTGCAGGGAAAAAACATCCTCTGATAGTCCGTACCCCCGTATAGCCTTCACCCATCCATTTTTTTTGTAAAATCGCGTATACCCCGCGGGATATATGCGCGAAAATATGGTAATACCCATTATCACCTTTGGGCATGACCATGCATCCCCTATTTCTGATATACCCAATACTCACTTCAGCACTGATGATCCTATTTCTGCCTTCATGGGGATTAGCTATAATATATTTTATTTTTACTGTTTTGTAAGTCCATGTCTGTATTAAAAATCCAGATTTATGTTTCAGTTTTAATATTCTCATTGGATCCAACTCATGCAGCATGGGATTTTTGGTGCAAATTTGTTTATAGACAAGTCCTTAGAATCAGGCAACCAATAAATCTACGGGCCCAATTCTGCTTTTGGTTACATCTATGAATCACAGGTGCTCACTTTCCAGCCTCTGCCTCTTGTAGATAACAGGATTTTTTCTTTTCCTTTTCCAGGGATAATCTTGCTTGCAAGTCACCATACTTGAAAATCATACCAAATGTTTCAGTAGTTCCAGGATGCCACTAAGACCCTGAGATTTCCCCAGAGATATAACTGGGAAACAGTTTTTTTTCTATCTTATGAGATTTTTTTGTTACAATTAATGTTAGAATTGTTGCAGGGAGAGATCCTAAATAGGGATAAATAAAAATCTGGAGGTGTTTTGCAAACTACATATCTGCAATTCATTGTGGATTGTGTCAAACAAAATGTTCATGTTAATAATTGATTTATGATGATTTCAGGCTTTATATTCTTATTAACTTTTCAAAATGTAAAGTCATTTTGAACTAAGTAACAGAAAGTGTTCAGTTAGAGCAAATAGAATTGGGCTGCTTCAACAGTGTCAATTGGAAATTCTCCAGTACCAACCAACAAACAATTTCAATTTTGGTAAATCATTGTTTTGTAATGAGAAGATATTTTATTGACATCTACAGCTAGTCATATTTTTTAAGTCATGTAATAAGTATCTTACTATCTGAATCCTTCATGAAAAAGAAGTACTTGGGCACATGGACAAAATGGGTTTCTCAAGTGGGCAGATGTCCTACTAATAAGGTAGTCTGTATCTCAAAGGGAATACTGAAAATTGCTTTAAATACCATGCTCCTCCCCTATGAAAAAAATTGGGATTCCTGATAATAGTGCAGTTCAATTGTAAGACAATGTGTGCACTATTTTAGCATGTTTGGTCTCTCCTCTTCTTTATATTGTCTCTATCATTTTCATAGGAAAAGTAACATGAAGTTCCTTTGACTAGTGCAGCTTGAATTTACTTTCCTCCTCATATAAATCTTTAAACTGTCAGAATTCATCAGGTCCCCCCACGGCCAATTGCAACGACTGGGAAACAGCCACGGCGCTCCCAGAAGTGGCTGCAGCACTTCATCTGGCACTCCCACTCCCTGGCCAGTGCTCCCGCCTCTGCCCCCTCGCCATCTCCTAAGTGGGGCGCATGGCCTGTTGGGGGGTGCACCAGCACTCTCAGGGGGTGCATATACACCCCCTACGCATTGCCGCTGGCTGTAGCAACGTGCTAAAGCAATGTAGCATCCATGGGTGTCTACACATGACCAGCAGCTACTTCGGTATAGCGATGTGCTCTCCTGGTATAGCACACTGCTATGGCAAAGTAGCTGCTAAAAATAACTGCATGCCATGCGTAGGGTGCAGTACGGACTGTTACTGCGCCATAAATTAGTACTTCCAAAAGGAAGTACTCAATCACGACGCAGTAACAACGTTCCCATAGTGACATGTGTAGATGCACCCATACAGTACATTTATGTACTATATTTGGGTCTGGGTACATTATTAATAAGCTGTCATACAGTTGGTACTGTGACATAAGGTAATATTTCACAATACTATTTCATAATTCCATTGGGAAATACTGAAGTGATATGGTAACTAGCAATATGAACTATCTTAATAATATACCTGTTAGCTGGCTTTTTGTCATCCCTACAACTGCTTTAATGCACATGTGATTCATCGCAGACTGTTTACATTAGATGTTCACTGTCATCAAAATAGAAAATAGCAATTTGTGTCTGAATGCATAATTTTACAAGAAAGCCAGTCTTGAATACTTCTTTTAATTATATGAAATTGTCAGATTTACAAATAAAAAATTGGAAGTTTTAAAATCAGTGCATATCTTGATTGCATTTGAAATACCATTCTAAATGACGTTTTGTTTCCTTTGCTTGAAGAACAGTATATTTGAATAAAGACACAGAGAACTACTGCTTTCTCAGAGTATTGTCCTAATAATCTAATTATCTCAGAACAATGATTCTATGTATCACCTGGCAGTGCTGAAATAGGAAAAGTTGAATGTGCATGTTTTTATTTTTACTTTTGCGAACAACACCCTTAATATAGATGTAAAGGTCAAATTTTCTTTAAAATATAATAATATATTTACAATATGGTATAAAGCTGGCTTGAAAAAATAGGGATTTAACTAGTGATTTGAATTAGTATTATGGGACAATAAACACATCTTGGAGACTGAAAAAGGAAATGGTTGTTGGGGGTTATAGTCCCATCTGAAAGGGGTACCTGTTAAATATGTAGAAGTCAGTAAAATTAATATTTTACTATGTACATTGTACCTGTACAGCTATATGTACCATAGTCTGATAGGAAAGGCAACACATTTGCTGCTGGCAGGAATATAAAGAGGTATTGATCTGTGTCACAGAAAATATCGAATGGAAGAATGACCTTGTATCTGATTAGCTTCTTGCATCTCACATTTGGACTCCATTGCAGTCCTCATCTTTATTTCTTAGCTTTATTGTTAAAACATAAGAATTTAAATCTTATTGAGACTAGTTAGAAAACCACATTTATAAGCTGCAAAGATGAAGTTACTCAGAAGTCTAATTTTTTTCTCACATAGTACTGGGCTGGATCAATTTTCATCTTTCCAGTCAGTCGACCTCTATCAATTGTAGTGTGCTTTAAAGGCAGTATTGGAAATTTAGGCTCCTAGGTTTCTTTGCCAGCTTTAGATATTTCTTCTACATCTAATACTGACCTGTGCTGGAGAAATGAGCCTCTCTCAAAGTTTATAGGCAAATGTAAACTCGTATATGAGGGAAGAATTAATCGCATTTTAAGAAACAATCCATTAATTTTTTTTTCTACCACTCTAGAATCAATATAAAGGTATATTTTGCTAACTTTCATAGTTTCATAGTTTGTAGGGTCGGAAGGGACCTGAGCAGATCATCAAGTCCGACCCCCTGCCATGGGCAGGAAAGAATGCTGGGGTCAAACGACCCCGGCAAGGTGTCTATCTCGCCTCCTTTCGAAGACCCCCAGGGTAAGAGCGAGCACCACTTCCCTTGGAAGTTGGTTCCAGATCCTAGCCGCCCTGACTGTGACGTAGTGCCTCCTGCTATCTAGCCTGAATCTACTCTCAGTCAACTTATGGCCATTATTCCTCGTTACTCCCAGTAGTGCTCGGGGGAACAGGGACTCTCCCATAGCCTGTTGGCCCCCCTTGGCCAGTTTATAGACGGCCACCAGATCCCCTCTCAGCCTTCTCTTGTGGAGGCTGAACAGGTTCAGGTCCTGTAGCCTCCCTTTGTAGGGCCTGCCCTGCTGCCCCCTGATCATACTAGTGGCCCTCTTCTGGACCCTCTCCGTATTGCCTACATCCCTCCTGAAGTGTGGCACCGAGGACTGGATGCAGTACTCCAACTGAGGCCTGACCAGTGTCGCATAGAGGGGGAGGATCACCTCCTTGGACCTGCTTGAGATGCATCTGTGGATGCATAACAAGGTGTGATTGGCCTTCCTGACCGCGTCCCCACACTGTTGGGCCCATGTTCATTTTGGCATCAATAATGACTCCAAGATCCTTTTCTGCCTCTGCACTGATGAGAAGGGAGTTCCCCAGCCTGTAGGTCTGCTGCTGGTTCTTCCTCCCCAGGTGCAGTACTCTGCACTTGTCAGTATTGAATCCCATCCTGTTCTCATCCGCCTACCCCTGTAACCTGTCTAGATCTAGTTGTAGCCTGCCCTCTCTTCCAGTGTGCCCACTTCTCCCCACATCTTAGTGTCATCCGCAAATTTGAACAAGGTGCTTTTCACCCCCTCGTCCAAGTCGCTGATGAAGATGTTGAACAGTGCGGGCCCAAGGACCGAGCCCTGAGGGACCCCACTGCCCACATCCCTCCAGGTAAAAAAGACCCATCCACCACCACTCTCTGGGTGCGGTCCTCCAGCCAATTTGCAACCCATCTGACTGTGTAGGCATCAAAACGAGTGTCGCCTAATTTTTTAACGAGAATGGGGTGAGAGACAGTGTCAAAGGCCTTCCTAAAGTCCAGAAAGACTACGTCCATCACGACACCTGCATCCAAGGATTTTGTGACCTGGTCGTAGACAGCCACCAGATTGGTCTGACAGGACCTGCCTTGAATGAACCCATGTCGGTTGCCCCTAAGCATGATCTACCCTGCTGGTCCCTCGCAGATGTGCTCCTGCATAATTTTCTCAAAGAGCTTCCCCAGGACCAAGGTAAGACTAACAGGCCTGTAGTTTCGTGGGTCCTCCTTCCTCCCTTTTTTGAAAATGGGGACCACATTGGCCCTTTTCCAGTCCTCCACCACCTTGCCAGAGCACCATGAGTGCTCGTAAAGCTGTGCCAGGGGTCCCTGTACTCTATAAAAGTGTCTTGCACTCCTAGGTAGCTGTCCTGTGGCTAACCACATTTGATTAATTTAAATATATCACTTAAATGTCTGGTTGTAGAAAAATCCAAGACATTCTTTTCTAAAAATTTGTGTTCTAATGCAAAATTACCTATGTTTTGTCATTTCCACAGTTCTGGGAGAGAATATATTTGCACTATGATGCAGGAAAGAAAATGTTAATTGGGGGAATTAATGAAACAGGTTTTATGCACATAGAACAAGATTAATTTTTCATTCAAGCCAGCTGCTTCTGGCCTTGAGATTCCTACTTTGACCCCCTACACTCAGTAAATTTCCATTTGCGGTCAGCTGATCACCTTCAGATATGATAGTGAGATTGTAAGTTCTCCAGGGCAGAGGAAATTTAGCGTTTTGCGTGTTTTAAAATGTTTACATTTGTAATGATCTACAAACATTTTAAATAATAATTGTATTTAAGAGCACTATACTGTGAGCTTCAGATAGTGATGAAAAAAGCATCCTGTTTCCATTGTAATATGTGGCCCTTTATTTTTTGTAGGAGCATAGAAGTCATATTTTCTGTAATCATAGGTATATAATTGCACATAAATTTTATAAAAGATATTAATTTCCATGTTTTAAATTTGCTGCTCAGTAAAATGTCATCATTAATGCACATCATACAGCCAGTCTATAAGGCAATAACCTTGGTGAAGCGGCAGAAGGAGTTGGCACAGAGCCAGTAAGATTGCCTAACACCAAGAAGCCTCTCCTGCTTTAGAAAGCACTTTGAATGGGAGACTCATCTAGTTATTAATTCAGACAGCAGGGAGACCTTTTCCCCTCAGGAATTGTTACAAACCCCAGGCACTCAAGTGCATGTGGCTATTACATTTCAAAGACATTTGTATGCTAAGATAGTAGAGTAAAATCTAGCACTGTATAAGCTGGGGTCTTTAGATGCTCAGCCAGTCTGTGTTATTTCACTTGACTCTCCACAAATGTAGCTGTTGTACACACACAGCTGATACATCATAACCCTCTACTATATGATGTTTAGTTGGTAGCTATCTCCAAGCATACATTGTACCTTAGTGAAGCCTCTTAAAAATGTACTTAAAAAACGTATTTTCCTCGCTTTCTTAAATCATTCATCTGCCTAAAGAAATAATAGGTTAATGCACCAGTTCATTTTGTGATGTCAATCTGGCTCAGAAAATGCATTGCAGCAGCCAGAGCATGCCATTGAGTCAGTCAGCTACAATGGTGCTTTTCTGCCCCTAAAAAAGCTTCCTCTCTTTCTAACCTTTTTATTTTCTAATTTTACACTTTTTCCTTTCTTTTTCTTCCACTGGATTTTGAAAACTCCTTGGGTGCATCTACACAAGATGCTAAAAGCACAGTAGACTAATTCTACTGGGCATTAGTGCATCACGTAACAGGAAAGAAGTTTGACACACATGGACTGGCTTAAAAATGGCAGAAACCCAGTCTAAGATTTGCCCTTCCCCCCTCCCCCCCACTACGTGGTGAATGTGTGCTCTGTTTGCTACTGATCTAAACTATAACAACTATAGCAAAAACCATGCAACTTGGATCAATTCTGCCTCAGGCTTTTTGAATGTCTGTACCTAGCCATAAAGTTTCACACTGCAGCTGATGTAGTTGCGAGATTGGGATCTGAGAAATTTGACCCTTGTTCCCAAAAATTGTGCATCTTTCTGCACCCATCTGGCAAAAGCAGCCCTCTCTATTCCTGTGTAGCACTGAGAAAATAATTCCTGTCTTTAATTGAAACATAATTTAAAAATATTTGGACCAGTTTCAAAGGCGGTCAAAAATACGTAGTGAAAACTTACACGCACACACACACATTCCCAACCCCTTCTGCCATTTTGCTTGGAAATTTTGAACTTTTTCTGAACTTTCTCACTAGCTTTACAGTTTGGCCCTAGAATTTGGCTCTATAGGTATTAATACTATACCCTCCACAGCACATTTCTCTGTCACCAGAGTGATAAATTTCACCTAAGTGACAAAATTCATACCTACCTAGAAAACCTGTTTTGAATGTTATAGAATCCCACGCCACCACACTGAGCTGATCATGGGTTACTTTTATGATAGGTTGGAATATTGGAGTGCATTCTCAAATGCTCTGAATCAGGAGAATCTAGATCCTATCATACTACATTTGTGTAAAGGAAGCAAGCTTCCTTTGGCATAAGGGTCAATAGCCCCAGTTATTACCTGATCCTGCTGTTTGTGTTATTTAGTTATTTAATTATTATTTAACAATACCAATTTAAATTACTTTCACCTGATAATGGTTCATTATGGGCTTGAAAATACTTAAAAGAAACAGCTGAAAAAATATGCAGTTTTTTTTTATGGTGCCTTGCATTTATTTTCATTACTTGCAACCGTATTTGGAAATTAATTGTTAACTTCTTAGAGTCAGCATGTTTAATGCTTTTGTTATAAGCATTGGAGTAAAATGTAGTAGTATGTTGTAAAATCCCAATATATTGAATAGAAGTGCATTTTATCTCCAACCTCTAGCTTCACTGAAAAAGAGAGATTAACAATATTGTTTTTAAAGTTTCTTAGTAACTAGAGTAAATTTCTAGAGAATTTCTGCAGAAAACTCAGTGAATTGAAGTAGCATGGTGTTTTAATCTTAAATACTTATAGGATAAGATCGGGCAGGACATGCCACAATGGAATTCTAACTGCTTTCTTTTATCATGTGTACTAAATAATTTAGGAGTCTCTTTCAAAGACATAAAAGGAAGTTAAGCACCCGGTTCTCATTGATTTATTTTTTTCCTTCCCCTGCCAAAAGATTTGTTTGCCTAACTTTGCTTAATGCCTTCAAAAGTTCCATCCATATAAACTAGTGAATTTTATAGCCTTATGAAATTACAAGACAGTTTTGGCAGAAATCGGAGAGGATTTTCATTACTGTTTTAAATAGCTTTTGGTGACAGTGTTGTAACAAATACATAGATATGGTTGAAAATAGATATTAATGCATGGCTAAATGAATCAAGTCCATACATAGATATTAATGCATGGCTAAATGAATCAAGTCCATGTTTGTATAAAAATAAGTATTTACTGAAGTTACCCATAATCTAGGGGAGAAGACTGATTATTGTACTATAGGAAATGAAACGTAGACAATCCTGATCATTCTGCTGCAGGACTAAAGCCACATGAGAATACCCTTTGTTGGTCAGAGCTATTGCTTTCAAGTTTCATTGACTTTGAGATTCTTTCAAGTGGAAAAGATAGATGCTGCAAAATAGGACTAAGTTAAAGTGAAAAGAATGAGAGAGAAGACTATTGAGAAGAATAAGTCATTCTGGAATTCATATAAAGGTTCAACAAGAATGAAAGGGTGATGACAAAAATCGTCACAGTTCCAATGAAGTGGCTTAATAAAGTAATTTTTTAGTGTAATATTCCTTCGATAACATTAAGATCTCCCTTGCTGCTGGGGTCTGAATCTTTTGAAATCTGACCCAAGTGTTAGTTGAAATATTGAATATAGCCCTACACTTGTTTGGTGGGGGTGTTTTTCAGTATGCATCAAGGAAGAACTGCAGAGTTTTCATTAGTGTCCTAAGTAGAACAATAACTGCAAAGGTGAACAGAAATTTACAAGGCCTATAGTGGCCATTAGCATCTTTATAAGAAATAAAATGAAACATTCAACTTGGTACATTTTTAATGGTTTTCCTAAGTAAGACACTGTCAATGTCATAGATTTTTTTTCTCACTAATTGATGACAACGTGTGACAACTAAAAGAAATTTCTAAACCTTATCTCCAAGTTAATGCAAGCAATACATGGTATTAACCTTTTCTTAACCAGTAGGAAACTATGGCCAGGGAAAATAACAACATTTAAACAATGGCAGCTCATGTGAAGTAAACGGAACAGACTGTTCCCACCTATCTTTGCATGCTGAATATATTTTCTTAGTGGAAAAATTGGAACACAGTGTTGGGAATATCACAGAAATGTGTTTCCGGGGTAGAGCAGTTGGTGAAGAAAATGGTACCCTTTTCCTCTCTCACATCTTTGCCCTTTCAGAGTAGAAAAAATAGGATGTTTTACAGTAATTAAGTAAAAGAAGACCTGACTACTTAGACTCCAGTGATTTCTTCAGTTGTCTTATCCCAACTGTTTCCTACTACACAACACACACATCACCAGAAACTCAATAATTTAGTTTGTTCTTCCCACATGCTCATCCCTGCCCACTTATCTCATCCCCTACCCAGTCCTGAAGCTCTTTACATTCCCTTATTTCCCTCTAATACAGTTCAGTTCCCCACCTGCTCAAAAATACCCCCCCCCACCCCACACACATATATATATATATATATATATATATATGCTACAGGTTGTAAACTAAGTTTGACTGAAAAAAATATAACAAAGCAATTTTGGCAAAAGATTGGGTCCTTATCTACACAGAATTCTGCATGAGAACCATTTGTGTTCTATGGAAAATTTTAAGTTGTCATCAACTTTTTAAGCTGAAAACATCATGGCTCAGAACCCTAGAGATCACAGTCCCACCTATGAACTTGTTCCCCTCTTTTAATTAACCCAACATTCTCTAATTATTATTATTTTTTTAAATTCTCATGGACCAATTTTCTTGTTCCCTGAGACAGAACTGGAACAGATTGGAAGGAGGTGTTTTTTTAAACAGTAAAAAAAAAATTACCTGAAAAAAGTGCAACATATCATCAAATAGGCAAAGTATATGAACTGACCCAGTATCTAAATGGTTCTTGCAGTAGAGATTGAGTCAAATTGCTTAAGTGCAAGCTCTTTCCTTCTTCATGTAAGTGGATAGACTGTATGTTCAGTGGAACCTTTCAAATTTAACTTCTCTAGTCCTTCAGCTTTAGGCAAATATATTTCCATCTGTTGCCTCAATGAACTCACCCCTACTTGGACAGTCTGATACAGACTGACAGAAGAAGGTAGTCAGGAAGTGTGAGAGAACTCTTTTGCATGGTGATGACCACTGCCTTTAAGAGATTAGAAGGAAAGCAGTGCCAAACTATTAGAGCTGCATTCTAGTTTTCACTTCTCAGTTTCCCCTCTTTTTACATCCTTTGCAACTATGCAGCATAGGATGTAGGCTTCCCAGGGTTTTGAGTACAAATCTCATTTCTTTCTATTATGGGTTAATGCACCATTCCATATCCCCAGCAACAGCAAGTAAGGACTTGTACATCCAAGTCTCTTCTCAGAAAATACTATCTCCCGCCTACCTAAAAATGTGTTTGAGGGGAGAGGTTGCCCTGTATCACAATATTGCCTCCAAACTTGGATTTCCAAACCCAAGGACATAAGAGTAGTAATTAATCTTGTAATAGGCCTGAGACTTGTAAATGAAGCATACAAAAAGCAGCAGTACAACATATTTTATTTTGTTTGATGGCAAATTCAAGTGCATGAACTCTTACCCAGTTTTTGCTTTCTAGGATGCTTGCTAAGCAGCCTCGCTCTTTTTATTTTTTTGAAGTGATGTTCTGACCTGGATTATCATGATATATTAGGCTTGACAGTTCTATATTGTTAGACTTGATGAAATGCTGTGTGGGAAAGTCATGGAGCAGGTGGAAGATGGTGTTAATCCTTCTTACCGTAGTGGTTCGTATGCCACTGAGAATATGTAAAAAGCAGGAAAATAGGTTAGTGGAGTTTAAGAATAGCAATGTCTACTCCTGTCTCTTTGCTAGAATTTTAATCAAATGGGCTGCCTCATGCTGCTTTATCTAGCCTTGAGATTTTCATGTCCCTAAAATATTTCTGTGATGGTGGTAATGAATTGCATTGCCCTCATGGATGTAAAGAGTGCTGGTATTCTGCTGGGGAGCCATATGGTTCACATTTATTTTAATGTGTCTTTGACATCAGGAGAATAGCTGAGACAGCAGAGGAAAGTGCTTATGCTTTGGATTTCAGCCAGAACTGAGATTATTTATGTTTAGTAATCAAAGAGCTCCTCCTTTTCTCAATAAAAAGTGTTTGAAAATGCTTAAAATGTTATTCATGTTAGGATCTTGTAAAACTAGGAAGACTGCTTTACATTCCTTTAATAGATGTTATTTTTAACTGAAGTAAGAGTTCCCTTCCTGGATGTCGAGTTTCATATTCTATTTTTGGGAAGATTCTAAATTTACACAAGTGCTTAGACCATTTTTATACTGGCATCACTCCAGTCATTGCTGTAAGGCAGTCTACAAAACTCAAGCTGTCCAAAGTAGACAAGTCTGGGTATTTGTTCATTGAGGGCCACTGTGGTAGATAGTGTGATTTAATGAAAGACCCTGATATTCTGTTACTCTTTTAGAGGACTTTGGAGGACTTTCACTGTTACAGTTTATTCACATGGCAAAGGAAGGAGATCTAAATGTGCCTGATACAGATAAGTATTGTATTAGTTGCTCTGTCCTGGATCTAACCTATGAAGTTTAGTGCTGGATAAAATTCCCCAGTTTCTTAAGTTTTAGGTCAGGCATGTTATAAAGGCTGACTGAAGCCATGGGTCTGATCTTCAACCTGAATTAGCCTAAAATTGGAGCTAGTGTTTTGATCTCATTCACTGTTCTGCATCAGGTTCTTTATTTGAGGTTAATCTTAGTGTGGGTGGGGGGGGGGGGGGGGGGGGTTAAGTGGGAGGATTTTTTTGTGTCAGAATTTACTATTAGTGGGAAAAGACTGAAATCCAACTATGAAATATGTTGATGGAGTGTGGTATAGATAACTTTGAGTAACTTTTTAAAAGACCAGTTAGTACAAAGTTTCCAAACATCCAACAGCTACAAGCTGCTTTTATCACTTATGATTGCCAAAATGATTTTTCCCTGGATGACTTAAAATTAACCTTTACTTCTCATTTTTAAAGCAGATATAAAATTATCATAATTATATGTTTGCAGAGGCAGGGTGAGAAAAATAAATTGAATAAACTGGTTACATTAACCCATCTTTTAATTAATCAGAGTAT
>NW_005842382.1:263865-270958 GCF_000455745.1 Alligator sinensis | reverse complement strand
ACTCTTTCTAACCATATATTTCTAATTGTATAGTAAAGTTATTAATACCTATATAATCAACCAATGACCATACATGGTTTTAGTGAAAATCAGTATATTGTCCTACTTTTCTGTTCCTTGGACACTTCATGAATTCTTTTAGAAATGTGTAAGCACAAACTACAAACTTGCTTGTACCACATGTTCTGCCTCATTTCCTCATTTTTAACCCAAACGTGAGAAAAAACTCATTTTCTGTACCCTTGTACTGCACATGAGTCATATTAACATGTGGTTCCACCATGAGAAATGCATTTGTGCCTTTGTGAGTTGCTACTATGAGTGAGCATCTAGTCTACCACCATCAGAAAATGTCACAGGATGCACAAAAGCAAGAGGGCTGCAATAGCTACTGCTAAAATGGACTACATTCTCTTCCAAATGTGTTAAAATTATACCTGTGCATGCAATGGGGACAATCCATATAGCTCAGTATACATCGCCATAGTTTAGACCTAATCACTCATTTGGGATATTCATATTTTACATATCCTAGTCTTTCTACATTATATAGGTCAGGACTATCCAACTTCTAAGCAGCTGGAGGCCATGCTAGTGTGAGTCATGGGCCCTTGGGCTTTCTGTCCTTCCACAGTGCATTTGAAGGTCAGTTGGTAGTTGCCAGACGCAAGTGCTGTGCATCTCCTCCCTGTACTTGGGTGGACCCTACCTCAGCTCCCTCACTGCTCCGTGTCCTGGACTTTCCCAGAGTCAGAAGCTGACTCTGACTTCTGGAAAAAAAACCTAAATTTGCTAACTTGTATTTTTTTTTTTCCAAGAAGCTAATTCTATCAAAAGATAGTCTAGAAGAGATAGACATCAGCAAACAAGATAGAGGAGAAATTTTATTTCTGAATGTATCTCATTGTTTTTACTAGTCAAAAGTCTTGCAGGAACTTTGAGAAAGTGAAAAGTATTGCAAAAGTGTGCCAAGCCACTAGTGTCCAACTTAAGGTTACTACTCAACATACGTGCCATTCTCTCCATTAACTCCTGTTGCAGTGGTGAATGAGGCTTCTGAAAGGATGCCTTGCAATGTGATTCAAGTCACTTCTGCTTCCCCATTTTGCTTTGGCTCTTATTATATTCCAGAATATTTTTGGAGTAAGGTCTAATGCCCTTATTACATGTAAAAGTTGTTTGGTTTTTTACTTTTATTTTATGCTATGTTTTAGAAAACTCAGTCTGTGACATCCACTGAATAAGGTATACTTACTTTAAGGCCCTAATTTGGAAAAGCACTTGGCTGTTTACTTTGGAGGGTTGGATGGAGGCAAAATTTCCCTGAAAATATGTATTAGACCAGAAAGAATATCTGTTCTATATTAAAAAGGAGCAAGGGTTTTTTGTGGTTTCTTTTTACTGATATCTTTTCCAATTAGGTTTTCAGGCACTGTAGCTTGTTTTATTTGGCTGTTTTTAGCTGATTTGTACTAAAGGTTTCATGCCAGTTTCTTGAATTGCTATAAGTATTTGCATATATTATGCACTTATTTTTATACTGTGAATGACCCCAAAAAACCAAAGCTTACCAGAACATTAAAATTTGTAAAGGCTACCAACAGAGTATAGAATTTATAGCACTTAATTTGGCTTGTGATAGATCTATACCCTGCTATATAAACCTTCTAAAGTTTAAAAACTGTTAAAGATTTCCAGTGCATGTAGTAGCCAAAAAGTCACATTATCCAGTCATTGAATGTGAAGAGAAATGGCAAAACTATCAGCAGTGGTGTAACTACAGTAGGGTGAGTGGGGCAGCCACCCGGTGGTGTTTGGAGAGGAGGGAGCTGTTAAAAAACAGCTGCCTCTGCAGCCACACATTCACACTGGCAGTGCAGTGGAAACTGGAAGTTGTGACCGCCCCTGTGTATGGCAGCTGCCCTGGGCACCTGACCACATTTTGACACCTCTGACTATTAGACTCCTTTCAGATGTAGTAAAAAAGGCATTATGATCGGTGTGAACAAAGAGTTGTTACTTCAGGATGTAGACACAGGGATGCGAAAATGAAGGAACTGTATTTATTCTGTCACCTGAGTGCTAGTGCATCCTGAGAAAAGACAATATGCTAGAAACAGAAATTACACATGGTATAAGTGATCAGAAATAGGTTCAAATCTGTAACACAACAAAAGAAGTTCAATGGACATAAACTGCTTTCAAAATGGCTGAAACCAGGTTAAGATAAACCTGGATGGATGTAGTATCAGACATAACTGATTTAACCTAAATCAGTTTATTGAACTTCTATCCCAGATCCCCTCCAGATTCAAGTTAACTCACAGTCTCCCAGCATCCCAGGATGCTTTGTACCGCCCCAGCAACACTCCCCCATTCACAGGTATGGCGGGCTAGAGTTGGCTCAGGCTGTCTACTCCAGATGAGCAGGGAGGCATGTCCTAGCACCCCTCTTCCCAGCTTCTGGCCTGGGCCACTGCAGCCATTTGCTGCATTTCTAGAATCAGAAGTGAATGTCTGTTCACTTGCTTATTGGCTCAATCTACGCAGATTAAACCAACCTGTGAAGATTGAATCAATTCAGCCTTGGGCTTTTTGACTGTTTGTATTTAGCCCAAAAAGGTAAGAGAAATGGGAAGGTGGCTTTGAAAGCTGGAAACAACCAACCATGCTAAGGTTAAGAATTGTTTCCATCTTTAAAAACAAAGCACTGTATTGTCAAAACTTTTAGCTATTTTTCCCTTTTATTCTTTAGCAATACTTCTTTAGCATCTCTGCAGAACTGTCTGTATATCTTTAGAAACAAGGAATGGTAGAACCCATAATTATACTCCTGAGCAACGACTTAAAAGCAAAATCACCCTATGTTCCATAGTTCTTGTTTGCTTTCTTTTAATGAACAAGATTCTCATGAGTATAATATATGTGTATTGCTTCCCAAGTGTAATGTAGAAAGGTTGGAAATGCAGTGCAGGATCCAAATTCTGCCATGTAGTGACCACATGGATAAGGAGGGAGAAAAAAATAGTATGTTCTCAAACAAAGTAGGGGTGGGGGAGAGACGGATTTAAATTAACAGTTTTTTAAAAGTTTGGCATGCAAGATTAATCATAATAATATAGATTTAGCATGATGTCCTAACTGTGCATTAATAGGTTTGAATTGCTTGTTAATGTAATTACATCACATTTTGCTTTTCTGAGAAATATCACAAAGCGATTCCAAAAAATAAGAGGGTTTTTTTGTTTGTTTGTTTCTTTTCACAATACATTTTGCATCCTTTGGATTTGCATTCTGGTTTGTAGGCCTATAGTGTGCATATTTTTCAAGCTTTTCTTGTTTGCATGATAGGCCAGACATTTTATATTCTCTTAAATAAGATTCTCGCATAATTTACATACCACTAAGAAGTGCAGTCTTAGAAAAAAAAAACAAATCTTTATGAGGTTCCCAATTAAATCAAGAGAGCTGGCAACACTGCCTTTACTCTGAAATTCCTACGTTTATCATTCTTAAGGTTTATGATAATACTTCTATTTTGTCTTAGATTAATGAGATGCATTATTTATCTTAATCCTGTGTTAACTCTTTTTCTTTAGGATTATATATTGCTTTTGATGTTTATGCCATTGATAATGCAATTGCTAAAAGTTTGTGTGAAAGAAAAATTAGACAAATGATCAAAGGAATTCTGTGAGCTAGCTCACATCGATTCCAGCCCTCCAAAACCTAACACCTCCAAAATCTAAAGGAGATCACTTGTGTGAATGTTTTATTCTCCCAGGGGATGATCCCAACACTTCAATGCTGTTGTTATAAATGTGGTAGATGTTGTTGGCTAAATATTTAAACACAAAGTTAATATTCTGCAATGATGTCCTACAATATGTTTCCACTTTTTAACAAAAATATGACATGCCATAAAAGCCAGTGATTGGGATATAATTTATAACAAATGTGTTTTCAGGATTTGGGGGTTTTTTTTATAGGCATGAGAACTAAGGATATTTGTGGTTTTAAAAACCGTTCTGTAGTTCAAGCTATGTTCTCTTTTGGTTTTGTTTTAATTATTAAGATTTAAATGTAACTGTGGGTAAAATTTGTGATCATAGATTAACAAAATGTATAGAAGAAAATAATCCATTATTGCTTTTTTTCATAAAAAAGACCTAAAATACAAAACAAAACCAGCAACTCATTCCTCCCACTAAACAATACTGTGAGAAAATCTCAGTGTTAAGGGATATATATATATATAATTAAAAAGGTCCTTACCCTTAAACCCTCAAATATTACAGATTATGATGATTAAAGGCTTCATAACCACATGTATTTTAAAGACATGAACATCTTCACTTAAATTACTCACTTCACTCTCAACTTCAGTCTTTAAACTTTCTTTAATATAGTAGAGATTAGGACTGTACAAAATAGCACCATTTCATTTTGTCATCCATTTCAAAGGGACAGTGTTTCATTTCGAGTTTCGTTTAATTTCAAAGCACTGTTCCATTCTGTTTCATTGAAACTGTTTTGCTGTTTTGACATTTCACCTCTAGGCTATAATGGGGAAGCATGAAACTGCCTATAACTTTGTCATTTCTTGCCTGGTTTGAATGAAATTTGCAGGGATGGTAGCTCCTTCTGAGGCCATGAAATCTGCCAAGTTACAAGGAGATAGGTACAGGGGTTTCTGGGAAACTGCACCTCAAATTCTTGAAAACAAAACTTATATCACATGTGTATGTGAAGGCACAGTGGGATGAAATCTGCAGAGATGGTAGACCCTGCTGAGGGCATGAAGTCTGGCAAGTTTCAAGGAGATAGGTGCAGGGGGTACTGGGAAAATGCACCTCAAGCTGCTGACAAGCAAAACTCACGATGTGTGACTCTGTGTGTGTGTGTGTGTGTGTGTGTGTGTGTGTGTGTAAGGCACAGCTATTTTTCCATCCCTCCCCCAAACCGCTGGGATTGGAAGGGACCTCAGGGAAAGATCACAGCCACTGGCCAGCTACACAGTCAATGTCAGAGCAGTCCTTCCCCACTCTTCCCCCTCCCTCTCCTTTCTTTCTCTTTCCTTTCAGGCAAGCCCAGCTTCGAAACTCAAAATGTTTCAAAACTTTCAAAACATTTCAAGTGCCCTGGTTTCATTTTGAGGCTGTTTTGAAGCCGTTTGTTTCACTTCTATTTCGCTATTTCAAGCTCTAAACCAGTTGAAACAGCATTGAAATGAAACACCTGGTGAAATTTCACACAGCCCTAGTAGAGATTATTTCTTTTACTTTATGTAGTGTTGCTTTCCCATTGTTAGTTGCAATACTACATTTTTTATTTAATCGGGAGACAGAAATCCCACCCATGCTAAAGATTAAAGTTGATATCAATACTGCTACACAGGGGGTGCATCTACATAACAAACATAGAAGCATTTTGTTTTGATCAGGTAAAAAATGTATTGTTTTCAAAATGTGGCTGTAATATAAAATACTGCATGTAACATAGTGTACTAAAATTTAAAATATTACCCAGACAAAAAATATAAAAGAAATTAATCAAAAGGATAAATTAAAACTGAAATATTACAAAACTAAAAACCTGAAATGATTATTTCAATTTTCTTCTAGTAAAAAAGGAAATAAAATTGACACATACCTGTGAAAGTTTTTTAATTAAATGTTTTTTTGAAAAAAAAAGCTCTTCCCTGGACACCTCTTTAATCAGCTCTACCTATAATAGATATACCTAGATTCTCTCTCTGTTTGACAAAATAGAGTAGGACTGTTGACATATACGAAGTTGCAGTTAAATGAATATAATAAAATAATGTCTCTAAAATAAACCAGGGCCTCTGTAACATTATACTCAATGGTTATTTATGGATAAAATCTAGCACACCTGGAGGGACATCTGGAGAAGTGTATGTTTTATTTGACCAAACAATAATTATAACTGCATACCAGCATGTAGTCAATGTGAGATTATTTCATGGCACTACTGCTCATCAGAAGGGTATGTTATATCTGTTTGTAAAACATGCAAGTTCTAGTTTTCTTAACAAAGCAATTCCTTATTTTTTAAGATGAGTAAAGGAAGCTGCAATTCATTGTTTGGAAATCTTTGTATAGAATTGTTCCCTGTTTATTTCTGACCTCAAACTTTGTTAACAACATTATTTGGCATGAGATGCATGTTTTGCCCTGACAGCAAACCAAACGTGGTGAAACCTGGGGCCAAAGGCCAGGTGCTTCCAATCTCCTGAGAGAGTGGAATTTTAGACCAACAGTGTACATCCTGTTGTGCCTTATTGCTTTTTATAAAATGACTTCATGTGTTACAGAAATAGTTGGACACTTAAAATGATTTCAGTACCTGTATTCTGACAGTTTGGTTTCTCATATCATACCTATGCAACTGTTGCACCTAAATTGCAAGGCGATAACTCATCATCTAGTTCCTCAGTTGTGTTTACAATAAATCAAATAAATTATGTCTTCAAAGTCAGGGAATAAGTCTGTGGTTCTATTATACTAGAAAAGCCAACCACAGCCATTTCTGAGGGACAGCCTCTGACTGTCATTACCAAGGGTCACCAAATGCCTATACCAGTGGTCCTCAACCTTTTGTAGACTCAAGGCACCCTTCATTAGATTCGAGGTGCCCCATAGAAAATGCCAGTGCTTACCTCTTGCTCAGTGGGGTGTTTTTTGGACTATGAAAAAATAATAGAGTAATCCTGCTGTTGCAAAGAACTTGGAAACACCACAGCAGGTCAGAATGCTTTGAACACCATGGATTCCTATTTGAAGTCTCTGGGATTATGTTATTAATTGCATGTTTTGCTGCAGTACTAGTTGAGAATCACTAATCTATACAGTAAGGAGCACACATTTCAAGATAGAAATAATGTATCTGACACCATTTTAATTTAGTGCACTTAGAGGATGACGTTTGTATGCAAGTGAATTAAGAAATGGAAAAAAATAGATGTGACTGTGTGAAATTTAAAGAAGGGGGCTAACTTCTCATGAATATTATACCTCCACCATATTACAATGTGCTGTTCATAGGGTTACGGTATTAAGTTGAGTAGAAG
>NW_005842382.1:258476-263855 GCF_000455745.1 Alligator sinensis | reverse complement strand
GAAAGAGTTGTGTTGTTAATCAATTTCTGAGGTCCTTTTTGCTGGGCTTAATTTGCTTTCCTGGTGAAAGATAAAACATTTTGAAAGAGAGTATCCTGACTAACATTATCTGTGCTCGTAAAGCAAATAATTACATTTGCAGTTGTATGACTTTAATAGCTTTTGTTTAGTTGTGTTGTATATATTGACCTCTTTGCACTGCTTAAACACTTTAACTTACCTTGTGCATGAACCAGTGGAGTATATTTATTAGCCAAATTCTATTGTCTTGTTTAACATGTTTATTATAAATGCTTTTTATTACTCTTTTCTAATAATAACCTTGTCATTTGGATCCTACACCTGCAAAACTTTGCTCAAGTGAGTAATCCATTTACTTTAAAGTGAATAGGATGATCTAGCAAGTAAGGATTTGCTGTGCAACTTCCAGGTTTATAACAACATTATAATTTCTTCCATTATAGCTTCATCCATCCTGAAAAGGGAAAAACGGAAGAGGACGAAGAATGTTCATTTTAACTGTGTTACCGTGTACTATTTTACAAGACGGCAAGGTTTCACCAGTGTTCCCAGTCAAGGAGGAAGCACATTGGGCATGTCTACTCGCCACAACAGTGTGCGTCAGTACACGCTTGGAGAGTTTGCCATGGAACAAGAAAGGCTCCATCGAGAGATGTTAAGAGAACATCTAAGGGAGGAAAAACTTAACTCATTAAAATTGAAGGTAAAATTGGCAAGACTTGGTCTCTTATCTCCCACATTTAAATGAATGCTGTTAGGTCAGTAGAGGCCCAAAATTTAAGTTTGATAAAAACAAGATTTTAGCAGGTCCAAGTAGAAGTGCTTCCATGATTTGATTTGATTTTTTTTTTAAATCATGAAACAAGTGAGTGTTTGACTAAGATGTTGTCATAGCAACAGCAAAAGCCATGCATCTGAAGCAATACTATGGCTCTCATGAGGTACCCTGCTGCTTAGTCAGCAGGTAAAACACAGGATCCTGGGAGAGACATTAGGAAAGGATGGGGCATTAACCATTCATGTTACACTTCACTGAGACTATGTTCCAGAGAAAGGAAGTGGATCTAGAAAGGTTCTTTTTAGCCCTTTCTGCAAATACTCCTCTTTCTCCTTGTACCTCTGCTGTGATATTTACCAAATATTATCATGACAAAACCATAACCTTAATACCTAGCTCCTACCTGGTTATAGATATAAAAGTGCTTTACAAAGGAGGTTAATTAATCACCATTCCACCATTCAAGGTGGAGGAACTAACGTGCAGAGAAGAGACAAGGTCTGCCCAAGGACACCTACCATGCTGGTAGAAGGATCTGCTTGTGCCTCTTTAGTCCCTTTTCAGTGCTCTATTGCCATCATTCATCTGTAGGAGATGACCGTGAACAAGGCAACGTTGTGTTCGGTAAAATAGAGCTTGCAACTGGCCGGTTTATTTTTCAAATTGACTTGGGCAAATTTTGCCAACAAGAAAACATCAGTGGTGAGAAGCACACTTCTTTTTATTTTTTTTTTTATGTTTTCATTGTGAGATTAACAAAGTTGAGATGCATTTTTTCTTTTTTAGATGGAAAATGTCCTCTTTAAGATAGAATGCTTGAAGTTAGTTCAGCTCTTTATCTGAGATTAAATAACACTGGAGAACTTTTTTGATTTTTGTTAATCCCATGTCTTCTCCTGAGGCTGGTGTTTGAAATGCAGCATAGTAGACATTCAACATTGAAAGCGTCATTTGAAAAATGATGTTTAGAAACAATGGGTCTGTT
This sequence comes from Alligator sinensis, assembly GCF_000455745.1. Taxonomy (NCBI): domain Eukaryota; kingdom Metazoa; phylum Chordata; order Crocodylia; family Alligatoridae; genus Alligator; species Alligator sinensis. The sequence continues at coordinate 262,071 of NW_005842382.1, read as the reverse complement.
TCTCAATCTTTTTTAATCAGTGGTAAAAGTCCACTATGCTCACTGAGGGCCGTGTTTCACATTACACTTACAACGTGTCAGCTCCACTTAAAATGCAAGCTTAGAACAGATGCAGATGCAGTGACAGGAACAGCATCCTCTCTGAGGCTCAGCTCCCCATGCCCACCAGCAGCAACAGAAACCTAGCTTGCTCTGCTGTGGCAGGGGTAGGTGCTCCCAGGCTGGGCAGTACTGGGAGCATGGCAGGGAGGATGTGGGCTCCAGGCATGGGAGTTGCATGTTCTCCTGGGCAGATGTGCAAACTGCAGCTCTTAGTGTCTGGAGAAAGCAAGAGGCACAGCTGGTTCTAGCACTGTCCAGAGCAAGCTAAGATTATAGTAAGCATTATCATGTCACTGCTCAGAATATGTTCTGACTTTTGATGCAACATGGTAATACTTACAGCAATCTCAGATAAAATGTGTGCTAAGTGTATTGTGTGACAAGGCCCTAAGAATATCTATGAACAGTCTTTGTTTCCATATATTTGGGGCTTGTTTTCCAATTAATACACAAAAATAGGTCTCAAAGATTTTTAGAATTGTAGCCTCACAACTGTGCTATTCAGCCTTTCTCCCATTGTAAGACTATACAGAGATTATCTCTGTTATAACTACTATTAAAAGGCAGTTGCCCAAAACAAACTGGCATTATCCCCAGTCTGAAAAATGCCTCCCAGGTGTTTTTTCACAGTTTTTGCCCTGAACTAGTTTAGAATTCTGTGTGCCTTTTAATACTCAGATATTGCAATAGCTTCTCAACCTCCTGAAGTTTCTTCTTTGAACAGGGAATAGATTTTAAAAATAATTTTTAACCCTAAACTGTTATCCTGGTAAAATGTGCTCAGGACATATACACAGTGGGAGGGACAGGAAGCAGAAGGCTACAGGTTTAGTAAGTAGCTCTGGTGTGAGGAGTGTGCACCCATTCATCTCCCATAATAAGCATTATGTGCAGGATTACAGTGCTTCTATTCTGTAGCTACCAAGATGCCTTGTTCTGGTCCCAGGAGTTAGATCACTTATGTATCTAGTCTTCACCCCACCACAGGGACTTATGGATACTATACAAAGGGAGACCCACAAGGGCACAAGTTAAAATTACAGGGTCTACAGAGATTTCAGGCCTCTCCTTCTCCAAATAGGCACAAATTCCATAAGCAAGAAAATCCCATTTACTTCTGGGAGTGGGTCCTATAAGCCTTAATCTGCTTTTGGGGTGGGAGGTGCAACTCAGCTGTGTGCTCTCATTCCTGCCCTCTTTTCTAGGTGTGGTGCATGTATTCTCTAGTCTCTCCAGCAACATCCTGCCTGACCTGTTGAGGTAGAAGGAAAGCATTGTTGGAGCATGGGCTTTTTCCCCTTTCCACTTGTCTTCTGCATCCTCCCTGCAGTCTAGCCAAATTCCCCTCACATATCAAAGCAGTGCTGACAGTGGGAATTTGTTTAAAGTAAAAGGGTGACCTCTGGTCTGGTTTTTAAATTCGTGTAAATTCCTTCTGTAGATGTTGGTTGAACAATAAACATTTCATTTGCATCCTGTTCCATTCCCCATCTGTTTTGAGGTTAGTAAGTTTGCCAGTTTACTTATACTGACAGCTGCAAATAGGAAAAAACCCAAACAAAACCCATGGGTCAAAACCCCAAGATTGTGCAATTAGCTTAACAATCAATGAGTCAGGGGGCAAAACACTTTTTCATCCTGGAGCAGTATGGTGGTCACCATTCATTCCTGTTCAGAACTCTTTCCTCCAGCATGGCTATGTCCCTGCTAATAAAAATTGGTATTCTTTTTATCTGCCTTTTGGTCTTTATGCCCCTGGTATATTTCAGTCCTGTTTTCAAGTCCTTCTTCATAACCATAAGGAATACATTTTTCATAAAAATGAAAGCTAAGATAATTTTACCTCAAGAGTTTGAGAAAAAACCACAGGTTATGAGCATAGGTGACTGGGAGAGGGTGCACGGGGGAGCACATGCCCCCCCGATGGGGCCAGTGTCCCCCCTGATGGCCGACACTGATGCTATCGGTAGGGATGGCACCCCCCTGACAGGGCCGTTGCCATCGGTGACTACTGCAGATGCCTCCCCCAGATACAGGGAGGCACCAGTCACTCATGGTTATAAGAGATAATAAACGTGAGATCCACACTATTTACTAATAAATATTTCAGACATGAATGAACACCTTTCTGAGGTCAGTGCAGTTACTGTGATGTCGAAATAATATCACTGAGATGAGAAATGGTTTCAGCATGTTTGAGACTGGGCAAGGCAGGCACAGGGAGCACCATGTAAGATATTTAGAAAGGCCAACTTTCTTTTTTAAGTGGTAGTTGTGAAAGGGTGAGGGAAGAACTGTTCAAATTGAGTCTCCTTGAATTACACTCAGTACTAGAAATCTGAGGGAATATATATATAATCTCGCCTTTTAGGCGATCATTCTAAACTGTCGAGGATGTTTTGTTTGCTTATGACAGCTGGGCCTTGCTGATTTCCCTTTATGGAGATGGAAGAGCTATTTTGCCATTTGTGCTGTCTCTAAATGAGCACAACAAAGACAGACAACAAAGTTATTTGGTGATAATGTCAGTGGTGATGATCCTGATTTGAATTGCACTGGTCAGGACTTGCATGTCAATTGCTATGCAACTGCATACACAGCCATTTCAGAAAATGAAGTGAGGAAAGTTTGTTTTAAAAGTTTTACAAATTACCATAACAGCTGTGTACAGAAAGGAAAGAAATTAATAGGTTTTTATTTAGTTCTCCTAGTTTGTTAATTTCTACATTGCATTAAAATATAAAGATTCATAGGAAGAAAATATTGTGTTTTTTTGTCAGCTTTGTTAAAAAATACATCAAATGAAGGGGTGAGGCTCTGGCACTAGGTACTTTTCTCTTTTTCTTATTTTACTTCTCAGAAATAGATGTTTCTTACTTTCCCTCTTCTTTTTATTAAAATTATTTTAAGTGACTTGAAATTATTTTTAAAAAATGTAGATTTCAGGCAATTCTTAACACTGTTGTTTCACATCAGAAGGAAAAAAAATCATTGCTGAGGTAGGGCACAAAAATCATCTTGTCCATGCAAAGGAGCCAAGTAGGATTTGCTTGAATGTGTTGTCTTTCAAGAGACATGGATTTCTTAGGGAGCTATATTTTATTGGACCAACTGTATAGTGGGGATAGATTTCAACAAGGTTTCAAACATCAAGCATTCTTCTTTGGTTCTCATCAGAAGAATATGTTGCATTCAAAAGCTTGTGTAAGTATCCCAACTATGCAGTTTGTCCAATAAAAGATATGTCCCTAAGAAATCCTTGCCTCTTGCATTATTCCTGGACCATCACAGCTACAACATTGTCTTTCAAGCAAACACCAGTAATCAAAGTAAATCAACCAGTATGACCTGAATGCTACATAACTTCATATATCTGAGGGCCAAATAATGTGTCGGCACAGACTGCAAAGGTTTCTCTTTTGAGAACAAGGAGAATCCAAAGTAGAAGCATTAGAAAAGAATTTGGGGTTTGCTTTTGCCATGTAACATAGCA
>NW_005842382.1:255526-258445 GCF_000455745.1 Alligator sinensis | reverse complement strand
TTTCCCTCAAAAAAACGGTGTAGCACTATTATTCCAGCCCTTCTGTCAGGCACCAGGGAATTTACTCAAAGAATAGCTGACAAGCAATGGTATGTGTTCTGAAATCTAATTTTTTAGTCTTTGAATATCTGCAGGAAAAATCTTTACAGTATTCTGTGACTTCTTTATAAGCTAGGTAAAGTCAATTAAAGAAGCTAAAGTGTTATGAATATGGTGTATTTATCTTTGACTTGTAGAGGTATATGCTTAGCAGTTTCCTAAGAAGAGATTAGGTGTACATAAAATTCAGGAGACAGGTTTGAAAAAGCTTGAGTCATTCAAATCTGACTTAGAACTGTCAGTAATTGGTAAAGTCATGGTATGAAGATGTGATATGCAGGTTTCAGCATGCTGCTCCAGCTGTAAAAAGTTTTTATGCTCATGGACATATGACTTTTCCACTGTACACAATTATGGGCAACTCCTATAATTTTAAGAAAGGCATTTAGATTCCTACGTGTGTCATGAACATCACTACTAATCAGGAATTCCTTCTCATTTTGAATAGACAGGAGTGGCAGCTCTAACAACCAGTATTAACAGCAGATATTGTCCAATATCTACCCTTGTGAAAACTGCAGGAGAAGTGAATAATTTCCTTTACTCTGTGAGAAATTTCCTGCTAAGGAGGAGCAAGAATATGGCAAAAAGATCAATTTTTCAGGCTTTACAAAGCTGGAGTGAATTGAACCCTGTGGCCTTAAATGATACTTTGCCCTTGCTTGGGTGTTTTGCATTAGTATGAATTTCACCTTAATACCTTTAGGAAATACCGGCTTTTTCCACCTGTGTATCACAGTTCACTTAACCTGGCAATTGTGACAGTCAAGATGTTAAATACTCCAAGATTTTTTCTGAACAGGAAAAGGTGCTGGGCAATCCTTAATGATCTCCACCCCTCCTTTGTGCGTAGTGCATCACTTGTGCAGGAATTGTCCTACATTAACTGGGAGACAAAATGCATTTAGTGGCATCAAGTGGGAGGTGCTACTTAAAAAAAAAACAAAAAAACCCCCAAACCATCCAGTTGCTGTATTTTATTTGCAAACAGTTTGAGCATATTAAACCTATGAAGACATGTTGGCTACACATGCAACTTGAATATAAGGCATAAAGGTAACAAAATGATATAAACACAAGACTGGAGTGGGTTCAAACCATGGTTGAACTGCATTGTGATGCTAGGCCTTATTTAAGACTTAATTTTTCGACCTATAACTCAGAAGAAGGCTTGATAAAGTTGCAATATCAAATACTAAATATTATTAAATTAACTGGGATCAAATCAATGTTGAGAGGAAACAGGAAGAAGTAAACAAATAAAATTTTCTTCCCTAGATTTTATATATATCTTTAAACTGTCTCCCTGTTAGGAGCTAATTGAATTATTCATCTTTTGGTGATAAATATTAACTGAATGACCTTTAATAACTGAATTACCATGGGTTGCCAGCCATGTTACAAGGAAGAGAAGTCTTCTCAGACTCCTTGCTCAAGCTTTTATATCAGCTAGATAGAATACTATCTTTGGAGTTATCTACAACAGATTGGGCAGCAAGTTAATATAGAAATTCTCCACGGATCTGGCTCTAAATGTTCACAACCATTGAAACTGGAGCTGGACTTTGCAGGTTGAGCTTATCTCAAGCAGAAAAAAAAATGAATAAAATCTATTCACTTGCTTAAACAGTTTAGATACAAATATATGCCTTTATCACATGCAGAATTTGAGGATTTCTTTGGTTTTGCATTTCCCATCCTCTGTGAATCCCCTCTTATCCAACAAAGGGCTAATTTTTTTCTACTGTCACTTCCTTTCTTTTCAAAAAGAGACTTAGAGGCAGAAGTACAGTACCACATTTGATATATAATGGATTCAATTAGTAACTACTCATTGTAGTTAACAAAGTTATTAACAATTCAGAAGCAAACAGAATATGCAGCTTCCTGTCACTTCATGTGAAAATAAAATGCATGGTGATCCCTATGTCAATCCAACTTATTAAAATTCCTCTTTCTCCTGTTTGTATTAAACTTATTTTTACAGATTTTTCTTTTACTGGCCACCATGAGCAAGGACTAAGGGGTAAATCCAAAAAGTCAGCCTGTGGCAGATATGAGGGGACTGTATACGAAATTGTGATCCAAAATCCCTGCTCAGTTACTGCCAAACTTCACTCTGTCTCTTCAATTTCAGAGTTCTCTAGTTGCACAACTTTTTACTTGTGTGCATGCCCAGACTGCCCCAATCTCAGTATCGACCTCGAACTTCAACCTGACAAGATTCTAGAAACCATGCCCTTTTCTGTCAGTGTCCCCACCAGATGTGTTCTGGGAATGTTTCACATATATGACAGGATCAGCTCCCCTCACAAAATACACTTTTTTGTTAAACAGTGGTGCTTAAGCTTTTGGCCCTGTGGGCAGATTGGCATGGGGCTAGTTCATGGGCAGGATGAAGCCAAATGCTGCCTCTGCATGGCCTCTACTGAACCCTGCATGCCAGGATCAGGCCCTGGGGCTTGATGCCTCCGCCTGGCCCTGCACATCGGAATTGGGCCTTGTGTGCCCCAGCTAGCATGCCACCACTCCCCCCACAGCCAAATTTTCAGGCTCATGGGAGCCCCACAGGCCAAATGACACAGCATCAGGGATTTTATCTGGTCTATGGGCCAAGGGTTGAGCACCCCTGTTTTAAAACATTATTGGTGGTATGGCCATCAATGTATCATGTGAGAGTTTAGTTATTAAAGGACTTATCCAGGAAGTAGGAGACTTGGAGTTAAGATTCCTCCTCATCCTGAGAGGATGAAATCCATGTCTCCTGCCTCCAAGACCAAGAAAAACATTTAAACTAGGGCTGCGCAACCCATGATTAGC
>NW_005842382.1:252004-255495 GCF_000455745.1 Alligator sinensis | reverse complement strand
GGGGGGGGTGCGACACACCATGCCACACTGTACTGTTGTTGTCACCCTACTGCACAATGCCAGCATCTCTGTGCCCTGCATGCTATACCACACAGGGTTCCTGGGTTCCTGTAGCTAGCCTGGCCATAGGCTACTTAGGCCTCATGGGCTGAGCCATGCCATGCCATTTCATAGACATCAGGGCTGGAAGGGACCTCGGAAGATCATCGAGTCCAGCCCCCCGCCCAAAGGGCAGGAAGTCAGCTGGGGTCATAGGATCCCAGCAAGATAAGCATCCAGTTTCATCTTGAAGGTGTTCAATGAAGGTGCTTGAACCACCTCCGGTGGCAGGCTGTTCCAGACCTTGGGGGCTTGGACAGTAAAGAAGTTCTTCCTTATGTCCAGCCTGAAACGATCTTGAAGTAGTTTGTGACCATTCGACCTCGTCATCCCTTGGGGCGCTCTGGTGAACAAACGTTCCCCCAGATACTGGTGGTCACCCCTGATAAACTTGTAGGTGGCCATCAGATCACCCCTGAGCCTGCGCTTTTTCAGGCTAAAGAGCCCCAGGGCTCTCAGCCTGTCATCGTAGGGTCTGCTTCCCTGACCTCTGATCATGCGCGTGGCTCTTCTCTGGACTCTCTCAAGCTTCTCCACATCCTTTTTGAATTGTGGAGCCCAAAACTGGACACAGTACTCCAGCTCCGGCCTCACTAAGGCCGAGTACAGGGGGAGAATGACGTCCCGGGATTTGCTTGAGAGCAAAAATAAAAATGTTTGTGCACTCCCTGCTCCTCCATTGCAGAAATCTATTTTAATCCGTTTTTAAAAACACACTTATTCTCTAAAGCAATTGGCTCCAAAATGTGGTACCTCTACTTTTGCTATTTACACACTCTCCTTTTTCATCCCTAAAGCTATTTCTTTCGGATTTGGGGGTTCCCAGTTCCTGTCATCTTGCTTTAGTTCAATCTATTCTAGATGGAGCTTTACCTGACGATTGCCTAAAAACGAGGCGCTGAACGCCGCTGCTTAGCGGCGTTCCTGTCAGAGAGTGCATTTTGCACGGGTTCTGTGATTTGGATTGACATACCACTTGTTTCTGTATAAATATGAACTCGCCATTTTCTCAACCTCCTGAAACCCTCAATATTTTGGATCTTGGAAATGGCCCGTCTCCTTATATGGTACTGGAGCAGCCGCTAAAGTTAGAGAGAGAGTTTTGCTAAAAGCTCTTTCCATTCTGGTGTTAGAAAGGAAAAAGGAGAATTGGCAATTGGGAAATTCAAGTGCAACTGCTTTCTCCGCTTGGTTCAGTAGAGGCAGAGTTGCTTGCTGGCATTCAGAACTCACTCTCTATTCTCCAAATAGTTTTGAAAAATAACAGGGTTCAGAAGGATGCCAAGGTGGGCTAAGTGGAGAAACGTGAATGTAGTGGGTAGGGTGCGTGAGAAAGTCTGTTACTAGAAATGGATTTACCCTGATCTTGCAAGCTGCTCTGCAAGGGGGGATTCCTGCCCTGCAGGAAATCAATGGGGTCTGTGGGATGGAAGGGACAACCCAGCTTTTGGCATATTTTCCATACTCTATGGACCCCTGGATTTGCAGTTTAGTACATCTACACAAACAGCCATCTATCTTATTCTCATCCTTCTAGAACCACATGAAGGCTGTCACTCCAGCTCATATGTTATTCAGAGTTAATTCAGTGTCTGCAATTTTAGTCACTATATATGGATAACTATAGGAAGCTGAGTGGGGCTCACTCCGCTACATACTGTACAAATGTTGTCAGACACAGTCTATTATGTCCAAGTATTGTGTCCACATTTTGCAATAGTTTTAAAAAAAGCAGGCAGTAGTTGCGTCAGTTGTCAGTTGCCCCATCTGGCTCAGCAGGGGTCCAATGTTGCCTCTGCTTTTCCTCCGGCTCCCCACATATCTGAAAAAGGACTTCTTATTGTCCTTGATGCTCAAAGCTAGCTGGAGTTCAGTTGCAGCCTTGGCTTTCCTGGTCTGCTCCCTACAGGACCGGACCAGTGCAGAATAATCCTCCTTGGAGGTGACTGTCATCCTCCATCCTTTGTAGGCCTTTCTTTTTAGCCTCAGGAGATCTGCTAGGTCCCTGGAGAGCCAGGGGGGCTGCTGTGCCCTCTTGCTGCCTTTCCTCCGAGATGGAATAGACTTAGTTTGTGCATTGAGGATCGCTCCCTTGAGGAGCAACCACTCCTCTTGAACTCCCCTCTCCCTGTGGTCACGGTCCCTTAGGGCCTCACTGACAAGCCTCCTGAGCTTGTCAAAGTCGGCTTTCCTGAAGTCAAGGACTTGCGCGTTGCTGACCGACTTGCCAGCTTTTCGGCGGATGGTGAAGGTGATCATGGTCGCTGTCACCCAGCTTCCCTTCGATCACTAGGTCGCCGACTAGGTCATCCCCAGTAGCCAGTACCAGGTCGAGCAGCGCTTTGCCTCTCGTTGGCCCATAGACTTCTTGAGTCAGGTAGAGGTCATCCACGCACGAGAGGAAGCTCTGCGACCGCTCAGATTTTGCTGAGTGATCCTCCCACGAGATGTCTGGGAAATTGAAGTCACCCATGACAACCATGGTCCTGGAGCAAGCTGCCTCAGCCAGTTCCTGGGCAAACTCCTGGTCAAGCTCAGGACTTTGGGTGGGAGGTCTGTAATAGACTCCCACCATTGTGTCCCCTGTGCCGTGTTCCCCACGGATTTTAACCCAGAGGGTCTCCAGCCGTCCACCCTGGTCGCCAATATTGGCTTGCAGGGGCGTGTAGCTTTTCTTAGCATAGAGAGCTACCCCCCCGCCCCTTTTCTCTACACGATCCCTCCTGTACAGGGTATACCCATCTATCCCCGTGGTCCAGTCATGGGTGGAGTCCCACCAGGTCTCCGTTATCCCTATGACATCGTAATTGTTTGCACTGAGCATGAGGATGAGCTCCTCCTGCTTATTCCCCAAGCTCCTGGCATTCGTGTACAGGCAGGCAAGTGCCCCCTGGGGGGCTCCTTCCTTGCACACAGATTTTACCAGGGCTGGGGCAGGGGTGGGCTCCCTGAAGCGCCGCGATCTGCTGGCTTTGCAAGGATTGCTCAGCGGGCCAGCAGTGGCGGTAGTAGCCGAGACTCTGGTGGCAGCAGCAGCTACAGTGGTGTGGGGAAGCAGCACTTGGACTGGGAACCCAGGGGCTTTAAGTTAACCTCTCAGGGGCTGCTTGTAGTCTGTGGACTGCCAGTTGTACAGCCCTGATTTGAACCCTGAAGCTATAGGCCAGTGTTTCCCAACTTTTTCTGTCCCATGGTACACTTATCTGGCCTTTTCCATCCCACAGCACATGGGCTGGATGTGGAGAAGGGGAGGTGGCAAACAGCCAAATGCCAAGCCCGGGGGGGGGGGAAGGGGAGGGGGAGGACGAGCGCAGAGCCAACTGGGGCATGGTGGCATGTGCTGCAGCACACCAGTTGGGAAATGCTGCTATAGGCTAAGGTAGGGGGGGGGC
>NW_005842382.1:244889-251975 GCF_000455745.1 Alligator sinensis | reverse complement strand
GAAGCTGTACTACTGTGCAAAAGATTTGTAGGGGCAGAGAGAGTGCACGCACACAAAAGTGAACATGACTGTAGCTTATGAGTTCAGGCATTCAGCTGAGAGGAAGGAGTCCTGGCTTCCATTCCCAGGACTGTTTCTGTATTTTCCCAGTTTTTAAAAGCCAGAAGCAATCCTAGGAGCAGAGCCCAGAATTGCCTTTCTTCCTTAATTGAATACTGTCTCTTGCTCTCTGCCTTAGTGCATCTTGATTTCTTTGCTGCAATGACCTAGTTTGAGTAGGAGAATTGGAGAGCACCCCTGATGCAGCCTAGTCACTAGGACACACTCCTGGAAGAGATGGGAGCCAGACGAAGGAACTGAATCCAGGCAAATTCTCTAACCTCTAAGCCAGGGGCAGGTAATACTTCTGGGCAGGGGGCTGTTTATTGAGGTTTGGTGAGCTATTGAGGGCTGCATTGGTAGCCCCACCCCTTGGCTGCCATCTTGGGCCTGGAAGTCCCACCCCTACCTCCTAAGCTTTGCCACTAGAAGTCCTTTCCCTTGCCCCCCAGAAATACTCCTTTTGGGAGGGGGAGGTTTCCATCTTAGAACCAGAACAAAACCAAATCATACACTAAAAGTCAAACATCTGCTATAACATATTTTAATTTTATTACAAAAAATATTTTTGTCATGATTTGTGTTTGTGTACTGTATATAGAGGCAATTGCATAATAACTCAAAAATAAATTCTTAGTTTTTTTATATTGTGGGGGCAGGGCGTGGTTGGTGGTTTGTGTGTGTGTGGTGGGAGGTGTGTGTGTGTGTGTGTGTGTGTGTGGTGGGGTGTATGGGTGTTTAGGGTGGGGTGTGGGGTGTATGCATGTGTTTGTGTATGGTGGGGTATGAAGGAGTTTGTGAGGTGGTGTGACTTTGTGTGGGGGGCATAGGATATGTTGGGGGGTTGTGTAGCATTTGTGGGGTGCGGCTCTGGAACACACTGGTCTCTAGAACTGGGGGTGTGTGTGTGTGTGTCTGTATGTGTGGGTTGTGGGGTGGGTGGGGCAGTCTCCATACCCCTCAGTCCCCTCATGGTGCAGCAGCAGGTGGGGGTGCTGGTGCCTTGCTCTGGCCAGAGCTGCACATCGCAACGGGGAGCACAGCCCTTGCCGGGCTGTTTGTTTCTGCAGCACTCCCCACACTCATGGGGCACAGAAGGGAAGCCCCAGGTGCTGGAGCCTGCTGCTTTCCCCACCCTAGCCCGTTCCAGTGCCTGGGGCTTCCCTCCTGTGCCCCATGAGTGCGAGGAGCACCAGGGAAACAAACAATCCAGTGGGGGCTGCACTTCTTGCAGCACTGGCCAGAGCCAGGGGCCAGGCACCAGGGCTGAGCACAGCATTCCCCACTGTTGCTGCTGCTGTTCCTACTGCCTGCCAGGGCTGTGTGCCATGGGTGGGGAGTGTGGGAAAGATCCCCATACCACCCACCCTTCCTCACACCCACGCAATGCCCAGCCGAGCTCTGCGCTGCTGCTGCCCCCCTGGGTAAGGGCTCGCCCCTGGAAACAGCCCCACACTCAGCGCTTCTGCCCAGCTGCAGTCCTGCCTCCACCCCCAGCTTCCCTCTCTGCTGCCCAGAGGGAACGAGACACCGGGGAAGCCTACAGCAGCAGCCCTGCCCAGTGCTAGTGGGGTTGGCCCTTCCACTCACGAGCGTGGAATGAGGCATGATAAGATATGGTGTGGGCAGGTGTAGGAGCCTCGTTCCCACCCTCACAGGTGGAAGGGCTGGATGAGGCACAATTCATAGGGGACGGGGGTGCTGCAGGCCAGAAGGAAGTGCCTGGCAAGCCGTATCTGGCCAACATCTGTATTTTGCCTGCCCCTGCTCTCAGCTATGACTCACCCTGACTGCTTCTTCCTCTTCCACCTATGTGTAAAAAGAAAAGAGTGAGCCCTGCATTGGGTAGTTCTAGGGAACACTATGCTGAGTGTGCTGGTTTCAGCAGATTTCATTCCAAGGTACTTGGAGAGGACAGACTATAGCTTGGAGCTCTGCTAATTACCTGGCAGGGGGAAACACCATGTATCTGGGTCCATGAAGGCAGTTTTCCTTAAGTGCTCCCAAGGGTAACTGTCCTTCTGGCATGGTTTAGTACCTGCTGAGGTGTTGGGGCTAAAAGCCCACTTTATGGAAATGGGAGGCTCCTCCCTAGCTTGCTTCTGCAGCTGTATGGCTGAGGGCAGGTGAAACTTGGGGGCATCCAAATGCCAAGCCTCTGGGCTTGGGCCTGCATGTAGGATGCCTGCCAAAAGACTTAGGAAATATCTGAAGCCCCTGGTGGGAGTGAAGGACGTTTGCTGGTTGTAGGGCCATTTATGGTCCTGAACTGACTCGTAGATTTGGACTTGATTTGGCTGATTTGGCTTGGAGCACAAAAAACGTTCTTAAAAAAAATAAAATCATTCCAAGGCACTTGACTCTTTGCTTCAACTAGGCTCCCCTGGAAGCGCAGGTACCTAACCATAGGGTTCTACCATAGGGCTCAGGACTCTGCAAGTTAGGTCCAGCAATATCTAACTTTTAAGTGCTTCCATCCTTTATTGGATCTACCCCTAAGTGTTTAATTTAAATTCTCACAGGCAATTAATAATGCTCTACTTAAGAAGCCATTTGGGTGTGATATATTTTAAACCATGCTGTGTCTGGAGAGTGGTCAAAAGGTTGTAAAATGCTGACATTAACCTAAAAGCTATAACTATTCATCCTTATGTTTTTTCCCCTTCTGCTTACAATCATATTTGTGAGGTGCAAGAAAAGAGAGACAACTGCAAGCTATTGAAAGGCAGTATAGGAGTTTTTTGTTTCCTCTGCACACCACTCTGCAATGCTGTTCTGCAGAGCCCTTTGAGTGGGGTTATGGCCAGCACATGGATAAACCTCTGTGTAGTGAGTGGAGGACAGTGAGTAATGGAGTTGGGTGAAGTCTGAATCTAATCCAAAAGCCTCCACTAATTAAAAATGCTTATGGCCCTTGCTTTCTGTCCAGCAAAAGTTGTTTCCTGGTCTCTAATACCACTGTCTTGATAACAAGCTGTAACAGGTTGCCCGCCCCAGCACCATCTTCCCTGGTAATCCGCACCTTATGTGGGGAACCCTTGGGTCCCCAAAATGAAGCCTCCTCCTTCCCCTAATAGCCTCACCCAAACCGCTGTCTTATTCATTAATCAAAAAGAAAAAATAAACAGTCCTGTCCATGGGTAATAACTCCCATCAGCTAATGTGATAAAGAAAAGCAGCATGTCAGCTTACATTCACAGGGTCCATGCTTCGGCTCCCCACTGTCGGCTCACGTCCTTGCTGTGGCTGCCATCTCTTCCCACCTTTGGACCGCTCCTCCACAGAGCTCTCTGAGACACTCCTTCCCCTTTGCCCCTGCCTCCCCCCCCCCTTGCTCTGCCCAGGGTTTTTATAGTCCTGCCCCTTCCGGTCAGCTGACTAGCTGGCCAGGCTCAGCATTTAACCCCTTCTTTCCCAGCACTCCGTGCCCAGAAAGTTCTGGCCTTAAAGGGGCAGACATGCCTTCTGGTGACAGGGCTAGGGTCCCCTGTTACACAGGCCCATGAGGGATTCACACCTCATAAATCCACAGATCTTCTCCCATCTCAGAGCCTGCATCTGCTGAACAAAAGATCCTACCTTTATATACCCCTGAGCACAGTGGCCACTACTCATTGCCCTGCATGGAAAGGAAATTTCTATCCCCCATCTAGTATTCAGAAGCTATATGCTGAGATCCTAGAGTCAGTTCTGGAGAAGACTGTAATACAAATATTGTAGAACAAGTTAGTTATCAGTAAACCCATTTTTATTCAATCCCCTATATGCCTGTCTTGAACTGTTCTCTCAGACTTCCCAGACAGCCAACATATGCTGATTATCAGACACACAGGGGGTTGAAATCCCTGTCATGCCATCAAAACGAGTGCCAAGATGGAATTTCCATCAGGCAGACTGGTCTGGATTTACAGGTCAGGTGGAAAAAACCATCCACTGCATCCCCCCTGATGCCAAAACAGTACAATCATTTCATGGCCCTGCTTATTGTTGCAGCTAAGAACATCCCTCAAGGTTTCAGAGAGTGATACATCCCTTGTTGGAACTGTGACTGCGAAGCCCTTTTCCAACAATATCAACAATCTGGAGACCCAACAATAGCCACAGCACTACTTGGATCTTTGGATACCTGTAGACAACAAAGCTGGCTGGAGTGCATGGCATCCATAGACTTTATGCACTCAAGCTGTCGGGTCTGGAGCATCCTGAGGAAACATGGAGCATCAAACCCATCAGAGGCCGCTAACCTGCGAGTCAGTACAAATGCTGTCACTGCCAAATTGGTGGCCAACTCAAAGGGATCCCTTGATAAACAACACAAAAAGAAGGTTAAAAAAAACCTCAGAGACAATGGCAAATTGTCCAGAATCCTCTTTTCAACTGTGATGGAGAACAACCATATTCCACAAATCTGGCATGAGGCAATGGTGACAGCCTTGCCAAAACCAGGAGAGATGGTACATGATCCTGAGAGCTATCGGCACATCTCTTTGCTCTGCATATCCTATAAGTTCCTGGAGTGGCCCATACTTGTAAGAATTAGCCCTATTATTAACCTATTACTCACTCAAGAACAGGCTGCCTTTAGACCCTCATTGTAGCTGCTGTGAACAAGTCCATCACTACAAACAATGAGGTTGGTTTTTACCACAAGCTCAAGGCTGGGACCACCTTCATAGATCTTTCCACGGCCTATGATACTGTGTGGAAAGAGGGACTGATGCTCAAACTGTCCCTGCTGCTGCCATGTGACGTATTATTCTGGCTGCTGTGGACTTTGATGTGTAACAGAAGGATGAAGGTCTACCTACGAGATAAGGTCAGCACCCCAAGAATACTCAGCAACAGCCTCCCACAGGGTAGTGTTCTGCCACCAACACTTTTTAACATCTATGCAAGTGATATGCCATATACATCATCATGGAAATTTATCTACACTGACAATATTGACCACACAAGCAAAAACTTTTCAGGATATTGAAGCCACACTGAACTCTGACTTATCAATAATGGCTGAATATTTTCGTAAGTGGAGACTATGACTAAATCCAACCAAGTCCAGCATCTCCACATTCCATCTGGACAGTCGCAAGGCACATAACACCTTCAGTGTCACCTTTTGTGGAGAAAAAGTACATCACAACCAGACTCCTACCAACCTAGGGGTGACCCTTGACTGCTTCCTAACTTACCATTATCACCTCTGAAAGACTGCTGTGAAAACAAAGACATGAGTGAACATCATGTGAGAGCTCACCAGCACAAGCTGGGGTGTCCTTCACACTTCTGTCTTAGCCCTGGTCTTCTCAATAGCTAAGTACTGTGCACCCATCTAGGCCTCAAGTTGACATATCAAACTCATCAACACACAACTGTACTCAGTAATGAGGACTATGTCTGGAACTTTGATATCATTTCCAGTGCAGTGGCTGCCAATACTTTCAAACATTACTTCTCCCTCTATTAAACGGGATGCAGCAACATGCAAAGAAATAATGTGCATCAGTAGTAATCCAGACCTTCCAATCCACAGAGACCTTCAAAATCTCTGAACTCATCATGTGATTTCATGAAAATCTTTCTGGGCGTGAACCAAGCACCTGCTATACTACAACACTGAAGAATTTTGTTGGAAAGCTTGAGCAAAAGGTTATTAGGTTTCCCTAATAAACACCTTGTTTCTGACCCAACAATGCAACAACTGGGCTTCAACCTTCCACAGAGGATGTGGATAACCCTTAATACGATACACAGTAGACATGGCCGGTATGGCCACCTGATGTACAAGTGGCACCTAAAAATCTCACCTGGCTGTGACTGTGGAAACCCTGACCAAACCATGGAGCACATGATAACACCCTGCCCCAGATACAATTTTGAGGGTGACATTCTGGGGTTATGCTCGCTTTCCAGGAGGGCATTGGTCTGGTTGAGGAATTTGGAATTAAAACTATGATGATAGCTCTTGCTTCTAAAGCCATACACAAGAAAAGAAAGATTCAATCCCCCATGAGGTATTTGATTTTCTTTTAAAAAGCATATCAGTAAATTTCACAGGCTCTACTGTCTACACCTATGTTAAACTGTCTATACCTACTGGCATGACATTAAAAAACAAAATGACAATAAACAATTATAATACATGTTTCATATAGAAATACCAATGATAGAGTTAAAAACTATGAGTCATCATATTATTTGCTGCTGCCTTCATGTCTAACAACAGAGTGAAGCACCTTCAGTGAGAGGTTATTTCTGGGTATCTTTTTAAATATCCACATTTTTGAAGAATGAACTTTGAAGTCCTAAATGGATTTTTGAGTACACAACTAAGAAATGAGGACACTATATTCAGCTAACATAAGGAAGGAAAGAAAATAACTACTGGGTATTAATGAGGTGGATATGTGGGTAGAGCCATAGGTTAGCATAGAGGGGTATATCATATAGTCTGGGCAGAGGACACATGCTAGGAAATGACTAGCAAAAAATGTGTTAAAGCAGTTCATTAGAGATACCATGACTCTCTTCCTAGCTAGTATAATGACTGAAAACAAGGGAATAGAACAGAAAGATAATATAAAGTGCATTTAGGTCAGGTTTTAAAGATGCCTATCCATACATTTAAAAAGAGACTTGAAAGGATGCATGTAAAGAATTAGGTTTGTTCAGACAAATGAGTATGAAACATGGTAGGCAATGTGAAAAATCACAGGGCATTACTATCTGAATGCTGCAGTTCTTTAGAAAAGATAGAATACACTGGAAATAGGAAGGAATCATTATGTTTGTGAGGCAAGTTCTAGAAATGATAAGGAATCTTTCAAGAATTACAGATAGCAATGAATTATTAACAAGGAAGATTCACTACTTTATTTTAAGGAAAACTTTTCCTTATTATACAGTGTTAAGCATCCCTAGCTGCCAGTCAGGAGATTAGGGTCATCCCCTTGATACATATAGAATTGTGTTAATCCTGATTTTGTAGGG
>NW_005842382.1:243267-244852 GCF_000455745.1 Alligator sinensis | reverse complement strand
TGAATTATAAACGGTCTCTTCTGTCTTTAACTTGTATGATTATTAAAATGCTAAAATGAAGACTACAAAGACAGTAAGTTTTTGGTAGAAGTTCACTCTAGACTGCTTGAACAAGGCATGAGATGATAGCTGTAATACAAAAGGTTATGAAAAGGACAGACTATTAATGCAAGTAGGAGATTTAAGGTACCCAAGACAGTAAGGCACACAGTGAAAGCAGCAGTAGTTGTATGGATATACGGCAAAGCTGCTCCTTTACCCATTACATAGAGGAAAAATATAACTAGAATCATGGTAACAGAGATGACAGGATTAAGTAATAGAGAAAAGAGAGTATCTAAGCAACGGTGATAATTATAGTGTATAAAAACATCAAACATATAATAGAGTTGGAAGCTTGTACACTAACTATGTATTCAGTACAAGGCACATACCTGAAATGAACATTCAAGAGATAGCAGACTGAGCAGTAAAGGAGCAAGAATATCTGTCACCACAATGAGAGAGCAAAGTATTTATTCAAATGCTTGTTTCTCTGGGGATAAAAAGATAATAACATAAACTCACCAGGGCAGTGGGGAAAGAAGAATGTGAGGTTGTCGGGTTTATTCTACTCTGTTCTTACAGAGGTACATGTCCATGGTAGTGCAGAATGTGATAATGTGGACAACACTTGAGATGTTGCCTCTGTTAAACTGGAATGAGGATCTTGTGAGTTGGCCCTTGGAGTTGTTCATTGCCTTCTCAAATTGTTGCATCAATCAAAAATCTGAAAGCATGCATTCAGATAGAAGGTGCCTGTTAGAGACTGTGATCCAGGTTGCCTTTGGTGGCTTTTAACTGAAAAATAATGGTGTGGAAATGTAACATCAGATGAGTTTTTAGACCAGCAGCAGTCACACGTACAAAGCAATGAGCTCAGATGTTCAGCTGGTGTAAACTGGCATACCTCCCCTGACACTGTAGTCCATAAGAAGGCCAAATCTAGTCATCTGTTTGTTTGTTTTTTAATCAACTCGGTTTCTCATAACCAAGGAAGAAGAACGCAGCACTTAGCAAAAAAAAGGTGTTATTGCACTTGCCGGGAATGTTTACATTTTGCAAACTAGACAGGGTATCTCAGTTGTGTAGTGCTGCGTTTTCCTTGTGTAGCTCAAAATTACAAAGGAATGTAGAAAGAACCAGATGTGTTCTCCCTGGGGAATTTGTTTGAAATGTTTGCCATTTGGTTCATTCTCAAGCCAAATGATTTTCTCTTCAGGAGTACATCTGTGAGCCACAGGAAGAGTAGTACAGGCAGGGCTAATGAAGTAGTGAGTATCATCATAGGCAGCTGACCTTCAGCTGTGGCAGGATAGAGCAGCCTGAGGCTCCACCTATGGGCTGGCCCATACATCAGTATAATGTAGAAGTAAATTAAAGCTCCCTTTTGCCCCCACAATCCCAGTTTTGCATGGAAGATAGCCTTGCTGGAACAAGAAATCTGTGAAAGCTGGCCCAATGCTGTGGTATGTGCTGTTATTCAGATAGAAGGGGGGGTTGCAAAACTGAAGCATTAGAAGTTTTGAAGTGTTTTAGTACATGA
>NW_005842382.1:216327-243236 GCF_000455745.1 Alligator sinensis | reverse complement strand
GGACTCATTACCATTGCTGCAAAGACAGTTTAATTTATGAGTCTCTCCCGTGACTTCAGCCCTGATACTACTGCCCACATGAGAGAGCATATTGATTCTATCACTGGTGTTGCTCATTAGAAATGTCATACTTGGTTTTACTTAATCTCTGTCCTGAAATTTGCAGGCAGCATGAAGCATTCATGATTTCTCTGAGACGTGCAATTTCCAGCAAAATGGAGGGTAACACTACTGAGGCTTTTCATCCTCATTTTGCAACTGTTGTTGAAAGCTTAGTTCATGGTGCTTCATTTTTATTTCCATGCTGATTCTGAAAGGAAAAATATCTGGGGGAAAAAAACTATAGAAATCCTATTAGGCATCTTAGATTTACTGAATGTCTGCATTATGAAATGAGTAAACTATAATTACTATGTTTGCAATAAAAATGAGCTTAGAAAGAGCACAGTCTAAACACTGTGTTACATGCTCTGTGTTACAGATGACAAAGAATGGCACAGTGGAATCTGAAGAAGCTAATACCCTAACGCTGGAGGACATTTCTGATGATGATATTGATTTAGACAACACTGAGGTAGATGAGTACTTCTTCCTACAGCCTTTACCAACAAAGAAGCGAAGGGCCCTGCTGCGAGCCTCTGGAGTGAAAAAGATTGATGTGGAGGAAAAACATGAGCTGCGGGCCATCCGCCTATCCAGAGAGGATTGTGGCTGTGACTGCCGAGTATTCTGTGATCCAGAAACTTGTACTTGCAGCCTCGCAGGCATCAAATGCCAGGTAAAGAACTTGATTATATTCATTCTTTAACTAGCAGAGTATAAACGGACATGGGGAGCTGCAATTGTACTGAGGGTAATGAATTACCTAATTGCTGAAATTTGTGGGTCTTAGAAACAGTTTAAAAAAGAAAAAAAAGCCCAACCTGGGTTTTGTTAAGTACAGTTGATGTGCTAGACAAATCTAATCCTTTAAAACTGTTTATCGATTTTTTTTTTATTATGATTTGTAGACACATAGACTCTATAAGTTTTTCTTCTAAGTACAGATAGTCAGTTCCCCACGTTCTTATGTGGACCTTTAACCAAACACTCAGCAGAAATGACAGACGAGTTACGAACCTTTAAGCCTGCAGATTTCACATAGGATATTAGATTAGCTTTTATTTTTAGATATGCATTCCGCCCCCCAGTACAGTTCTTCAATGACTGCAAACTGTACTCATTTAGTCCCATCTTGATGAGAGGATTATGCTCAAATATGAATTGAAGTCCATGCTCAAAGTAAGAAACAGTAAAGGAAGCATGCCTTACTGTCCTTCACTATAACCACATTGTCCTTCATAATAGAATCATAGATATTAGAGTTGAAATGACACTATTATGTCATATAGCTAGTGTCTTTGACAATCAAAAATGTATTCCTTAAAGTATATTTACCAGAGCTTTCACCAGTATAATTTTAAATGTTCCAAACAAAGAGATTTCTACCACTTCCATTTGTATAACTTGGGTTACACCCTAGTTCTCACCATCATGAAGTTTCTCTGAATTTTCCTTTTCATAATTTCTTAATCCAATAATTTATTTCAAATTACATACTCTGTACAACCCTAAACAATTTATTTCCTTTCTTGGAGTTTGCACTCTTTAATATTCATAGACTGTCTATTTTCAGTCCTGCACTGTCAAGGAAATGGACTAGATTACTGTTTCTCAACTCACCTCAACCATCCATGATAGTCCTACACAGCTTCACAGTCTGCCAATCCCCCAAATTTACCTGCCATTCTGCAGTCAAACTAGCCCCAACTTTATAGGCTGTAGTGCTGTGCATCTCCCGAATGGTCCTCTTGCCAGGAAGGCTGCAGAGACAACCAAGCGAGTTCTGTACACAGTAGCTCTGGAATGGAAGCAGCATAGCCACATGTGTGCAGCACTGCACTTGAACGAATAGCTTTGCCTCTCAGCAGAGATGGTATACATACAGTGCCACACTAGGGTAGCACCGCCATTTCCATTTTGGGAATTAATGCACTGAGAGCAGGGGCATAGGAAGAACATTTGGGAGAGTCAGCTGAACACTTCAGCCTTTCTCTCACCCCTGATCTGCTTATGGACTCTACCCATGACATCCCCATGAGACACTAGCTGAGAACTTCTTGACTAGATCACCTTATGTATTTCTACTTTTGCACCACATGTAATTATAGCAGTCAGATTGTAAGTGAAAAACTGTAGAATTTAAGCATCTAACCAGAGTACCTGATTTGGGATCCATTTAGGTATAAGATATCTACATTATATTCTTGCTGCTTGCAGTTCATCATGCTTTCTCTGAAGTCTCTTCTAAAATTCATCCCAGGTTCCAGCTTTAATTTCTTGGTCTCTCTCCCTTAGTGTGCTCTCAAGCTTTATATATTTAATTCTTAATGTATATCTTTCTTCACGAGTCTTCCATGACTGTTAATCATTCTTGTTCCTACTTTGCTTCCCATCCAGTTTACCAGCTTTCTGATAATAAGAGGTCCACAAATGAACACAGCATTTCTGATGTGTTTATAGCAGAGGCATAGAAAGAGAAATTGTTTATTTCTAGTTCCAATGAAGCCTCTGTGTATGAAACCTAAAACTCTACTGGCATTTTTTCCCAGCCATGCCACATTGTTAAACCATGTTTAACTTGCTGCTCTGTATGATTTCACTGTTTTCTAGGGTTCTCCCTCCAAATAAGTATATCTGCTTTGGACTATTTTTTCCCATACATGTTGCACTGTGTGCTTTCCCTGAACGAATAATTTTGTCTTTCGCCATCATTGGTTTCATTGTATGTGTAGTTAACGTGTATTCTTTTTTTTAAAAAGGTGGATCGTATGTCTTTTCCATGTGGTTGCACTAAAGAAGGGTGTAGCAATACAGCAGGTAGAATTGAATTTAACCCCATCCGTGTACGGACTCATTTTCTGCACACAATAATGAAACTTGAATTGGAGAAAAATAGAGAGCAGCAAGTTCCTGCACTAAATGGTTGCCACAGTGAGATAAGTGCTCACACTAGTTCTATGAGCCAAGCACCCCATCCAGTAGAGTATTCAATTGCAGAGAATTTTGAGATTGAAACTGAACCTCAGGCTGCAGTGATGCACCTGCAGTCAGCTGAGGCCTTGGATTGTCCAGGGGAAGAGGAGGAGGAAGAGGATGGAAGCAGCTTTTGTAGCGGAGTTACAGATTCTAGCACACAAAGTTTAGCACCCAGTGAATCAGATGACGATGACGACGAAGAGGAGGAGGAAGATGAAGATGATGATGATGAAGAAGAAGAAAAAGTGGATGATTTTGTAGAAGGCATGGGCTCCCATGCTGGCGTGGTACCACTTCCTTCTGTCCTTTGCTATTCTGATAGCACTGGAGTGCACGAAAACCACTCTAAAAATGCCTCATATTATACTAACTCTTCAACTCTGTATTACCAAATAGAGAACCATGCCCCTGGCACTGCTAACCAGATCAGTGAGACCTACTCAGAAAGGGACACTGTTAAAAATGGTAGTCTTTCTCTGGTGCCTTACAATATGACTTCAGAGCAGTTTGTTGACTATACACGGCAATCAGAGGAAAGTTACAGCAGCCCTCATTACCCTTCTGCAAACCCCTCTGTGATAGTTTGCTGCTCTTCTTCGGAAGCTGATAACAGTATTCCATGTAATAGTTTGTACGCTGAACACAGGCCAAACCACCCTCAAGTGGAATTTCACTCATACTTGAAAAGTCCCTCTCAAGATGGATTTGTTTCAGCCCTGAATGGCGACAGTCATGTACCAGAGCATCCTGCTGAGAATTCTATAAACCTTTCAGAAAAGAACAGATTGCATGAAGAGTGCATCAAATCACCTGTTGTGGAAACAGTACCTGTTTAACATGAAGTTATTCTAGGACTGCATTCCTTTATTTAAATGCACTCTGATTACATTGGATTTCCTAGCACCGTAAGTTTTTTAAGCTGTGGACAATGAAAACTTGGACTATGGGTAATATTCCAGACACCTTTTGTTTTTTTTCTTTCAGGCTACATGGCTGCGGCATTGCACAACAGCAGTTCATGTAAAGTTTCAAAAAGATGGGGGGAAAAACTGTCTTTTGATAGAAAATGCATAAATTAAAAATATATACATATTTCAAAGTAGCCTACCTGTCAAACTGTGTGAAACCTGCCAAGCTATCTGAATCAAAGCTTCATGTTTTTGATTGTCGGGCCTGTGCAAGATTGTTAAAAATGATACTTTGAAATAATCATATTTAGAGTCCTAAATTTTCAACATATCTGACAAAGATGGTGACTTTTTAATGTAGAAGTAATTACTGTATGGAAAAGTTTTAATTGTTCTGTACTGTATGTATTTTATTTATGATAGTTTAGTATTCATGTTTTTGATAAAAATGAACAGCATGTTCATTTGACCTGGAGATCCATAGCTAGTAATACAGAGCATGCCCACTTAAATTTCATCTGGAGTACCATATACATTTTTTATGACCACTCCATGCAACTACTTTTAAAATTTAATCTTGAAGGTACATGGGGTCTCTTTTTACTATTTTTGACAAACAGAAGTGTCAGTAAGGTGGCATTTACATTTTCTATAAAGGTGAAAGGTAGGACAATCCTCTGTTAAAGCTGAAATCAATGGCATCCCACAGCTAACTCCCCATAGAGAAAATTGATGTTGTGTATAAGGACAAAGCAGCAGTTTAAAGTCACCCAGCACCTTTTATCCCTACAAATATTCAGCTTGCTAATGCACTTTAGTGCCATTTTGCAGTACCTTATTAATTGTGGAAACTGGGAACCATTTTGGAGAAATACCATGGCTGCAGATTTTAAGATCTCTGTAATATACAGGCGTCTTAAAACTCATTGTAATGAATATGATACAAGTTTTCCCAAGCCAGTTTATGAATGCCTCAATAAGTAATTAGTAAAGGCAAAGAGCCTAGCTGCTTAGAGAGTAAACAAAGCATGGAAAAGTGTGTGTGCGTGTGTGTGTGTGTGTGTGGAGTGGAAGAGCCCTAGATTTTCCTACCTTTTTAGCTATTGTTATAAAAGAAGAGCCTTATCAGAAGTCCTTCTATGGACTTTTGATCAGATCCTACATGTATAGAATCACTCATGACTATTAATAGACTAAATTTGGTACTAGAAGCTGCATATTCAGTTAAGACCCTGGGTTCAGAAGTTTTATACGTGTGAAAACTGAGGCAAATGCTCATGCATATCCATTATCATGTTTTCATTTCTTTTTCAAAGGGGAATGAGAATTATGCTGTATGCTTTATACCATCCATTAAATTATCATCAAAAGTTGTTTTTTTCTAAAGAACTACTAGAAGCCCATTTTTGGTACATTCATGTAGCTATAGCTAACTGCATTGCCTTATATAAAATGCAGCACAACACTTCAACATCTTGTTTTGATATTGAAGTATCTTTTGTTATATGTCCATTAGTCTAACATGTAGACATACATGGCTGGCTAGTCAAATTACAACACCTGCTTAATTTTTACCAATGTTAAAATGAATTGTTGAGAGAGATACATATAAGCATAGTATACATTTCAACTCTGTTTCACTGACTGTTCAGGTGAGTAGCTCTTTATAAAAGCATGTAGAGTACTCCAGTAGAAAGATTACCATGTTTAAAAGAGGCTCTTTGAAAAAAGAAGTCATGATTTACTGTTGCCTTTATGCTGCTTGTATACAACCATTGTCAATTAATTTTTTACACTAAATTGGCAAAAGCTGTTGATGTATTCCCTATGAGAGAGCATTTTTGTTGTTGTTGATTTGTTCCCATGTTAAATCATGAATGCTTTTATTGGGATTTCTTTGAGATAAATCCTGTTTCTCTAAGAAATACATACATTATATTTATGGCATTCCTATATCCTGGGAAAGGACAGCCCACTTTAACTTATCATCTAAAGCAGCCATTCTGCCATTTTAGAGTTCTGTTCTCTAATTTTTAGTAGCAACCAATTTCCTTTCTCCAAAGGATGTGCAGTCAGGTGTTCTCAGCATTTATGCAGCAAATGGTCATCTTTATTTTTAAAGAGAAACCAATTAAATATGTTTGCTAAAACAAAATACGCAGGCATACAGAAAATATACCTCTGTCCAGAGCTCTCATGATTTTATGGGGCACACATAACTCACTGAGTATGTGTACAGACATCATGAGTTAACAGCAGACAGAAATCCTGGCTCTCCCAACACCAGCACCAAAAGCACAAGCCTCTACTGCTTGAGCTCAAGGAGTAGCTGTAAGGCAGTAGCAGGTTTTTAACCTCAATGTAGGGTGGCCACTAGAGGGGGGTAGACTCATGCACACTTAGCCAGTGGATTGCACTCAGGTGAAAATTAGATGAGAATTTTGCTGTGTTAGTTGTTCTGTTACTGAGCAATAAAAACCTCTTGTCATGACCTCTACATTTCCAGATGAAAAATACCGTCAGTAGTGTTAGCAAGTAAAGCACTAAGATCAATAGTTAAAATATAGCTCAGCTCTAAAATACTGAAATAAGGGTTATTATTTAGTAGTTATACTTCAGTAAGTTTCCAAGACCTTTGTGCTAGATGCTGTATAAACGTAGCTGCTTATTTGCTTATCTGGGAGTGCTCAACTTTTGGCCTGTGGTCCAGATCCAACCCCTGGCACCATGTCACCCATCCTGTGGGGCTCCCCATGGATCTGTGGGGACCCCCACAGGGCTGCAGCCCTGCTTGCTAGATCAGGCAAAGAGGGCAGCACTGGGCCTGATCACAGTGAATGGGGGCCGAGTGAAGGCAGTGCAGGGTCCCCAGAGCTGGATCCCAGCTGGATGGAAGTGATATGGGATCCTCAGAGATGTGTCCCAGGTGGGAGGAGGTAGCACAGGGTCCCAAAGCCTGAACCCAGCACACAGGGGCAGTGCGGGGATAATCTCAGTATGTATGGGAGGCACAGGTCCCAATCTGGCCCATCCCTGTGTTGTTCATCTGGCCTGCAAAGCCAAAACCACAAGCATCACTGTTCTTATGTTTCCTCCTGCTGCTATACTAGAAGTAAACACATTTCCTTCCCTCAGAAGCATACTGCCTAAGATGATAAGCAACCTAAAAAGAAGAGGGAAAGAAGAAAGCACTTCTGTACAATGTTTGCTACAGTATTTTCTCCAGTTGAAGGTAGAGCCAGTTACTAGGAGTCAGTGTCTGGTATAAAGATAGTGAGGGTGTTTTAATTTCCTCTGAATATAGCTGACCAGGCTGTATAGCAACACAGTCCTATTTTTGGTCATTCTTTCTCAAATCTATTGTTTCTTGGCCTAGATGTGATCTCAGGTTTCACTATCATGTTCATTCCTCAGATTTGCATGTTTCTTGCTCAAAGCATAGCATAAGGTCAAAACCTTGCCTACACCTGGAAAGATTCTATGGTCTAACTTATAGTACACAGGTAGGGATTTTTGTGGGTGATACATCTTTTAGTGAACCAACTGCATGGTTGAGATAGATGTAGACAGGTTTGGATTACAATCCATGCTTCTTGGAAAGCTCATCTAAATCTATCCCAACCATGCAGTTGGTCCAATAAAAGATGTCACTGATGAAAATCCGTGCCTCTCACATACTTCCTTAGGCATCATGGGCCCAACATCACTTCAACACTATAATACAGGTAGAAAAAGACCAACAACCCCCATAACGGAGTCAGAGTTGTTACTGGCAAAAGAACTACTTTCCCAAAATAGCTTTAATTGCTTCTCTAACAGAAAAATTATAACTGTCTACACTAGGGCTTTGGGGGCATAGATGTGTCAGTCAGGGAGGAAAAAAAGCACAGTCCAATCCAACATAAATATTTGCTCATATGCTTTGAAGTTTAGATGAGGCTTTAAAAGTTGGAAGTGTGTAATGCTAACTTCCATTTTGTGATCCTTTCATGTTTCATTTGGAAGCAATGATGCCACTGGTTTTAGAAAAACTGGCTACTAGTTTGGGAATCTCTGAGATTGAATGCTTTTCCATCTTCTTGTGGCCCACCTCTACTAATGTGTATGGGGAAAAACAGTATCCTACTGCTTAAGTAACTAAGTGGGTTATTTCCTGTGCAAAGCTAGCCAGTACTGTAACTTTTGTGAAACTTATTTCTGTGTGCTAAAAAGGTTATGTTGTTAAATAACAAATAGCAGTGTATTTCTTCTGTACAGATGTAGCATGTCATATATTGAAAAAAAATCTTTTAATGATCACTATCCAGACCTTGTATGTGCTAAGAAAAACTATACCAGCTTCACATCTAGAAGATACTTGTTGGTGCCTAATAACAGTCATTGATAAATGAAACAAAACAAAACAAAAAAAACAGATCATTTTGAAAGTCAGTTAATAAGTTGGTAAAAAATATTTTTATTGGAAATGTGTCCCTAGTATCCACATGTTCCAGTATTTTTCTACATATGCAACCCTACACCATTTTCTTCTACTAGAACACCATACAGTTTGCATACTGAAAACAGTGCATAGAATTGACTTTACATTTTTTCCCTAAGGAAATAAAGTTTGCCTCTCTTGGAAGACATGTCCTTAAAGCTCACATATGAGGCTTTAGCTAATGTTAGGTGTGCAAATAGCACTTCTCCATTAAAAAATTGTGGTAATTGCATAAAGATATAGCTCATGCCCACTAGAACATTAGAAAAAAGAACTAGCCAACAGAAAAATGCAGCAATTTGATCATTTGTCATTTGTTTTTCATAGAGAATTTCTGATTGTATGCTACCCAGAGCAGGACAGTTAATAATTTAAAACATACTTTTGCTAAAGACTGGCTTTTAAAACTAAATTACTAATTATTTGTTAATTTATCCCATCTTGGGGCAACACCATTTTCTTTCTGCATTAATCTTGGTTAAGTAACCCAACTTTTCATCTGTGATCAGCTAAAAAATCATCTCTGTAGAGACTGTTTGCATTATTGCACAGAAATCTGCTTTTACTGGTAATGTATTATATTCAGTATTCCCACTGATCAGAGTCAAAGTTATAATGTCATTTGAACTAATTTTACAATAATTTAATATTTATGTATCCAGTATTTCTAGTTTTGTTACTCACTGGCATACTACTAGATTTGGTACTGAATACTCAATTGTGACATGCATCACCAAAAGGCTTGAAAAAAACCCTCTTTAACAAAACACTCACCACCTACCTAGGGGGAGAATTTGCCATAAACCAGATCCATTTAGTACAGGTAATTGTAAGCAAAATGGAGAATTTGTTATGGGTTTTAATGCTTAAGCATTTTTCTGTATTAGGCACTAATGGCTTATGCTCTTGACTCAGACTTCGAACACCTGGGTTCTGTTCCTCGCTTTGACATTGGCTTGCTCTGTGATTTGGGTCACTTAACCTGTCTAAGCCTCAGTTTCCCTACCTGTAAAAGGGCACAATTGGTGGTGGTACTAGGGTGGCCACTGACCCCAGAATACAGGCATGCTCTTGGTGAAGGGTGGGCCCCCTTGGCCAATCAGCAGTGAGTTGGTGGGGCCCCTGCCCCTTAGCCAATCAGCAACAATGTTAATTCATGGGTAGGTCCACCAGGCCCTTTAGCCAACCATCAGAAAAGAGCAGGGCCATCACAAAAAGGCCACCTCCCTCCCACCCTGGCTGGGAACCCTGCTCCTCCTAGCTGTGCACTGCCTTAGCTCTAAGCTCAGCCAATAGAATTGCAAGGGCAAGTGATTGACATGTATTTCTGCCAATGAACTGAAAAAGGATTTATTTGCAGACCAGTCTTCACTGAGAAACAGGCAAAGGACAAAGGATTTAAAAACAGGACGGTCTGGCATAAGACAGAACCAATGGCCATCCTAGGTGGTACTCTGCTAGGTAGTACTATGCTTCCAGGGGATTTTTGTTTTGTTTTGTTTTGATTTTGGGTTTTTTTAGGCATCTCTTTTTTTGCAGATAATAAAGTCACTCTCCTGTACTTTTACCACGACTAGATGGCACAGAGCACACCCCTGTGCTGAAGTCTAGCAGGCATGTTGCCACTGACATAGCATAAGAGCAGGAGTCTCTTGCCGGGAGCTAAGCAAACATGAGTAAAAGCCTCAAGCAATAATAAACCCACAGTAAATTTTGAAACCAGGAACTGAAAAAACTGCTAAATATTTAGTAAGTAAATATTTGCTTCTCCATTAGAAGGCAAATTGATGACTTGCCCTACACAGTCTCACAGTGCAGTCAAGGGGCTGCCCTACCCTATCGCATGGCTTCCTCATTTGCCAATATATGTGCAGAAGGGAGAGCAGGCACCACTAAGCCACTGCTTCCTTCTTCCAAGGTAGGCATGAGACATTGTGGGGGTTGGGAAACACCTGCTTTCTGTCTCTCCCCACCAATACACCATCTAGCATATCTTAGCCAGGCAGACAGGCAAATCACTTTGTATGGACCACTTTCTTCCTCTACACCTGAAACAAGGGAGGAACCAGGCCAAAAGTTACAACTGACTCCTGAAGCAATGCAGCTATGCAGCGCTCTCAACCCAGAGCAAGAAGAAAAGAGACAATCTGGCCCACCACAGTGTTTTAAGACGATATGCTGCATAAGTGATGTGGTGGTTTATTGGGAGTACTCTACAGTGCAATGACCTGGACTTGATTCTTGCTCTAATTGTTTCAGTGCTCAGGGCGGAAGGCTGAGTACTATGGGGACAATAAAATGGAGAAATCCTCAGGTCTTAGGAATGTGAAGCTCCCCTGGAGGGGCCAAAGAATAAATAGATCCTGTAGTTTATTGTGCTTACAGATCATTTGATATAAAATATTAATAGTAAAAAGGATAGCATTAACTCAGAGATGCTATATTCTAGAGAATCTATTTCTAAAATATAAAATCTGATTACTATTTTTTTAAAATTAGTAGTAGAAAACTACCATTATTTTCAGAAAAATAGAACAGATAAAAGTAAATATCCCAGTTCCTCAACATATTCCACAGTCAATATGAGGAATTTCAAGATTTGCACCTGTAAAGAAGTTCCCAGAATTCAAGAGCAGTGCACTTTGCTCAGTATTGCTTTTCTCAGTATTTACTGTCTTGGTACTCACTAATAATTCTCTTCTTTCTCCAAGACGTGCACTTCAAAGCAAGAAAATTGTGATGTGAGAAACAAGTGTTCTTTAACTGTAAGGGAATCGGAGTCAATGAAGGTAGTCATAAGTTCTTTGTGGATCACCAAGTATTGTTTTTCCTAGATTTTTACAGCATCCTTTAACTTAATTGCCATTAATGCCCAACAATATTAGCATTAGTGTTACTTGGGAAGGAAGAAGGACTATAAACAACTCTTTCATGAGAGCTGCCTGAGTTCCCTGCCTTCCAAATAACCCACGCTGTAGCATTTATTGCATAAACCTCCAGACCTTTTGACCAAATTTAGTGTTCTAAACCCTTGCTTTTGTTAGCTTATTCTCTGAGAAAAATTTTCTTTGAAATGTGGTTTTCCATTAAGGATGAGATGATATGCTTGTGATAGGGCAGTGCTAGTGCCATGCTTTGTTTTGCTATGGGAATACATTCTCTGGTACTAAGACGTGACTGGGCTAGCAGAACAGGGACTGAATAACACCCTCTTCACCCCCGTCCTGTCTTTCCCTCCCCTCAATGCTCCATTTAAGCCCTACTGGGTGCATCTACGCATCCATTAATGCGGGGTAACCAAGTACTAAATCAATGCACAGTAACTTGCACTACTACGCAGTAGCACCGGCGCATGGGGTTTTTGGATGTTATCGGTGCAGTAGCTTAATATTACTGCACAATAGCATATTAGCAAGGGTTTTGCCTGGCATGCTACTGCGCAGTGTTATTAGGCTACTGTGCACTTAGCGTCTCATGTTGATGCACCCACTGTGGGGATAAAAGGAAATAAATACTCCTGGTTTGATAAAGTTGTCAGAGAAAAAGAGAAACTGAGGATGAGATGGGTGCAAAAACTGATGGCTACAAACTGATGTATATTCAGTTGCCTAATCCCCACATCCAACAAGCAGGCAGGCAAGGGCAGCTGCTGTTTTTCAGGCAGCAGCTTCACTGGCACAGTGTGGCATCCAAACAGCCTGTCTATAAGGTATCTGATTATTAGAAAGGGGATGATTGTATTTTTTCTCACAGTCCTGTGGAGTTCCCTGAGAAAAACTAAGGTATTTTGGCAGTCGGGAGAGGGACAAAGAGACGTATGACACCTCTTGTGACATAAGTGTGAGATAAATCAATAGTGGCTGCCCAGTCGGTGACAGGACTAGCTCTTCTACTCCTCAATATGCCATAACCTAAACATGGGGTAAACATCCAAAATAAGAGAAAACAGGAAATCATTCCTGCAGAGAAGTGTAAAAGTATGTAGGATTTGTTCATTTAAATGGACTATAATCTCAGTTTTATTATTCCAGATTGTTGATGTCGGTAACTGAGAATCCAGTCTTATAAAGTA
Source organism: Alligator sinensis (assembly GCF_000455745.1). NCBI lineage: Eukaryota > Metazoa > Chordata > Crocodylia > Alligatoridae > Alligator > Alligator sinensis. The sequence goes on along the minus strand of NW_005842382.1, from coordinate 230,698 downwards.
GAGAAGCCTTGGGTTTAAAAGTAGATGTGTTTTTGTGAAGTGGGATGACTGAAAAAGGGTATTGACTCCTAGAACATGGAGGACCCAGGTGGTGTCTTGGTTCCCAGGAGCACAGAGGCACATCAAGAACCCATGGTGGCTGTGGAGCAGCTCCAGAGATGATGATAAGGTAAATTTATTAGTTCTTTGCTTAATCATTTTTCACTTAAGCATTAGCAATGACAGAGTCTGTCAGACTCTTCATAATGCAGAGTATTTAACAGATGCTTTGGCTGTGTCTTGGAGGAAACAGGTCACCAAAAAAGAAAAAGAAAAAAGGTTGCTGTATGTTTAATGTGTTCTCGACCTTTCTCTTCTGCCTTCAGCAGCCCAAGAAGGCCTGAACAGTTTTTTTGTACTGCCTGAAGGAATAATGGAAAATAAAATGATAAATATGGTTCCAATTTTAACCGTGTACCTAGATAACACATCTTTACAGTTTCTTCTTTTCTATTTTTTTCACGGGGAGAGGGAGATGCGTATCCTCCCGATAGCAAAATTATAAATGGTATAAATAAAAAAAGATATCTAATGGCCATATAAACAGCTAAGGAAAGGCCAACAGCAAGTATTGTAAGCCTTCTTCTCTGGAAACTAACTCATATTAGAATATGACATGGGCTGTGTTAGTTAACATTAACCAAACTAGGCAATCAGTGAAGATAAGAAAAAATTGCATTTAACATCATGCTAGAAGTCTGTGGTTAAACACTACTGGAACCAGGGTGCCCATAGCTAGAGAATACAATGTTAAACATACCTTGCCTCTTGGACTGCAGTCATATTCAACAGCATTTTAGTGGACATAGTTCGTCAGAGTCATGTTTTAACATGACATAATTTTCAGATATTAACAAACCCTAAGAGCTAGGAGGAAAAAGAATGCCAGGGCACTGACTTAGGTTGAGATTTTCAAAGTCCATGCTAGTTGGGCTCCTAATTCCCTTAGAATTCTGTGTCTTAATTTTTTACTGACTTGGATCTGTTTCAGATTGTGAATGAAAGTCGGTTTTTTTCTGGTACGTTTGCGTTTCCTGTGAAATCACATCCACCAGGTAGTTTCTGATATGCAGGCTGAACAGTTTTCAGCTTCCCAACAGGGTTATATTGTTGTGTACACTAGTAGCAGCTTCTCTTAAAAACAGAAGTCATACTGTTATGTGAACCTGCACTGCAGCTATTTGTATTTCCAAAATGTTACGCGCAAAACCATCACCCAGCTAGTTCTGCAAAAGAGATCTAATGTCCATGTAAACATTGTTTAATAACTGGGCCCTTCTTTTAATTGACTGATTGTAGGCACTTCTATGGAAATGTCTGAAGTGTAGTTTGTGAAACATGTTTTAAAAGTGTTTGATGTAAAATAAGCGCTAGACATTTAACAGTGCAGAAATAGTCAAAATCTGTAGATTACAAATCTGTTCCTAACAGCCTCAGCCTGTAATAGTGTCTTAGTAAAGTTGATCTGCTTTTTTAATTTAAATTGCATTTCTGGTGTAATAACCTTTTGAAAATAAAATTACTACAGATGTACTGGTTAATACCTGTTAACATAGAACATGGCACTTTGTTATTTTGATATGGTTACACCTAAAACTAAGAGAGTATATCAATTTTGTATGAAAAGTCATTCCACATTTATTACAAAGACATTTTTCATGTTAAAAATACCTTTGGTTTTTTAACAAATATCAACTATATAGAATTTATATAGTCTACCTTTGTCATATTCTTTAAAAGGTTCAACAAAGTATGTATAAGAATATTAAAGGTGCTTCTGAAATTCTATGAATTCACAATTGATGATGGAAAGACAGTAAGTTAATGAAGTACATAGTGTGTTAAATCATAGATTCAAAAGCATGTGTGATAATTGTCTTTCACATGGATATCCATTCAAATTTAAAGTATGGTCTGTCCAATGGGAATAGGATTGTCACAGTATGCTTACAGTAGTTTGCTTAAAGTCTGTATAATTTCTACTAACACTGGCAATTTTTTTTAAATAGTTCTATCGCCAAGTAATTAACACATTTTATTTTCTACGATAAGTAACTGGACTTACATGCTAACATTATGGAGGTCTCAGAAGTAAAGCAGCTTTTTTTTATTGGACTGTTGCTTTCAAACTGTTTGTTTGTAAGAATGTGAATGGAAAGAAAGTTCATCTTAAAAGCTAATGACATGAACATCATTTTACATTAGAACATTGTGAATTACACATTTCCTAGATTTCCTTTGTTTTATAAGTTGTAACATCAAAGATGCCAAAGGGTAATATAAGCTACAATAATCAACCGAACTTAACCTGGACCTTATGTTGTAATAATTTATTCAAATTAACTGTATTCTTCTGTATTTATATTTTCAGTATTTATTATGAATGATATGGAAATTGATGTATTTATTGTGGCTTATTACTGCAGTGTATATATTACAAAATGAGCATTTTTAAGTCTTAACATTAGGGTTTTTTTGGTTTATTAGTGGCACTTGTATTCTGCTGTATTTTTATTATATATTGTACAATATATATTGTCCATTCGTTTGCAATGAAGTAAAACAGGTTTCTACATTACATCAACTATTGTATTTTTGCATTGTGCATCTTATTCTTTAAAATGCAATGGCTAACATTTTCCTCTCTGTTTAGCAGCATCAAAATTAATAAGATCTCTCTTCTCCAGATGGGAGAAAGAACAGTAGAGAGAACCGACAAGCCTCCTCACTAGTTAGCACGTCCCGTTTCAGATAGCCTAAATGTAATGCATTAGTAAGCAACATGTTTCCTTGTTGCATTTTTAAAATGATAATAATTAGCATATAACTGTACAAGAAATACCTTATTTGGTATTTCTTGTACAATGGTATTTTCACCTTAATGAGCAGCAGCATCCAGATTTTAATTAAACTGAGTTGTGGGAGAAATTGCATGATTCAGCTCCACTTATTGTCATGGCAGATTTGTCATGCCAGTGTTGTTTATATGCCAAGGAAGAAAAATATTTCAAGGTCTGCTGGAAATAATTTTGCAATAGCTCCCCCTGATGGCCTGCAAGCTGTAGTTTTATATACCAGATTTGTATTTCATTTAGAGATGGAAGCATGTAAGCCACAATGCAAATTTCAGGCCATAGTTTAATTCTTAAAAACTATTGATTAACACACATGGCCCTTTAAAAGGGTTTCTGTTTGTCACAGGACTTAAACATATTTCTCTGGTTGTTCTAGCTCTATATTTATTTTGCATACTGAAATGCATAATCTTAAACTACAACAAACAATCCATGGGCCTGTGTTGATAAGTTATTTTAGATTGTAAATCCTTGTTAAATCCAATAATAATGTTGTTCTGTAGCAAAATACTCTAATAGAGCCTTATCTATTAGACACTCTTTTATATTATTTTCAGTTATGCAAACTATACATGAACATCTGCTATGAGGCTGCTATTTGCTATTTGCTCTGCCATGAACTATGATGAATGGTGCTCCAGGGCTTGCTATTATAAGCAAGACATACTGACACAGAAAAATATATAAACAACCTTTAAAATTAGTGCTCTAATTTAAGAAGACAGTACTTCAGTTCTAGAAGTGTGTAGGCTTCATAAACAAGATTTTTTTAAGCTTACAAAAGAAGTTATCTCTCATTTATTGTAAACATGGATACACACATAGTTATTATTTTAATATCATCCTAATTGAATATATTTTATTGTTATTAACCTATAATACAGAGAGCTGAGTTTGTACCTAATACTGGCATGAATCTGGTGTAGCAAATGAAGTCTATGGGACAAATCCTTAGCTAGGGTCAACTGGCACAATTCCACTGTAGGCAATAGAGCCCTCCACCCATTTACATAAATTGGGAGTATTCTACCAGCTCTACATTGGTGCAAAGAAGAAAATCAAATACATAGTGTTGTGTAGCATTTAGAGCAAGGGCAGGCAAAATGCAGCCCATGGGCCAGATCTGGCCCACCAGGCCATTCTATCTGGCCCGCGGAGCCCCTAAAACATTTAGAAAATTAGTATTTATCTGCCCCAGACTGCCTGTCAAAAATGACAGGAGCCAGGGGCAGTAGATCCCAGGGGGAGCCAACAGCAGGATTAAGCAGTGGGAGCAGCAAAGCTGGCCCACACCGGCCCCACCCTACCTCCAGCCCCCGCCCCCCAACACCCAGCCCCAGCCAGAAGCCTCTGCCTACCAGGGGCTTCTGGTAGGCTGCTTCTGCCTCCTTGCACCCAGGGAAATACAGATAAGAGGGAGGTGGGAAGGGAGGCAGGGGAGGACCACAGGCAATCACCCTAGTCTTCAGGGCTGGGAGGCTGGGCTAGGTCAGCTCTTGCGGTTCCAGTGCTGAAGCTGGGAACCATGTGCTGCCGAAGTGGCTAGCCAGCAGGGGGGGATGGCAGTAGAAGGCGGGGGGAAGGGGCAGCAAGCTTGTGTGCAGTGTGCAGCAATAGCTGGGTAGGAACATGGGGCCTGCATGCACTGGGGCCACAGCCAGTGGGGTCCAGGGCGGGGTGGCAGGAGCGTAAGGCTTGGGCAGACAGGGGCTTTCCAGAGCTAGGCTGGCTCCCCACACTCCATGCTGGTGCAGCCCAGCCTGGCTCCATAGAGCCCCTGCCGGCCCAGGCCCCACACTCCTGCTACCCCGCCTTGGGCCTCGCTGGTGCTGGCCCCAGTGCACTGGCACAGGTCCTGTGCTCCTGCCCAGCTGTTGCTGTGCTTCATGCACCTGCTCACTGCTCCTTCCTCCCACCTTCCGCAGCCATTTCCCTGCTCCTTGCCCCCCGCTTGCCTGCTGGCCAGCCTCTTTGAAACCACATGGTTCCTGGCTGCAGTGCCAGGACTGTAGGAGCAGCTGGGACATGGTGCCAGAGCAGTGCAGAGGAGGAAGGGGGATGGGGAAGTGGCAGGAGAAGGGCACTGGTGGCAAACAGGGGGGAAGTGGCTGCAAGCAGCAGCACGGGGCTAGTGCTGGTGCCCTGGGGCCAGGAGCGTGGAGCCCAGGCTTGGAGCAGTGCTGGTGGGGGCTCTGTCTGCCATGGGGGGCTATGGGCAAACCCTCCTCCTCCACACATGCCACAATCCTCCCCAGTCACCCTCCCTCCACACATTCAGAGCTCCCCACACCCACATGCTCCCCCACCCCACATACACCTCCCACGTGTATGCATCCCCCACAAGCCCCCACAACATGCACAAACCTATACCCACCTCCCCACACACCCACAAACCTCTACCCCCCCCACCTATACCCTCCCACAACATACAAGAATAAGACTTCATTTTAAGCTATTATACCATCACTGCTATTACACAAACACATGTAAATCAGGACAAAAATATTTTTTTGAAATGAAATTAATGAATGTTGTAGTACGTTTGATTTTTAGAATATAATTTAGTATTTTACTGGTTTGGAGATGGCAAACCCCCTTGCTAAAAGGTGTACTTCTGGGGGACAAGGGGAGGGACTTCTGGTGGCAAAGGTCAGGGATTAGGGAGCAGGATTTCTGGTCCCAAGATGATGACCAGGGGGCAGGGCACCTGTCAAGGGGTGGAGCTACCCATGCGGCCCTTGATGGCTTGCCAAAACTCAGTAAGTGGCCCTCCACCCAAAATAATTTCCCACCCTGATTCAAAGCTTCCACCGTTCTACAGGGACTAAGACTGATTTTTATGTCTTGAAACAGTCATCTTGCAAAGGTAATAATTATTTTCTTGGATGTTTAGAAAGGAGGTGAGCCAACCAGTGAGAATAGTGGGTTATGATGCACATCAGTTTGGCTGACAAATGCTAAAGGCTCATATAGTTGGCTAATTTAATTTATCTATATCTGTAGACATTGTATATTTTGCCATTTTAATCCTTTTTTTGTTCATTTAAAAGCATACAGCCCAAATTAAAAGACTCGCCCACCCCCCCCCCCCCCCCCCAATAAAGTTCCATACAATAGATGATTTTGGTGTTGGGCCTTGCATGAGAGCACCCTGACCCTCAATTCCTGGCCTCTCTAGGAAACCTAAGGGCCAGACAACATGGGTCCTTGGGCCAGACAACTTGGGTCCCTGGGCCATACACCCCTGCAGTAACTGGTATAATTATAAGTAAAAGTAAACAAAAGTAAACCCAAAAAATGTTGACTGTAAAGAAAGGAGGAGAGAAAGGAGCGTACACCCAAAACCGACCTGGTGTAATATAGCATGGTATGCCAGGCATAAACTTCCTCTGTCATGGTCAAACCCTGTCCATCGTCAAAGTGTTTAGTTGTTTTAAATATATTTAGCACTTTCACTGCACAATAGCTACAGAGTAGCATATTAGATTTTACTGTTAATTTTACCATTAAATAATTTAGGAATATATTCAGCAGAAAAAAACATATTCCTGGTTTCTGGACACAGCAATTGGCAAGCTTTTCTAGTAGGTACAAGCTTTTCTAACAGATAGACAGTCAGACTGTAGAAGTCCTTGTTTCATTTTGTTTGTTTTCTGTTGTCACAAACTACAGGTAATGGCAAATCAGCTGTTCTCTCTTGAGTAATTATCCCCATGCATTAACATTTGTGGGTCTCACACCCTGTGCTTTGACCAGGGCTTTTTTTTGTTTAGTAGTGCATTCTACCCTCCCTCTCCCTCACGGCCCTTTTTTGTGCCCTGAGAGGATGAAGGGCAGCACGCACTTTCTGCCCCATAGATGCTCTCAAGCACCTATCTAAAGACAGAGGATTTTTTGGTGAGGCCTAGAGATGGAGGTGTTGCTGTGCTCTGGCACCAATGTAAGATACCAAGGATGTAAGATAGAGGGACTCAAATAAAACTCAAAATAACTTTGAGTATAGACTCGGGAAGATAAGTATTCTTCTAATTGTGGGAGGAGCCTTTGCAAGCTCCAAAGCAAGAATAGCCCATGCTGACAGTTGTAGGTGTCCAGCAGGCCACTGCACTGGAATGGGTCTGTGGGGAAAGCTTTGTGGCACGTGTCTTTTACCCTGAGCAAGGGATTATATTGGTTCCAAGGCTGGCAAGTGGGAAGTCTATGTGTGATGGGGTAGCACAGAAACTGTATCACTTGAGGCATGCATAAGTTTGGTGTCAAGAGTTCTGCAGGATATGCAGTAGTTGCCTAGTGGACTTGCAGTCCACCAGTAGTTGCCTAGTAGACTCTCACCAAAGAGCGGACTGTGATTGTGGAAGCTGAAGCCTTCACGATGACACCAGCACCACAGTCTCTGGTTCACTACCTCGATTCTCCTCTCCCTCCTCAGCCCATAGCCCGAAACTGGGAGGATTGAGGAAAACACCACCTGTGCCCCCAACCCCTTAAGAGCCAAAGTTTCTCTTCTGTGGCTTTTCTGGTGCTCAGCTTAAGGACCAACAGAGCAGCTTTTAAGGATATGAGTCTTCTCAAAAAAGGCATTACCTGTGGCTGTTAGATTCTGTTATCATGGCATCACACAAAGAGCATGGCAAAAACCCTTGAAAGCAGAAAGCTTTGGAGAAAGCCATTTTTGGAGGAAAAAATGGTAAAATTGAATTGGATTGAAGGTGATGGGATGAACAAACCAAGAATTGTATTGATGATACCCCCCCACAGACAGGCACACCTTGTGGAGATCACTGAAGGAGCTAGCACCAAGCTGCAGTTGAGGCTGCCTCGAAAAGAAAAGGAACTTTCACACTCGCTTCCCAGAATGAGGAACAGTTTTTAAGAAGGTGTAAGGAGAGGAGGATGGGCCTGGGGTGCTTTCTAAGGCTCAAGGCCTTGGGTACACAGTAGTTGAAAGAGGGCAATCAGCTGCCTGGTGTTAATTGTTGGGGAGGGAAGGAGCTACAGTGCTCTGTGTAGGGCAGGGAATAGCACTCTTTTGCCTCTCAGTCAGAGGGCTCTGTTCAAATAAAAGCTGAGTTGAAGGGCTGTGTAGCCACTGGGGGTATTCACATTTAGATGAATTTTAAAAAAAAAACCTAAAAGAGGCTTAGGTTATAGCCATAGCTTAAAAACTGTTTGTGTATCTGTTCCTCTCTCTCTTCCCCTGCCTTTTTTCCCCAAATTCTTAGCATTACCCCTTTCAAGCTAGCCTCCTCTTTTCCCCTAATAAACTGTTTTTCTATTTTAAAACAGTTTGGCCTGTAATTCTTTTCAATTTGCCATGTCCTAAAGATCTCAAAAGCTTGGCATATTAATTTATTCACCTGGATTCTAAGAGGGGATGCTATGTACTGAAAATTCACTTTAGCACTGATTAGCTAAGGGCTGGTTGTATCTGCCATCAGTCCAAAGCACACAAAGAAGCCAGGTAGGATGTGGAGCTTTGTAGGAGCTTGAAGACCAAATGGTTTCTTACTTTACTTAGAGATCATGAGATAGAGCTCTAACAATATGGAGCTACATAAAACACAGCATTTGTGTTGTGCAACTCAGTTCCTACATCTATAGCATCTGTGACAAGCTTCATGTAAAATCCCTTTATCCCAAGTACACTCTCAGTCACCCTGCCTAGTACCTCTATCCCTATATCCCCCACATACCTGGAATTATTTTAATATTACTGCTATTTTCTTTCTATCCAGAGGCTTAGAAACCTTCAGGTCCTGAAGCAGGGCAGGGGTTGGGGCAGGGGTATGCTAAACACTAAACATGAGAGTTGGGAGGGAAGGGGGAAGGCTTTCTGCACACTGAAGGCTGTAGCAGCATCAGGTCAGGCTGCAGAAGCCCCATAGCATGGGCTCACTGGGAGCCATCCCTGGTGCCTTGTTCACTCCCACACACAACCATGTTGTTGGGCACAAGGCTGCACTTGCAAAGACTCCCCAAGAGGGATGCCATTCCACTTGCTGCTTCCATCACCCAGATAATCTGCTGGGTATGAGCTGTGCCTGCCTGGCTCCTATGGCATCTGCCATGGCAAAGAATCCCAAGGGGGCACAACCTCACAGTCAGTCCCCTAGTTACATCTGAGCCTTACCCAATTACTCAATATCCCCACTGCTTCATCAAACACTTCAAGGAACTTACCTTCTCAAAATGGAAAGGTCAGAAAAGATAAGAGTGCTAAACTATGGGAAGACATGGGAGAAAAAAAAATCCCTCAGACATAGCCCAGTGGACGACCTCAAGTATCTTGGCTGACATACCCTTGGCCCAGTCCCTAGAAGGTCCAAAAATACAACAGGGAACTTTTGGATGTGTTGATCACTGTAGTATTCCATTATGATACAGACCAGTTCATTGTGGCAAGTTAACCCCTGTTCCAAGAAATCAACATCCATGGGCTAGGAAAGGGGTTGCGGTGACTTTTACATGTCCTTCCTTACACCCACAGGTATGATTTTTGGTTGCTAATATTAAAAGGACAGTAGAAAAGAAGCTATTGCTTTAAGGATCATTTGCATCTTGCTTTCCAAGGCTTTTCAAATTATGTAAAAAAAAAGAAGATAGGTTGCCCCTCCACTCCAAGGAGAGGCAACACATAGACCACATAGAATATGGTTACCTCCATGGAAGTAGCCACATAACATGGAGACTACAGCCGCATCCAAACAAGTGCAAGTGTTTGGTTCCCTGGGGACAAGACCTTGTGTCTTGTGTAAGACCTTGTGTCACTGCTACTTGCCCCCTGGCACATGGCAAGTTGCCCCGGGTGGGCTAGGGGAGGCTGGGGTCAGCAACTGTGCTGACCCCAGCAGCCTTACCTGGGGGCTGGGGAAGCTGCAGCAACTTGGATCCTGACTGGCAGCCAGAGCATGGCTCTGGTGGGCCAGGCTCTGGTTTTGGGCAGTGCATGCTGCAGTCACATGTACTGCCCTGCTTTTTGTGTGTGCAGGTTGTTTTGACCCCAGGATCTCCATTGGTCTAGGTGGCCCAAGATGTGGCCTACTGGACTGCCAATAGAATATATTCTCTGCACAACCCTGCCTTCTGCCATATAAAAATACTCTAAGATTCAAAGCTGCCTCCTGTGTGGTACACCCAGTGCCACATGCCAAGAAACACTTCCTGGCTGCTCATCTTACTGCATACCAAATCCCAGCTGTAAACCAATGTAGCCAGGCACACATCCTAGTGCTGTCCTTAGGTTATCTGTGGTATATTTTTGGCACACAATCAGGGCTATGTTCAGCTGTCCGTACTGCCTCATTTCTGGAATTTAGTGTATACCAAGTGGGAACATGGGGGCATGCACATACTTCTTGGCAAGTTCCAGGGGCAGCACAGATGTGGCTTAGGCATAATGTTACTAATTATGATAAAGGTCCAGATATTCCCAAATAGCATAGCAGACAACCCTATTTGCCAAAAAGCCACTGAACCAGAAGTGATGCTATTTTCAACTAGGTATTATAGAAAAAACCACAGATTTTGTGATCGTGAATTAAATGAAAAGATGAACAAAAATAGGTCTGTAACTAAGATTCTTTATTATGCAAGGACAAACTCTGATTAAGTAAAGGAACTTTCATCTAATGTTATTGGAACTGAGGACCTCACAGATTTGGATACAGATGGAAGTTTTAGTATGCTTTAAATAAAGAGATTCTATTAAAAGCTACTTTTAGGGATAAAGGTGAAAGTAGCCAACTGGTTACGGTGAGCTAGACCTTACAATGGATATTAAAACAAACAGCAATAATATCTTCAATCGTATCAAGAGAGCAAGACAATAAAGAAATAAATGTGGAGAAGAGACTTCTTCTATGTAGAGTAGAGAAAATAAAATAATCTAGGTATGGACCAAAACCTGAAATTAATGCTTGCCCTCACCTCCCATTAGCCATTCTGCTTTGGCCTCCATTCTCATTGCATCCCCCATGTCTCCAACATTATTGTCCTTACCATATTTAAAATGGAGGGTATGGGGATTCAAATCGCCACAAATCAGGATGGAAGCAAAATTCACGGACTTATTTTCACATTCACTAAAGTTAGGGAAGAAGGATGAACCAGATCTCAATAAGCCACGTAACAGAGGGAGGCCCTCATGGGAGAGTCCTGTGCTGTTCCTTGGGTTCACTGCATTGTGGGGAGCTGCTTGAGGGCATGGGTCCTTCTGTGCTGCAAGGGGCTCTGCTGCTCCTGGAGACATGGTGAAGCACCAACACCCACTTCCACATGGTGGCTTTGAGGAGTTAACTCTGGTTTTCGTCAGCATACCACACCCTGAAATTCCTAGTCCCAATCCTAGCTCTGCTGGGCAGAAAACTGCAAAAAAGCTTGGAAAAAAGGTGAGGCCTATCTTGACTTAGGCGTGAACTACATCTGGTGCTCAACCACCCCACTTGGTAGGGACATAAACTACAAAAAGGACAAAAGAAACCTGACTTAAATAGTATGCAAGGCTTTAGAATGGGAAGGAAAGGATATTTAAAGACATGGGGGCTAGGAAAATTGGGATAAAAAATACAACCTGGGTTTACCAGAGGTGCATCATGACATGCTAACCCAATAGCTTTCTTTAAGAAGATTCTAGAAAATGTAAAATAGTAGATCTTAGCTACCTAGACTTCAGTAATGTATTTGTTAGTTTGCAACATAGGAAATTAATTGAACTAGGAGATCAAAATTGCTAGCAAAACTGTAAAGGTGAAAAAAGAAGTGGCTGAAGAAGAAACAACAGTTGTTAACTGTTAAAAGCTAAAAGAAGAAAGGTTACTAACAGAGTTCCTCAAGAATCAAATCTTGGGACTGACCTTGTTTAATATTTTCAGGCACTTTTATATGTGCTCAGGGTTGGGAGGGGGCAGCTTTTTAAATTTGAGCAACTCCGAGAGGCGCTGTAGTTGAAGTGCCATTGCATCTCCTGTACCAGCGTCCCTGTACTTAAAAATGGCAGTGGGGGCGCTTGAACTAAAGCTTGTTTGACAAACTTTAGTTCAAGCACCCCTGCCACCATTTTTAAGCATGGGGACTCTGATACATGAGACACGGGAGGCTGCTGGAGCGTGGCAATTGCCACAGTCCAGCAGACTCAGACTGCTCCAGTGCATCTGAGCAGCATCTGTGCTTGTGTGTAGGTGCCCTTCATGACTAATTCTGGTAGAGATAGCAAAAATCTCCTGATGGAACAAAACTGAGAGGCAATGCCAACAGAGGAGCACTGGGCAGTTGTACAGAAAAAAAGGGATGAGTTTGAGAACTGGAGTAGCAGAAATGAGTTGAAATCCAACAGTATAGCATGCAAAGCCATACACTTAACAGCTAATACAAATGTTCAGAAATAACCAACAAGTGGGCACATCTACATGTTCATTAATGTGCTTTAGGTAATATGCATTACATTTACTACTTCCATTGCAAGGTACTAGAAAAAGGGACATTTGTCTATTTTATTGTGCATTAACTAAAGAGCACAGGTTTTCTGTGATACTTTAATGCACTTTAAAATAGCCTCATGCACATCAGAGAGTATGTGTAGATACGCCAGGGATGGACCTGGATGCACTAGTCAATTGCAAGATAACTGAGCTGCCAGTGTAATGCAAGCATGAAAAAGGCAATTCTGATCTGATGGTGCATCAGAAAATGAATTTCAAGTAGAAACAGGAAGTATTAGTGCTATTTGCACAAGGCGTCTGTGAGATTAGAGCTGGAATACAGCATACAATTCTGGTCAGTGGCCTTGAAGAAAGATTATTTGGTACTGGAACAAATACAGAGAAGGGCAATTGGGGTGATCGTGTGAATGGAAAGCCTCTTTTACAGGATGCAGTTAGAAGGGCTTGGCTGTTTAGCCTAGCAAAACAAGGTCTAAGGATATAATTACTACTTATAAATATATTGGAAGTAAATAGCTGGGAAGAAAAAAAGAAATATTTAAGCTAAAGGATAATATTCACACAGCATCATATAGTTAAAACTGCTCATGAATTAACTTGGGCTAGAAATCAGAAATACATTTTTAACCATTAGAGCCATCACATTCTGGCTCCCAGTGCGATTAGTGAGGACAAACAAATTAAGCTCCATCTTAAAAGCAGTTCTACAGTATCATGCCGGTGATGGCAGGGAACTGGACTGGATGACCCGCTAGGTCTCCCTGCTTTGTCAAAAACTGAAAAGATACATGGTCCACCCGAAAGATATGTCTGCATTTGAATGATTAATAAAAGCAAAACCAGTTTCCAATGGTAAGATAAATGAGAAAAATAAATGATAGAAGCAACTGCCTTCACACACAGAGTGTTGACCAATGCTGTAAGTTAAACTTTACATTTGTCATAGGGTTTTAACTGCACTAAATAAAATAGAGTGATCTTTAAGTAATACAATTTTGTTTCTACCTATTTTCATTACTTTTGTGCTTGCATTGCCTAGAAAGATCAGGTCAATATGCTAGACATTTTAAAAGTATAATAAGAAACAGTACTTGCCCTGAAGTTAAATAGAATAAAGTATTGTAACCCTTCTGCCAGGCACTGGTCAGCAGCAACAGGGGCCAGGTTCAATTCTGGGGTACTAAATATATTTTACTTTGGCTCAAACTCCCACCCAGGCAACCTGAGAAACACTAAATGAATTACTAGGATGTCCCACAAACAAAACCCCCTCCTCACAAGCAGTATAACTGCAAACACCCAAGTTTATTATAGAGAATACAAAACAAAAGAAAACATTAAATATAATTTTAAAACAGTATTAACTACAAAACAAAAATTGCAAGGGGCTCTGTTGCTCCTGGAGACAGTGGAGTGCTGACCTCCGCTTCCGCATGGTGGCTTTGAAGAGTTAACTCTGGTTCCTGTCAGCATACCGCACCCCAAAATTCCTAGTCCCAATCCTAGCTCTCCTGGGCAGAACACTGCAAAAAAACTTGGAGGAAAGGTCAAGTCTACCTCGGCTCAAGCCTGAACTACATCTAGCGATCAACCACACTGCTTGGTTGGGATATAAACTACAAAAAAGACAAAAGGAAGTTCAGGCTTATCTCACTGGGCCTGAACTGCGCAGCAAAAGCTGGCCAGTCCTATATCACACTGAGGCCTGGATCAACATGTGCCAGGTCTCACTCTGGCTCAAACCAGGACAGACAGGTCTCACCCCATCCCAAATCTGCCAGCCAAACATATGGCTAAGGTTCAGCTGCGCAGCTAGGCTGAAATGCAACAACTGTAAAACAGCAAAAAGGGCCTGGGACTCTGACTGTAGCCTGGACCACAGGGGCCAGTAACTGCCAGGACTCATTGGCCATGGCATTAACCCACTCAAGGAACCAAAAAAAAAGGGAGGGGGGGGGGAAAAAGAGGGAGAAAATAGGAGTCTTAAACTCCAAGATGCACTTTATCTCCCTGTACATGATGCTTTCCCATGTCATAGCT
>NW_005842382.1:183968-216296 GCF_000455745.1 Alligator sinensis | reverse complement strand
GAGATCTGCCCCCCACCCCATAGGGAGCAGGTTTTCTGAATTTTTAAAATCTCTATTCCTCCTGAATATTCTAATAAATACTCACTGACAGGGATGTTCACTAAAATATTAATTTTAAGCAAATATTACAGATTATTCAGGAAGAACCAGATTGATTTTGTGATTTTAAAAATTCACATACAATTTTCACATATTCTTAGTGTCTTATTTCCCAGAATAGGAATTTGCAAGTAGCAATGTACCTGAAGTGAGTTCAATATAGTTTTAGTTCTTTGAGGGTGTCAACAAGCATATGGATAAGGAGATGCAGCTGACATAATATATTTGGGCTTTCAAAAAGCTTTTAACGAGGTCCCTCCCCAAAGGCCTAAAGCCCCCCTCTCCTCCCCCCCCCACCCCCAAAAAAAACCAACCCAAAACAAACAAACCTGTGTTACTATGGGACTGGAAGGGTGGTGCTTTTGTTGAGCCCCAGCTCAAGTCTGGGATCATGCCCGGTATGCAAAAGCCAATAAAGATACCAGGGGTGAAAGTATAAAGAAGATTTATTGCTAGCAATACAAGGTGCAAGCGGAATAATTTCACGTAACAAGCACACCGATTCTTAATTCTAAGCATCTTTTATACAGGAGTATTGGACCTTCATAAGCATTCTTGTTTGCTAATTGGTTAGAAGGGAGTGACGCAAGGAGTTCTTTACTGAGCATGTCTCTATACCTGTGTTTTAGCTATGTCTCTCATTTACATACATGTATGTTTCATTAGCATACTTTCTCCCCACCTAGGGGTGTGATTTTTAATATTTAAATTAGCTCTTTGCCCTAGTCCTCTGATTCTGCTTTTGTTTTCAAGCCTCCTTTATCTAAGACTGTCTCCTCCTCATCATTGCAGATGGGCATTAGTTACATAACAGAAACTTTTGCTTGGGCTTTGTATAGTGGTTTCTAGGTCAAACCTGACACTTTCATGAACTGAAAGAGGTTAAAAAGATAGGACGCAAAGGGCAAAAGCTAAAATGGTCGCTAATCAGGATGGAGAAAGGGGTCAGAAGTGGGGGGTCCCACAGGGGCATAATTTAATTAGTCAACATTTTCATCAATGGTCTGCAAACAGGCACAGTGAAATCTCCAAGTTTGCAGATGATACCAAATTATTCCAGGTAGTCAAGTTTCAGACTGACAGAGAAGACCTACAGAAAAGATCTCACCAAGCTAAGTGGAGTGGGCAGAAAAATGGCAGATAAATTTCAATGCTGACAAAAAGAAGCAATTGCACATGGGGGAAAAATAACCTCAACTATATGCACAGAATTCTGGATTCTGAACTAGCTATTGCAACTCAGGAAAGAGATCCTAGAGTCATTGTAGATAGTTCTCTAAAATGTCAGCTCAAGTTTACAACAGCAACCCAAAAAGTCAATAAAATGTTGGGCATCATTAAGAAAAACAAAAACAGGGAACATTATCATGCCACCATTCCTATCCATAGTGAGCCCACATCTTGAATACTATGTGCAATTCTGGTCTCCACATCTCAAAAAGGAAGTAGTAGAATCAGAAAAGGTACAGAGGATGGGAATGTTAGTCTGGTATGGATAGACCCACCACACCAGGAAAGACTAAAAGGGCTAAAATGTTTCAGTCTGGAAAGGAGAAGGCTGAGAGGGGATATAGAAAGGTCTGTAATATCATGAAAAGTACAGAGAGTGAACAGGAAAGTGCTGTTCACAAAATTCCAGAATACTAGAACTAAGGGGCACCCACTGAAATTAGGAGGAGAGACGCTTAAAACTAAGAGAAAATACTTTTTAATGGAATGCTTAATTAACTTGTGGAATTCACTCCACAGGAGGTGGTAGAAACAGATAGCATAGCCAGATTCAAAAAGGGACCAGACAAACTCATGGATATAGATCTATTAAGAGCTGTTGAATGAAACAGCTGGAGGCATTTCCTTTGGCATCTCTAAATCAATAATGGTGAATGCTAGGGAGGGTAATGGAGAGGGGATAGACCACTTCAGATCTATCCAGTTGAGCGCTCTCCCTTTAGCATCCACTTCTGCCATTATCAGAGAAGGATACTGGGCTAGATGGACCATTGGTCTAACCCACTATAGCACTTCTTTAATATTTTGCTCAGATAATAATATAAGAAGTACCACCCCTCAGAGCCGCTCTAATTAAAGCACTGCCATGTGTCCTTTATCAGCATCCCCGTGCTTCAAAATGACAGTGGGGGCATTTGAACTAAATTTTGTTTGACAAGCTTTAGTTCAAGTGCTCCTGCCACCATTTTTAAGTGCAGGGATGCTAATACACAGGATGCAAGAGGCTGCTGAAGCATGACTGCTCCAGCAAACTTGATTAATCAAGTCTGCTGCAATATGCTGGAATTCCAGCGTGACACTTCAATGCACATTAAAATCAGCTAACATATGTTAAAGCGTGTTTTTCCATATATAGCTGTAAGACAAAAACTCTTGCTTGGATAAGCAGGAGGTGCTCTTGCAGGAGGCACTACTGCACTGTCAAGGCGGCTAGGATCTGGAACCAACTTCCATGAGAAATGGTGCTAGCTCCTACCCTGGGGGTCTTTAAGAGGACGATGGATGAACACCTTGCCGGAGTAGTTTGTCCCCAGTGCTCTTTCCTGCCATGGCAGGGGGTCGGACTTGATGATCTGCTCAGGTCCCTTCCGACCCTAACAACTATGAAACTAACATTACTGAAGCATACTTATGAATTAATTTATTTTTCAGTTAACTTATATCATTTCATTATAAGGTTCTATATTACAGTTGAAGAACAAACTTCTCCTGAACGATTAAAAGCTAAGTCAAACATTTGAAAGAGAAACATAAAAGGAATTACATATATGCACAATGTACTATACAAATCACTTGAAAAGGCAAACAAATAATTAACCTTTGTTGATGCTACAAAAATGAAGAGAGGTAATGAACAAAAATGGTAACAGATCATTTCATATTTTGCAAATGACAAAATGTAATGCTGGAAAAAACAGTAATGTGTTGGACACACAATGAAAGAGTAAAAAATTAACCTACTATTGCTCTTTTGTGATTTTGTTATCATCAGGACAACTATGGGTGGATTGCAGCAATGGCATTGTGTCCATACCTCATTCAAGAGCAGGTCACAAGTGTAGTGAAGAAAGCTCATTGCACGTGTGCCATACAGCGGAAGGGGATGTAGTTGGAGCCCCTTGCTGCGATTCTGGATACCAATGAGTTCTCAGCAGCTCCCGCTGGAGCTCTGCCTGGAGTCCCTGCTTTCAATCAGCTCTTCACTCTTTCCTTCCCCCCTCATGCTGAATTCAGCAGCAGGGAGAAGAGAGAATGAGCAGTGAGCAGAGGCAGCTGGGAGGCTCTGGAGACTAATTAAAGTGGAGACTGCATGTCCCTGGCCTCACTTCCCCTCAGTTCTCCTGCTGCTGAATTCAGCAGGTGAAGGAGAGGAAAGGGGAGAACGAAGAGCAGGAGTCTCCAGAGCTGCTTGAAAGCATAGACTCTGGGCAGAATCCATACCAACCAGCTCACAACCTATGCAGAGCTTCTTGCAGGAGCTGTGATAAAGTGCTGGTGAGCTTTCGGAGCTCACTGTGCATATAGGGCACAGCCAAAGGGGAGTGTAGTTGCACCATTTCTGGATTTGCCCCAAAGGACAACCAGATTTTCCATTTAAGTAACCATACATAAACTGAATATTGTTTCAATAAAAACTGCTGAATCTTAAAGTAAGGGACACATCTAGGAAAACTGATTTACTAGAAATTGGGTAGGCTCTGATGGCTATTTGGCTTTACTTTTAGAATCCAAATATTTCTATTTCATTGAAGTATATGAGAAATTAAAGGAAGATGTGTTAAGGATATTTTTAGTTTTTCTTTCTTCAGATTCATTTACAGGGAAAGTGAATTTCAGCAGAGAATTAAGTCAAGCAAGTAGTAAAAAAAACCCATAACCACCATTTATAAGGCACCTCAGTTTTAAGACTGTGCAAGATAACTTCCCCCTAATCTTATGGATCAGTTTTTCTGAAGTAATTACAAAATGGGAATGCATAAATTAAAAAAACAGAACAAAACAAAAAAACCCTACACTCTCTCCAAACGAGATGAGTCTACAACATCTGTAAATCAGTAGTTAGTTAACATTAACAAAATCATATGAAGGAAATTATTTCCAACAAATTGTAAACATTTTTTCCCCAACTGCTGAGA
The DNA here is from genome assembly GCF_000455745.1 of Alligator sinensis. Classification (NCBI taxonomy): domain Eukaryota; kingdom Metazoa; phylum Chordata; order Crocodylia; family Alligatoridae; genus Alligator; species Alligator sinensis. Next base: position 212,052 of record NW_005842382.1, on the reverse strand, counting down.
CATCACAAAATTCTTTGGTGTTTTTATTATAATCTAAATACAACTTTAAAGGGATCTTTGAAGTTTTATGTTTTTCTTTTAAATAAAAAGTGTTTTGATATCTTTTACATCAGCTGGCTTTGCATTATTTTTAACAAATTGTAGTGTATAATATATGGTCACAGTTTTAAAGTCTTTAAAAAAATATTTCTTGCTGCATGAAGTATTCAAATGTTTTGGCCAAAAATCCATTTTTGGAACAAATCTGATGGATTACATGATACCAAGCTTGGATGTTCTCCATTTCCTGTAAGGCACATATTTAATGCTGCATTATATAACAGTTGATCCTAGAAAGGAAAAAAAAAACAGCAAATCAGTAAGGTTTTTTAAAAATATATAATTTTGTTAATTTAATTCTAGATTTTTGGACTAAGAATTAACAGGTAGTAGCACTGAGACTGAAGCCTTATTCCTATGATAGGTATAAACAGTTGGCACTGCAAACTACCCAACACTGTTCCACAAATTTATGCCAGTCATGACAGGAAGGAACCACTTCTACAAGAGGAAAATATGTTCTATATACCCATCTAATCTATAAAACCTTCTGCCTAAAGTGCTGAATAAGCATACAAAACTGGCTCCATTTTCTATTCTTTTTGTGATGGGGATATTTCTCTACTATTACCTGGACAAAGGTTCTCATTTTACAGTTGCTACTGTATGCCAGAGATTCGCCAACCCCCAGGCCACGGCCTGGTACCGGATCACGAAGGGTTGACTGGCGGACCAGAAGTTCGGATGTGACCGACATACCGCGGACTGGCAGCCAACCCTTTTTTATGCTCATAATACTGAGTATAAAAAAGGGTTGGCTGGCGGCCCGCAGTATGCTGGTCCATGGTTACTTCCAGTCTGCGGTTTGCCAGTCCGTGGTCTAAAAATGTTGGGAACCACTGCTATCAGATTGAGCTGTACTTTAATCTAAAACTGTAACCTAATGCTCAGGACATCTCTAAGCTTTTTTCCTCCGGAGCAGAGCCACCCCTTTACTTGTACATTTACATTTATACATATTTACATTTTATATGTTTGGTAGCTGAAGAAAAGATTTTTCAACTATTTTGTTTGTATGTGTGTGTGTGTGTGATACACACACACACACACACACACACACACACACACACACACACACACTAGTTGAAAAATCTTTTCTTCAGCTACCAGACCTGTACATTTATTTATTGCATAAACGGCTTAGATAAATACCTGTTGAAGCTCCCATTTCTCTTCTCCCGGGGTGAATGTTTTTTGGCCTTTGTAGCTACAGTCCTGAAGCTGTACTGCGCCTTGAGAAGCATGCAGGCAGAGCTCCTTCTGAATGTTATGTCGAATTTCATGATGTGCAGAGTATTCAAAATACTAGTTAAATAATTTAAAAATATATTTATACATATTTCAGTAGAAACTAAGCAACTAGAACAATTAAATGCATCTCTTGAAATTCTGTGGCTACAAGCCTGACACTTTCTGCCTCTGGCTTTTCCCAGGCATCTTTGGTTCCAGTCACAGTATCCCCCCATCCCTCCCATCTTCTTGACTATGTATTAGTTTTCCCCACACAAATCCCTTCCTTGATCTATTCATCCCAGTCCTTCCTTCTTTCCTCCCAAGGCTTCCACCTGGTGCTACACGCATTTCCACCTCCACACATCTGTATCCCAGTTGGCCAGCTTCGTCCATCCTCCTCACTGCTGAATTTGCAGTAGAAGCATTGATTATACCAGAGGAATTTTCCTGAATAGCGAGAAAATGTAACTGTCAAACTAACATCTCTGCTAGGCATATGCTTAACTGAGATTTTTAGAGATTCATAACTTGGCCAGATTTGGATTTTCATAAGAATGGCAACCAGAACACTCCAGTGCAACACACATCGCAAATATTAGTTTCCATTCCAAACCAAGGAGAGGCTAAAGATAGCAAGCATTTTTCCATAGCTTTGTTTTCAATCAGCTGATCCATCTTGACTGAAATTTTCTAATGGAAAATTCAGTCTGGAGACACAGAAACCCTTAAGTTTAGGAAAGTTTATTAGAAGCCAAAGGGAGGGTAATATAATGGAAATCATCAAGGAACTTTAAAAAGCAAGTTGCTACCAGAACCATCTATAGTAAATGTAGATATTTGCAGAATACTAACGAAGCCAAAGTATTACTGCAGGACACAAAAATATACAAGATAAGCTGGTAAAGGTAGATATAGTAGCAGTATAGGCCTGTGTATGAAAAGGTATTTTAATTCAAAGCATATGGACTAATACTTGTGTAAAGTATTTTTATAGTATTATAAACCATCAAGTAACACAGCAAATAAATTCCAAAGGAAACTGCTGTGCAATAAATAAGCCCCTCACAGCAAGGCAGCTAACAGATCTACAGCTGAGCATCTAGGCTACTCTGATTTCAATTGAGATGTGTAAAACACCTATGCATTACAATGGTACATACCACAGATAACACTCAGTGATTTAACTGAAAACTAGAAAAAGGATAAAAACCATCAGGCCCCAAAATAAGTTGCCATTTAGGATGCCTTTTATTAATCAATTTTGCTTAAAGGATAACTGAACAGTTATAGTACTGTTTTTAGTACAGTGGTACCTCGAGTATTTGACAGATACCTGTAATGCATTCCACTTGATATTATACAAACATACATCCCTGCTCCCAAGAGCCATGCGTCTTGGAAGAAGTCAGTGATTTTAAGTATTATAGTTCTCAAAATGCTAGATTTTTAGTGGCTTAAGGCAGACTACTCTGACTTCCCACTGTGAGACTGCAAGCACAACAGGGCATGTAGCTTAGGCCTGGCAGGTTGGTCACCCACTAACAGGATTTCCACTTGTACCCTCCTTGAAAACATGAGACCTGGTGACAAAGAAAGAAGCAATAAGGGAAGGAATAAGGAGAAAGTGTCAAAACTTACAAAGAAAAAGTGAGGAAAAGAAATGTTCCTGTAGCAGAGAAGAGAGGTCAAGTGAGGAAGAACTGCAGGTTGCATGACAGAACAGTGAACTGGCATCATGTGGCTGAGAAGCCTATTCTGTGCAGTTTGTTCATGTGTCCAGCAAAATTTTGCATCCAACTGCCTCTGTACATTGCCCTAGGGGCAAGCTTATTCAGTAGCCCAGAGTTGGAAATTGAGGTTGAACTCTACCTGAGAATACAGTTACACTATAAAATTGTATCAACAATTCTGTAGGCTTAAAAAATGAATCCTGCATAATACAGCTTGTAATTATCCTAGACACTGTCATTATAGGCAAGGACACCAGCAGCTATCTGAGGTATTTCTTTCAATCAGTACAATATCAAAATACTTCTCTATTACAACAAATGTTTGCATGCAGTGTGCAAATACTCTGATACATGCATGCAGTTTCTCACTTGCCACTATTCATGAGCGTTTATGTGCAAAGCTATCTGCACATACCATCTGTGTGAGTACTTTGGAAGATCTGGACAGCAGTATAAAACCTGTTCTACACAGTCTGTATTTTATCATCCTCTCATGCAGAAATAATATAGGTCAGAGGTCAGCAACCTGTAGCCTACAGGCCTGATCCACCCTGTAAAGAGTTTGGATCCAGCTTGCAAATATCTAATTCAGGACAGGGATGGGGCGGCAGCAGGTAAGGGGGAGGTGGATGCTGATTTACAGAACCATATTAAAGAAGCTGTTCTGCATTGGTGTTCATCATGGCTATTGACATCATCCAGTAAGGAGAAGGGGAGAGAGCAGAGTGGGAATTAGGGGTGGGGACATGGGATCAGCAGCCCACAGTGGCAAGGTTGCAGACACCTAACCTGTCACTCCAAATGACCGCTAACCCCCAATGCAGGTTTTAAAAAACACTGAATGCCAGCATACCAAGAAATGTATGTTAATATTACCCGATGTGAAAAAGTTTTACATGCAGGCATGTCAAAGTGGTAAATACCAGTTATGTAAGAAATGAAATACATATAATATATTTTACCTGATTTCCACCAAGTCCATGACAAGCATACATAATTAATGGCTTGCCACCATGGTTATTTTCACCAACATCCAGACATGTACGTCTACCTATATTTTTTAACTAAAGAAAAAACAACTTCCTTTTAGAAAAATACATTAAAACTCGATATTTGAGAGGGGAGTTGGGAGAGCTATGAATTACTAAGATAACTTATACAAAAATATATGTACACTTGCCAACAATTACAAATTTCAGTATTTTACTTGACATTTGACTCTCAAAACTTGTTCAATTGGTGCTTATATCTTTGCTAGTCAAATCTTCATTCTCATATTCCAGTTATCTAGGTATCTCATTGTCTGCCAAATGGAGTAAGTCAGAGTCCCCATCTTTGAACAGCTCACAATATACAACGTGTAAGTAACATTATGGGTGGAGCATTAAGGCACAGTCTTTTTTAAAATAAACATTAGTTTCTCCCACATGCATATAAAGCTAGTGGATACTGATAGACTAGTATTTTATAGACAATGGAGTATGTTTAGACTAAGCTAATTGTGGAAAATGTGATTGCTTCATAGATAATTTTTCAGATAGGATTCACTTACAAGAAACAGTATAGAAGATCCATAGAAAAGCTGAAAGGATTCTAAAGCAATGTCTGTACTGTAAACTTACAGTAGCTGGCAGTGACACACTCAAGCATACCATGCTGTTCCATGCAGGCTGCCTCCTAGGTTAGGGACAGAAGTTACACAAACTGGTTTAAGTGATCAGAAACTGGTTTAAGTTCAGTACACATAAACCAGTTTCAAAATGGCTGAAACCGGTTTGAGATAAACCTGATTGAATGTAGTATCAGATTTAACTGGTTGAGGTCAAACCAGTTTATGCAACTTGTGTTCCAGACCCCTAGCTGGTTTAAGTTAAATCAGAGTCCTTCTGCATTCCAGCACGCTCTGCAGCCCTGGGGGCTGGGCTGTCTATTCCAGCCAAGAAGGTTTGGTCCTGCTCCTCTCCTCCATAGTCAGAGCACTATCACTGCTCTGGCTGGCTAAGAAAGTGGTGGGGATGGGAAACCCTGCTTGAGTGCTGCAGGGTCTGTCTGGCAAGGGAGCAGCAGCCAGACCACAGTAATGGGGGTTTAATCCCCGCACTGGGGGGGGCAGTGCTGGCACTGATAGGCTATTGGCATCTGGTTGCCATGGCCCCGGGTGCATGAATGGAGCCTGAGGGAAAGGGGGGCAGGGTTAATCCCCCCACTGCAGGCAGCAGCGGTGGGGGCACTGACATGGCACCCTGGGCTGAGTCCCTCTGAGGAGCAGCCAGCCACCTGTGGGGAGGGCTGCTGCAGGCCAGGGGTGTAGGCAGTGGTTGGGGGAGGCAAGGGACCACCACAGCCCAGCCAGGCCTGCAGGCTATGAGTCCAGCCTGGCCCAGCCCAGCCCTGTAGGCAGCAACTGGCCTGCAGCAGCCTGCCCTGAGCACCTGGCACCATCACTAGCAGGCAGCAGATAACAGGTGCCTCACCTCCACCCACCACAATAATTTGCTTCCACGCCACCACTGTGAGAGGACGGGGTGAGTTGCCATGGGCCAGTTGCTGCATACGCCTATAAGCCTCAAGGCCAGGCAGAAGGACCAGGCGGACATTACTAGTGTGCTGGCAATCCGAGTAGGGCTAAGGTCTCGCATAATAAAATGACCTATGAAAGTAAAATGCTAATGATGGAAAAGATTTTCCTAAAATTTATCAGTGTAGACAAATGTCAGGAACTGGCCTAAGAATGTTCAAACATGAAGATTTTCAGGAAAAAAAATCCACCCGCACTAGTCAAAAGAATTCCTCAAGCCATGTAATAACTGAATTTAAACAGAATAAAGCTATCATTTCAACTAAAGCAGCATAAATCAGGAAATTTTTAGTGACAGAACAACATAATGAAATAGAAAATAACCAAAATTGGAATGTACTCACAAAGCCAGATAATGGAGGATTCAGGTCTGGCACATATGCTTCAGGATAAATGTTATTTAGATACCAAGTAAAATTTTTACAATGCAAGCGTTGCCTTAAATCAAGTCTTTTTGAAATGTCTCCAAATATTTTCTGTTGGAAAAAAGTCAATAAATTTAGATTTATTAACCAACGATGATGTTCTGTGTAGAAGCACTAAATAAGTTTAGACGTGAAAAATCAAATCTAAAATCTGAAGCTTGAATTTTAAACCATACTGAGTCAAAAAAGCAAGACTAACGCAACACAATTTAGGACATTAAGATTTCAGATTGACTTGTAGAGTTAGAACCCATGATCTCCTACACACACTTTAGAATGCTATAGGCAGGGGAAACTCTTGCTTTCTCTGAGGCAATATGAAGCATCCTCAGTCGCAGGAGGGAATAGCACACTGCCAGGAACAGAAAAAATGTGTGTTCATCAGGCAAGAGATTACTTAAGAAATCTGAGCATGGCTACAAAATTAATGGAGGGTTGCTATGAAGACAGTGCTGTTAGACGACCATACGGGGAAGCCTACACCATAGCAAATATCAAGGTAACATCAGAAGGCTGCATGGAACAAATATTTTACCAGGTACCTTTATTGTCAATTTATCATCTAAAGTCTAAGAAAAACTAACTAGATTAAGGTAAATAAGATGTGGGCATAATAAAGTAAAGGCGTTTTAACTCCCTCATCTTGAACTTCTGTGCACGTGCACCAAGTGGTTGGTAACCTTTTAAGGCTGCAGGTGGACAGACTCAGTTCAGGTCACAAAAAGAAAGGAGGGTAAAGGGCCCAGCAACAGCACAGGGAAAATGCCCACCACTGTTCCTTCTTCCTGCGACAGCATGGAAAGTGACGGCTGCCAAAGCACAAGCCCCCCCGCAAAAAAACTTCACATCTATAGGCCAGATACAGCCCACAGGCCATAGGTTGCCAACCCCTGCCTTAGATGGCATACCCTGGAATAGTGGTTCTCAACTTCACTAGACTCAAGGCATCCCTCCAAAACTTTTTGTGAATTAAGTGGCATATAATTAAAAAAAAAAAAATAAATGTGTGCATATATATTACAGTGCTCACCTCCTTGCAGGGGGCCAGGCAGTGGGGGTAGGGGGTTAGCCAGATAGAGACAAACCTTGGCCTGCATGTATTTACTTAGCTTAAATACCTGCCTTTAGGTGTGAAGAGATATCTGGAAACACCCATGCAGCACCCTGGCTGAGAAGCACTGCCCTAGAACCTGAAAAGTATTTAAGTATCATACTGCCATTGATTTAAATGGGAATTAGGCATCTAAAACACCTTTGAGCGTCTGGACCTATGCACTTAACATGGAAGAGGCAAGTCATCCATTTGGCAAATAGTGCTAGAGTCAAGTAAAAATACATTTCAAACCACTTTGGCTATTAACTCTTGTTACCAGAAACAAGTTCAAACTATAAAATAGATATTTCTCCAAATAATTAGAGGCCTGGGAAACATTAGGAAAAGCTGAAAGAACTAGGGTTAATTAGTCTGAAGAATAAAAGATGGGGGGAAGGAGGGCAGGGGAGGAGAAGAGGAAGTTTCACAATAGTCTTCAAATACCTATATCTGATGGGCAATTATACAGAAGATGGAGATAGGTTATTCTCTGTGGGTATACTAGACAGGACTAGAAGCAAAGGACTCAAGGTGTAGCAGAGGAAATTTCATTTGGAGATTAGGAGGAACTTTTGACCATGAGAGTGGTTAAGCATTGGAACAGGCTAGCAAGAGAAGTTGTGGCATTTCCATCCTTGGAAATTTTCAAGAGCAGGTTGGACAGACACTTAGTGGAGATAGCTGAGTCAGGGATGATCCTGGTTTGAGCTAGACTAGATGACTTTGTGAGGTCCCTTCCAGCCCTACTTTCCTAAGATTCTATGAACAACACATCAAGATCAGAGAATCTAAATGAACCTTAACATCATACAAGAAGTCCATTGCAACAAAAAGTTATTAGGCTCTTTGCAAAAGTAAGCTAAGGCGGCTGTGTTTGCAATAAAAATCTGAAATGTTAAATGAATAATGAACCAAATTTATCCAAGAAAGTTAATGGAGCTACATCAGAGATCTGATCCAAGGGTGTTATCTATAGGCTTTAGAGAAAGCTACCAGCCTAAGTTGCTATATGTGTGCACAATCTTATGCCTAACACATTGCTGAAAGAGCAGAATTAATAATAAAGAAATGCATGTAATTAAATTAGTCCAACTTAAAGCTTTACTGTGTATTGTGTTGAAGCGGAAACTATCAAAAAAATTGAAGAACATATTGGCAGGGGTGTTTTTGGCCTCTCTCACGGCAAAAGTTCAGCAGTCTGATTTGCTGCCTTGTAACTTTGCATAGTTTAGAAAATGAATGTGGTCAGAGACAAAAAAGGATATTACAAACTTTCCCTTCACAAATAATTTGGTTGCTAAAAAAGCCTCACCAAAATGTTGAATGGTGAAACTCTTTACTAGTTTCCATCATTTTCATAACATGCACATTAACTTCAGATTTCCTCTAAGTTTTTATTGAGCAAAAATATCTGTCATTTTCTTTTCTTTTTGTGTCGTGAAATGAAAATCTTGCAAAACCCACCTCAGAGGAAACAAAATACTTAGGACAAAAGCATGCTAAATATTCCACTTCTTATGACACTAGTAAAAACATGATTTTTTGCCTTATTTGATTTCATAATCAATATTTTTGATATTCATATACACACACACACACACACACACACACACACACTATTGGTATTTAAAACACAAGTAAACTCCTGGCAAATTGTAATAGATCGTAAGAGAAAAGTAAAAAAGGATCTCTCATGTGGGTTGCCATCACGCTTCCAGATATTACTGAGTATATCAAACACAACCTGCTTAGTACTTTTGATTATGATATCTAGACTTCTTACAGACTTTTTTCAATAAATAACTTTTGCTCACCAAAACTTTCAACGCAGCAAGTGTGATTTCTAATACCACCACCACCACCTACTTGTTTCACAATTTTTGCTGCTTCAGTGTTTCTTCGGTAAAATATTTCTTTGTAATCATCCATCCAGACTTCTGCAAGGCGGACCTGATTACGTATGATCACTTGGGTACCTTTAGGAAAAGTGTGCGGACTCTTGCTGCGAAAGACATGGCCAACAACAGAGCAAGGCATGATCTCCAACTGCCCACCACATTGCCATACCTAATAATAATATATTTTGTGTAAGTGCACTGTAGTTAGAAGTATTATAAAGCTCAAAAATCAACATATATTTTGCAATTTTAATGTTAAGCCTTTTTTAAAAAATCTGCTCAGGAGTTCCCAACAAGTGCTAACTTATGTTGTACCTTCAAAATAGGATTTCTTAGTTGGGCGAATGCTAGAAACCAAAATTTGAATACCCAACTCAAGCATGCATTTTAGAAAATTACTGCAGTGACCAAGCATGTAATTTATGCTATATTTTCTACCCCTAGCTAGGAGCAATGGACTCCCACTGCAGCAGAGGTAGCTCAGTTTTCATACTCTTTTAGTTCTTGAACTCTGCTATCATACAACTAATACTAAAATATGATATTTTTTGAGGACACATTTACTGGAGCTTTGCAATGATTATACATCTCATCTTTCTAAACTTACTCTGAAAGACATTTCTATATTTTCACCTCCCCATATTTCCATTTCTTCATCATAGCTTCCAATGTATTCAAAATAGCCTTTTGATATTGAAAAAAGACCTCCAGCAAAAGTAGGTGTTCTGCAAAAAGAAAAAATCACCATCATTAATTTACTGAACAGGATTTAAACTTTATTTAAATGATCTTAAGATTAGTTTAGGGCTTAGTATAATTATGCTAATAACTTCCTTGGCAAGCAAGCACAGAGTTAACCAGCTGAAATGACAAGGCACAAAGACAAAGGTATCTGGGTTTTGGCCAGTATACCGAGAAGGCCAGCCATTATGATTAACATTCCATGGTAGAAACCGCACTGAAGTCTGGCCATGACCGTCCGCATCACCAGAACTGCTGTAGAATTTGGAAGCAATATGCCTTCATTTATGGAAATTCTTTTTGCAAAATTCAGTTGTAATGCCTCAAACACTTCCAAAACACAAAAAGAAAGGAGTCACTTACCACATTTGCTATATTCTCGCTGATCCTTAGCTTTTTAATTCTGGCCTCATTTTTGGCATCCAGAGCCAAATCAATGTAGCTTGCTTTGCTTTTAGTAGCTGAAGTAATACTAAATTGGTAAAGACAGGGTAGTGTGGTCTTCAGACCAGGCTGTAGAAGCCCAGGACCCCTCATTGAGTACTAATTCAAGCAGCCATTCAAAATAGTTAAATTAAAGCTAACTAAAGTACACTGGCACATTCTGAAATAACATCTCCCAAATACAGACATGTTCTTTAGCTGTATGTATAAACAACAGTTCTCTCCCAAAATTTTTTTGTTTGTTTTCTCCCCACTTTTGAGAATGATAGCCACTTGTATTCAATCTATCACATTCTTTAACTGTTCAGAACTAGATGACTGGCTAAATTCTGTTGATTGTTTACCTGCATGAATGCTCCTCAATGGCCTCCACTGCAAGAGATTCCTTCTTGCAACAATGATGGGAAATTGGGGGTAGGGGGAAGGAAATCTTATATTTAAAAATTGTTTGTAAAATCTGGAACTTCTAATTTTTTAAATATCAGATGGATAACCGAAGTTCTCTAGGAAATAATTTGCAACTTAAAGAATTCCAAATATCCTTCAAGTTCCTCCCATTTACCTAATTGGATAAGTTTCATCCTTTCTTCTTTTTTTCTCATGTTTAGGAAGAGATTCCCATCCAAATGACAAATTCCAGTCAAAATTTCCTCTGTTATGGTTATGTCCATAAGGAGAAGGTTTGCTGAACTCAAAAGTATTGAGATCTATGGATGCAATATCAGGACTTACAACAGCAGTGTAATTCTCAGCTATTCTTGACAACAATGGCTCTAACCAGCCATAAAAGCATTCACCTACAGGGAAAGGGGGGGCACTGCACAGTGATGAGACACTGCTAGGCAAAAACAAGTCCCCGGGGGGGGGGGGGGGGGGGGGGGAGGAAGAAAAAAAAAAAGAAAAAAAAGAAAAAAAAAATCAGTTAAGGACTTGAAGTTTTATTCATTCTATAAAATAAGTAGGATTCAAGAGGATATTTTAGATATGCTCAGAATTTGTAGAACTGAATCCTACAGAAGAAAAGGGAGAACATTTTCTTAAAATCAAACTTGTTGAATGGACCCAAAGCAGCTATACTGTGCCATTTCCAGGACTTGGAGGGCCCCAAATAAATGTGAATAAGGCATGCTTCTCACCTGTGGTTCCAGGCAAGGTAGACAAGTCCTTACTCTGTCTAGCCACTTAAGGTAATCTATATATGCATTAGTTCAGCACTGTATTTGTCTACTTGCATACAACACCACACTAGCAGAGATAGCAAAGGAAATCTGAACAATTATTTTGCTTTCAAGTCTGGAGCTAGCACATGAATGAAGTATTTCTGCATGACACTGCCCTGTACTATGTAGACTTAGTTTCAGTAATACAAAATGGGTATTTTAGCAAAGCTAATATTTTTTAATATTTTCAGAAAGAAAGAAGAAAATAAAATGAATTGGGAACAAAATGTACACATTAGAATTCTCTGGAATTGTGGTAAAATCAATAGTAGACATCATAGGATTAGCACTGATATACTTACAGTGTGCATCCAAAAAAGTGAGAGTCTCTCCTGTTGCTACTGAGGCTCCTAGTAATCTTGCAGTGATTAGTCCTTTTCTTTCCTTTTGTCTGACTACTTTAACTATTTGAAATGGTTTCACATATTCGTCTAGCTTATCATGCAAGTATTCTGAAAAGAAAAGTAGATATTCCTGCTATTCTTTAAATGACACTGGCTACAAATCACCTAATTTTACATTACTTTGTTACTGAAAATGTTACATGCTAAAATATGTAAATATACCTTTTAAAAAAGATATAACTTTTCTACATGTTACTGCTCCAGATTAGCCTAAGATTATCAACAGCTTTGTAAAAGACATAAAATACTGTTTTGTTTAAAAGGAATTCACATTTTGCTTATGACTGGTTGAAGGGGAATTAACAATCACCAACCCAATGCTTAAAACATAGAGGAAAGCAAGGAATACCATTTTATTTAGGTCAACCCTAAAATATATTTTTGTCACAGGCAGACAGCAAGAGTAACAGTTATCATAAACTGTATTCAGTTTTAAGGATTATCGAAGATTCTACAATATAAAGCAAAAGCCAACAAGTCTTTGAAAATGTCAATAAAATAATTTTAAGCGATCCCACAATATGGAAACAAAACTTAAACATTATTTCACCTCAAAAGCAGGAATGACTACTACTTCAGACATAAGGCAGGGTAGAGATGCACTTTATAGACTAAATCAGAGAATCATAAGTTTTTGGGAGCCCACATATTTAAACCCCTCTGTGTGAGAAAAACAGTAACCGTGAACCTAACTACCCATATTATACACAAAGATGCCCATAAGAGAAGGTTTTGCATTTACTGATGAGTACATGAGCACATTTTGCATGCACAAAGGATTGTTAATGACTACACTGTTTAACTGCCATTAGAATTTTACATAGACAGACAGGTAGACAAAAACTTTTAAGTTTTTCCATCTGTCAGGTTTAATTCTGGCTTTTTATATCTTCTTACTTTTCTATTAATGATGAATTTTGCTACTCAATAAATCTCATCTCCAAAGCCACTGATATTTCAACTATCAAATAACCCTGGATACATTAATTTGAACATGTTTGTTCAGAATTATGCCTCTGCATTTAAATGTACATATTTATAAAAACAATTATACAATTATCCATTTGAGGTTATTTAAACAATAAGTTTTAGAAGCAGCAGCAGTTTTTATTTTAATATTCAGTTATTTAAAATGCCATATTTTGTGGGAAAGGAGGTTGTGCTTTTCGTATTGCCCCCTTATCCAACATTTCAAGTGGACATTCACATGCCTAAAGTTGGACACATGCACAAATGCTTGAAAGGTATTGTAATCACTACCTAAAACCATGGAGAGTAGTAACTTGTTTTAGCTTTGAACATTTTATTCTACACAAACTGAAATATAAACAGCATTAAACAATTTTCAAAATATTCAAAAACAATTTTCAAAACTGCATTAGTGGAGCCATGGGTAGAGAAACACTGGATCTCACTAAATGGAGAAAAACCTTGTTTTTGGTTGTTGTTTTTTTGGTTTTTTTTTTTTTTAAATCTAGCATGAGGGTAATTTAAGTAAAACATGCATTCAATAACAACAACAACAACAACATGACGACTAATATTTACCCCCCTTTCTAAAAATTAATGATTACCAACATTTCTTTGAATGATTATTCTGAGATGTAATCTAGAGTATTCTTTAGAAAAATAAATTTTAAGAGTCTGATTTGTCTTACCATCTACACTGGCATCATCCACCAAAATAATTTCTTTTAGCAGTATGGCAGGAGAAGTATACATCACGCTGTGAACTGTTCTTAGCAGAGTAGACCATGCTTCATTGTGAAAAACTATGATAATACTTGTGGTAGGCAGTGGTGGGCAACGCTTAAACTTTTGCTCAATGCATCTAGAGATTTAGAAAGGTTTTGAGTGTTATACAGTATACAAAACTAGAATTTCAATTCAAAACATTTAACCACCCCTTCCTCTTTCTTTTTGCAATTTAAAATGCATTAGTTACTGGCATTTAATGTTTTCTTCTTCTATGGTTCCCATCATAATTCAAGCCTTGGAGCACAAAGGTATAGAATGTGTTGCATAGCATCTCTATGTAGTAAGGTATGGGGAACTGGACAGCTAAAGTTCGATTGAACAGTTAGCAGCTTCTGTCCTTATCTGATCTTGTATACATAACCATATAGCTTCCATGCAAGTCAATGGGACCTGTGCATTCATCAGGCCAGATTTTGGCTCATCTAGTTTCTACCAGTTGTTATTATTACTACTACTACAGAGTATATATGAATGTGAGCACTCCAGTACTAAAAGGAACAATATATAAATAGTACAATGAAATAAATTAATGTGATAAAAGGAAATTGTTTTTCTAATGCACCAATAGACTGTGGAACTCACTGTTCCAACTTGCCACTGAAGCCAGTATCTTTACCATATTTAGACATATGATCAAGACCACCCAAAGGGAACATGTCTAGGTAAGCGGGGAAAGTCTGTGTTTCTATGCCTGCCCAGATCCACCGCTGGGATCTCTAGGGAACCATCTGGGTAAGCAAAAAAAGTTGGGGCTTCCCCACTTAACCAGATGGCTCCTGGAAATCTCCAGGGCAGGTCTGGGTGAGTCCTGGCATGAAACCATGGGACACTGGACAATCCTCCCATCCTGTGCCTCCACAGTGAGACCCATATGGGCTTTCCCTGCTTACAGAGAATGCCCATGGAGATCCTGGGGCAGGTCTTCATAAGAGGGGACCCCTGACTTTCCCTGCTTAGAGAGAAGTACCCCAAGTTTTTCCAGGGGAAAGCCAGGCAGCTGGTCCAGGGGGTTAAGGGGCCCGATTCTGGATGGGAATTCCTGGGTGAACAGCAGTCCCAAATTTTTTCTGCCACTGTTTAGAGAAAGGAAGTGGATGGCAACTATTAAGCAGTCAGGAGGAATAGAACAATAGAATCATAGAAAATTAGGGTTGTAAGGGACCTCAGGAACAGAAGCAAAAGCAAAAGCTTTGGCAGACATATACATGAGGCCCATATTTGGAAAAAAAGGTATCCAAGGATCATAATTCTCCAAATGAGAAGGGAGCATAAAAATACACACACACACACACACACACACGTTCAGAATTAATTTTCCCATTTTCCTTGTTGAACCAGCATTCTTGACTATATACCTGCTAAATATATATGCTCATCATCTTTAAAACAAGCCAATAGAGAGATAATATAGATAACGGCACCCAACAAGCATAAACAGCAAGGAATCTTCCCTTATGTTGAAACATTACTTTAGATATTAAAGCAGTGTCTAATTTGTTTTAAAATTAAAGGTATCACTTGTACACCAGCTATGGTATTTTAAATTAAGCCTTTCTGTAGATTATTTTTTTTTAGTAGAGAAATGGTCTTTATAGTTGAAAAATCTTTTTTAGCATCTACAGTAATTCACTAACTGGGCTGTTCTTGAAGATTTTACTAGTTAGGGAAGGGATTTTCAACCTTTAAGGAGTACGCCTTTTGGGTACGCTTCTGGTGGAACAGGGGGTGGTGGTGGTGGTGGCAGGATGTGGAGGCAGGGGTGGGGGTGGGTGTTACATGTGACAGCGGCACAGGGTGGTGGATGGTGGTAGCAGCTGCAAGCTCCTGTCCCCCCCGGCCAGCCAGGTGGCACCTATGCAGCCCGCAGAGGAGAGCTGCTGCCCTCACTCCCCCCCTCCACCCCCGACACACACACACACACACACACACACACACACACACACACACACACACTTCCTGGGAGACGGCAGTGCAGGGTGGTGGCGCTCCGTCCCCACCCACCTGTATGTACCTCTATCTGTTTCCAAGTACCCCTGGGGATACGTGTACCCCCAGTTGACAACCCCTTAGGGTAAATGGTATAAAGGATGACATACAGACCAGTAGACACATCAACTGAGGAGAAATTATAGCCAGTATTAAGCTTGGTGCGATTCAATTTTGAGACACAGACAAGGGGAGTATTCCTGCCTCATCATCATCCCATTGAACTTCTACAAATGTCATTTAAATAAATAAATATTTATTATGGTAATTAAGGTTGATTTTTCTCCCATCAACAGTTCAGTCAAAGAAAGTTTCTTCATGACATTCTGCAACTCCTGGACCCTCTTGGGCACAGACTAATAGTTATACTGAATAACAATAATTCTTTTTAGTAGTTACACGAAAAACCCCCTTTCAAGGACTGAACCCATGCAAAGAACACATTTACTTTGTAACTATAGTTATGTACTTAAAGAAAAAGAAAAAACCCAAAAACAAAGCTAACAAGCATTCAAAATTTTTTCCTTTGGCCACGTGCATTTTCCACAAAACCGTTGCGAGTATCACTGCCAAGGTCCATATGCTGTAATTCATGTACATGAGCATCTCATTTCAAGCTGTCACAGTAAATCTCCAGGGCACTTCAAGAAGTTTGACACAATTAAGCTTGAACCTCAAGGACAGCTCTGAGAATTCCCACATTTTATTAATTTCTTCTTACTAAAGCCTAAAGGCAAAGATTTTTTTTTACATAGATTATTTATTTCTATAAATATCTAAACCTCTGCAGAGTGTACATGCCTCTCCCGGTGAGTCATACACAGACAAATAAGTCTAATTTCAAAGATCTTCACATCTCTACAGACGCATCCACAGAAGTTTGTAATTTTGAGAAGGCAAGAAAGTTTTGCATAGGGATTTCAAAAATGTAAAAAGTTATACAATTTCCAAGATCTGGAGAGTACACTATCCAGAAAATAAAAGAACCATAGATATAGCATATCCATTGTGAGATCAAGACTATATCCCAGTGTACCTACTATTTATTTCCTTTAGAATCTATGGACACTGAAATTATCATGTCAACTAATAAGACACTCAAAACTCTTACAGAGCTCAGCCTCCATATTCTGTAAGTCTCTCTCTGCCTATGGATTTTGCAGTCTGAATAGGCATAGCAGATGGCATGTTGACTCTTACAGGCTAAGAGCAGCAGCTCAGGAAATTTACAACCAGTAAAAGCACATCCAACAGAGAATGCAAGTTCTATATTACAGATACAGACTGCTTAAAGAACTTACAGCTCCATTGGTAAAACTTCTATAGCGGTGGTTCTCAATTGGGGTTCCACAGTGCTACTTCATCGGTGACCTGGTAAAAAAAACTGCTAGGTGCAGAGAGCTTCAACACGCACACGCTCCTGCTACATTAACATACTTAACCCTAAAACAGATAGAACTGGCTTAGGCTGTAGCCCTTCCTAGCCCATTCCCCCCGCCGAAAGAGGTGTGTGGAAGACTTCTACCCAGCAGTCCTGCTTATGGGAAAAGTGGAAGGGTGCAGCCAGGAGTGCTACCACTTTAAAAAAAGTGAAGAAAGGGTGCCTTGACTCTGAAAAGCTTGAGAACCACTGTTATATAGGATTCCAGGGAAATGATAGAATTATTCTCTCTCGGTAATTATTAAACCCATTAATCTTGCTGTCTAATTCAGTAATTGAAAAAACCACCTCTGTTCCTGCTTTATTAAGAAAAAAACGTTTGTTAATGTACAATTAAGTTATATTTTTCATTCCCTTCTAGAATATTATTCCAAAATCCAATACAAATTCTATTTGACATTCTAAGTTTTTGTTTTCTTTCTTTTCCTTTTTTTAAAAGAAGGGAATTTTAGGGGGAAAAAAGTCTGAGAGAATTAAATGTTAGAAATACAATCAAAGAAACTCTTTAGATTATTGCTTAAAAATGTCTAAATCCAAAAATGAGGATTTTTTAACAAGTTTTCAATTAATCCATATCCAATTCAATCTCAACTTATAAATGAGAGATTTCCCATCCTATCCTGACTGTTTTGATTTAGCTGAAGAATGGGACTTCTTGAGCTCCCTTCCAGCCCTGTTTTACATTATTCCGTGATGCCACTGGATTTCTTTATTGCTCCGTGTATTTAAAACATGGCCAGAATCACTTTCTGAATCTGCCTGATCTCTACATGCAAGGCCTCATAACATATTGATTTCAACGTACTCAGGAGGTCGAGTGTCTGGGCCAAGGTCCCGATGCAAAGAAATCCTGTCGCTTGCGAATGCATTAAAGCAGTGTTTTTCTTCTCCACGCTCTTTCTCTTTTTGTTCTTCTAGACTTAAATTGGTAGTTTTAAATGCTTTACCAGAAGCTCCAGGAGCATGAGGGTCCTGAGGAGGTCGATCTAGGAAAGGTTTCAGTTCCGCTGCTGTATAATAGCCTGGTAAACAATGTCTCTCTCCAGGAATCTTGGTTTGCCTAACAGGTGCCTTTATCTGCATTTTTGGGTTTGCAGCTTTAATATTGTTCACAGCATTTAAGACAAGGTCCAGCACATTACTTTTCTTTCCCACAATGGGCTTCATCCCTGGTTCATTTTCAGTGTCTTGAACACCTACTTCTCTTTGCAATAAGAATAAACATATTAGAAAAACAAAAATAAAAATGCTAAACTTCCAAAGTTTCCAGTGGGAAAATAGTCTCTTTAACTGTCGTCTTATTCTGACAGCCATTCTAATATTAGAAATGTATCACCCTTATAGAAGCCTCTACTGAAGACGGTCCTTAGCATAGAATTGGTTACAAAAATATTTCTTGAAATGGTAACACCTGCAAAAAATGAAAAGGCATTAATAAACATACAATAGTCTATAAATGTACACTACATTTCAAAATATAAGATGTGAAGTGCAACAGTGTAATACATTTAATAGGTTCAAATTAAAGTTAGAAAATGACATAATTAAGGTTGCCTAAAGTTTTTTTTCAGTGCTTCACTTCATACATTCTTGTCTATATTTAGTAATACTTTGGGTAAAATTAGACAAACATTGTTGTAAAAATGTCCTGTAAACAGGGCCTTAGTTATCCTAGCTTCAGTTATATTGAGTAGGAACAGTTTCCAATATCTTCCTCCTCACACACTATGCACGTTTATTTTACATCACTTTTTGCACAACTTCATGCTTAAGTCCAAAATAACATAACTCAATTCCCCCCTTCTTTTCTGAAAGGTCCTCTTTTCACTCTGTAGTCTCAGACTGGGAGATCATGTTGCAAGTGTCCAGGGGGCCTTCAACTCATCACAGTTCTGCTGCATCTGGGTCTTTCGGCTGTGCAAAATTTCAACGGGTGTTTAGTTTTGAAGCTGTTTTGACACGCTTTAAGCTCAAAACAGTGAAATCAAAATGAAACAAAAGGCCTCGAAACAGCTTTGAAATTAAATAAGGGTACTTGAAATGCTTCAAAAGTTTCAAAACATTTCAAAACGGCAGGAGGTGGGGGAAAGCCATAGTTGTGCTCCAAGTGGCTCTGCCAGCCCCATGGAGCACAGATCGGTGGTGGGACAGCCAGTGGTGAAGCCGCTTGGAGCACAGCCCTGGCTTGAGCACAGCGCTGGCTAGTGGCCCCCTCTCCCGAAACCCTGCTGGAGTGAGCACTCAGCTACCAAAGCTATTGGGCCAGGGACCCAGATTGACAGCCCCCTTCCCCCCACAGCAGCACCCAAGCTCCCTGCTGCAGCCTGAATTTTTCATTCTCTCAGCTCCATTTGTGGAAATGCACCAGATCTAGGTGGTCTCTCTCTTCAGGAAAACAATGAGTCCCTACCTTCTCTATATTCCCTCTATTGAGGTAACCCTTTTCTCCCTATAAACAAAATTTAGAATCGCTGTGATCTAGCAGATGATTAGAGTTTTTGAGGTTCTGGCATTAGAAGACAAAGAAATCATAATAAGATGATGATTCAGCTCAACAGTGTTATCCACTGCCTAATGAGGAATACAATGAATTGTTGTTCTAAGAAAAATACTCCTGTTTTCAAAGCCAAGTATTACAACATTTAATTAACACAAGCAAAAACCAAGGGTTCAAAAACCAACCAGCATGAAAATACTGATTTTTCCCACAACACATTTGACAAGCTTAGTTTCACAGCCTATATTTTAGCTGCAATCAGACAGTACACACATGAAGAACACAGTAGATACCTATGCTTTTGTTACTATTCTTACGTAACTGTTTTTTTATGATGCTTGTTGAAACATATCTAAGTAGTAAGTCAGTCTTGAGTAATTTCTGCACAGCAGCAGAAGGATCTCGGAGTCATAGTCAATTCCAAAATGAACATGAGTTGTTAACCTGACTAAGTGATCAGTAAAGCTAACCACACTCTATTATGCATTAGCAGGTGCATCATGAACAGGTCTCGGGAGGTGATACTTCCCCTCTATGCGGCATTGGTAAGGCCACAGCTGGAGTACTGCATTCAGTTTTGGGCGCCGCACTTCAAGAGGATGTGGAAAACCTGGAGAGGGTCCAGAGGAGGGCCACTTGGATTGTTAGGGGCCTGGAGGTCCTACGAGAAGAAACTGAGGATCTCTTCAGCCTGCGCAAGAGAAGGCTGAGAGTAGATCTAGTGGCTGTCTACAAATTCATCAGGAGGTGACAGCAAGTAATAGGAGATGCTCCTTTTACCAGGGCACTCCTTGGTGTTACTAGAAACGATGGCCACGAACAGACAGAGAGCAGATGTAGATTAGACATCAGGAAGAACTTCTTTACAGTAAAGATTACCAGAATCTGGAATGGGCTTCCAAGGGAGGTGGTGCTGTCCCCAACCTTGGAGGTCTTTAAGAGGAGACTGGACAAGCATCTGGCTGGGGTCACCTGACCCCAGCGCTCTTTCCTGCCCAGAGCAGGGTGTTGGACTCGATGACCTACTAAGGTCCCTTCCAACCCTAAACATCTATGAAATCTATGTTTGTACATCTGCAGAAAATGAGATCACTGACTTCAGATAATTCACTAACTTGTATTTAAATACTATGGCTAGGGACAAAAATTATACACAAACTAGTATAAATGATGGAAAACCAGTTCAAATCTGTAATACAACAGAAGTTCAGTGCACAAGAGTTGTTTACAAAACAGCTGAAACTGGTTTAAGATAAACCTGGATCAATGTAGTATTAGACTTATCTTATTTAGGCTAAATCGGTTTATTAAACTTATGTCCTAGTTCCCCTCCAGATTTAAGTGAACTCAGTCCCCCAGCATCCCAGGATGCTTTGCATCTACCCTCCCTCCTCACAGGGTGGGTGGGCTAGCCTTGGCCCAAACTGCCTGCTCCAGCTAAGCAGGGAGCCATGTTGTAGCGCTCCCCAGCTTCTGGCCTGGGCTGCATGTGGCTACATTTCCAGAATCAAAAGTAAATGTCTGTTCACTTGCTTATCAGTTCAATCTATGCAGCTTAGGCTAATCTGAAATGACTGAATCAACTCAGCCTTGGGCTTTTTGACTGTTTGTACTTAGCCTATAGGTATCAATCCCTTTGAAGTTTTACTGCTATCATGGTCTGATCAATATGCTAGCTGGTAATACTGGAGGGGAGTGGGAAGAGAATCTAAGGGAGAGATTCTAAATGAAGGAAGTGAAAAAAATGGACAGGTTTAAAACCTCTGTCCTAAAATTGACAGAAGGACACGAGGTGGCAATATCTTCTGGGGACGGAGAATCACTAAGTCAGTGGTGCTCAACCTTTTGGCCCTAAGGGACAAATGAGTACTGCAGGCCCAGTTTGCAAGCTGGATCGGACTCTACACCCCAAGATCAGGCCCACATGTTTAGATCTAGACCATACCACCCCCATCCAGCCCTGAGCCACCCCCACGTGTAGAGACAGGACTCTGGGACCCCGGACTGTCCCGTGTTCCAGATCTAACATACAGGCCCATGGGGAGCCCCACAGGCCGGATGATCCAGTACCAGGGTCCAAATCTGGCCAGCAGCTTGGAAGCACCCCTACCTTAAACCATAAGTGTATGGTTATCCAGCCTTTTCTTGAAAATCCCCAATCTCTTGAGGGAGATTACACAACTATCCTAAGCATCTTTCCAATGTCTTTCACAGAACAGCCTTTAAAAGGTACTAAAAATGACATAAAGAATAATAACATTTAGAGGTTCACTAGTTGGATATCAGATTGGTACTGATATAAAGAAAACTGGCTGCATCAGAAAATGGCCCAACGGGGTTGACAATTTGACTGATAATTTGGCCACAGCACAGCACTCAGGCAGTGTGGAGAGCTGCCTCCAGCTGGTAAGTCTGTTGTGGTGGAAGGGGAAGAGGGAGGGAAGGGGCTTGGGGCAGATCAACACTCCCTGCGGTGAGGGAAGGGGCAGAGTGCAGGACTGCAGCATGGCTTGCCAGGTGCAGGGAAGGGGCAGCTCCTGCTGCTGCTTGTGTGCCGGGAGGGTGGGGTGGGTGTGTGCCCTCCGGATCTGCATGGGGCGAGTGGGCAGGATGCAGCTGCAGGCTGGAGCCAGGCTCTTCTCACCGGGAGCTGGGTTTAGAGCGGGGGCTATGGAGGGGGCTGCAGCCACCACAAGGTCTGCTGTAGTCCCACTCCCAGTGCTGTTGCTCTTCCTAGCTCAACCCCTGCCTCCACCCATGTGCCAGGAAGAGCTGAGGCTGCACAGCAGCACTGGAAAGAAGCCGCCCCTCCCAACAAGCCATGCCTCTGCCTCACGCCCCACCTATGAGGCGTTGGGGGTTGAACTGGGAAGAGCCAGGGCTGCACCAGGGACGCAGCAGCACTGGGAGCAGGACTACAGTAAAATTTGGGGTGGCCCCCTCCATAACTCCTACCCCAAGCCCAGGCCTGGTGAAAAGAGCCCCTCCCCCCATGAGCCACACTTCCATCCGATATGCCTCCTTAAAAATTGGATATGGGTATTGGCCCCAAAAATCTCTATCGGCACACCCCTAACGATATTGTAGATCACACAGAAATAAGGACAAAGATGATAAGCATAAATAGACACTGGAGTCCTCCCTTCCATTTGTTCCAAATAAGTAAATCATTCCAGGATACTTACTTAACAGCAATAGAAAACAATCTTAAAAAGGTAACTATGTCATTCACAAATTACAGCATATAACAATTTAGTCTTCCTTGTCTTCAGGGAGAGAAACAATAAAAAGAAAAAAAAAAAAAAAGTGTCTAGATTACAGCATACATTTTTCAGAAGAATTAATAAAAACCTTAACAACTTTCTTTATTGTCAAGATTACCTAGTAATAACACTAAAACCCTACCTGTAATTTTTTGTTTAAATATTTGTGATTATTTCTCTTGAAGTAATATAAAAAATTAATCCAAAGAGACATAAGCAAGCAACACAAACTATCTATATTCATGGCCCACCTTTTAACAAAAACAAAAAATGATGTAAAGGTTGATCACCAATGCTTCCTATTCCTGAAGAATGCTGAATGTAACTATCTGTATTTAAGGTTCAGAATATCAGAACACAAAGTTAACAGCTACCAAGGGTAAACTGTATATTTCAACTGGGACTGGCTTATAATAAGCAAGCTTGAGTAATGACCAAGTAGCTCTGTTATTTTTTGTAGTGTGCTCTATCTTACAGATTCTCATTTATATGTATATATTTCAGTGTATAAATGACACGTGCCCCCAGCGGCTAAGATAGAGACTCCTAATTTCTGTGCTGAATTATGTAGGTTTGAAACCACAACTGTTTATTCTTGCTGTGAAGATTTGCAGTACTCCTCTACCAATTTTTAAACCTTTGAGAACAGGTGCGTTAAACACTTTGGAAGGACGCAAGGTACTACCTACTGATCAACTTTAACTGTAATACATTTTTGTAGTCAATTCCCTTGGGGTTTGGGGTTTTTTTTGGGGGGGGGGGGGGGGGGGGTGTGGTTTTTTTGGGGGGGGGGGGGGTTGGATGTGGTTGGTAGTACTAAGAGAAACAAAAGGCAATTATTTAAAAAAAAAAAAATCTCATTACTACTCAGCTACAACATCTGCCTTTCCCTGGACCTAACAACACTGGTTAGATCTCTGTATAAAAGAATATAAAGACCAATAGGATGTGATGAGATATGGACGGATTCAGAAAGAGTGAAGGAGTACTTAAACCTATGCACATCTGTGTCATGATCAGTGTACAATAGTGGGTATCAAACCCAAATTAGTTGGAGAGCCACACTCTCCTTTTCAGCTGCCCAGGGCCTGCGCCTTGGCTCTGGCACTGGCATTCTTAGTTCTCCCACCAGTGATAGGGCTTCCTGTGACAAAAGGACGGACGGATGGACCGACCCTGCGGGGACATGCACTGTGTGTATGTGACCCTGAGCCACTGTGGCCAGCACACACAGCATGTATACATGAACTTGTGCCACTGCAGTAAGAGCATGGTGATAGCCTATAGTGATAACTTCTCATGGTGATATGCCCCAGGAAGACCCAGGGTGCCAGCAGTCCCAGCAGCACTGCAGACAAAGCACCCCCACTGGGGATAGAACCCCAGCTCTGGGTGCAGTGGCCAGGCTGCCTGCAGTGGCAGACAGTACACTGGTATAAGCTGAGGTGATGGCAACCCAGGCAACACTGTGGGCACAAACTCTTGCCACCACAGCAGCAGGGCTTTTCATGAAGGCAGCCAGATCCCCATCTTTTGTAGAGGTGCAGGCAGCTAAACCAGCACTCTGGGCAGAAGCCCCCACACTGCACCCAGAGCCAAGGCTTGGGCAAGGTGGTGGGACTTCTCACAGAGGCAGCCAGCACTACAGCAGCAGCCAGGTGTTGACAACCCAAGCAGGACCGCAAGTTCCTATAGTAACAGCACACGTCCCAGTAAAAGCTGGGGCAGTGGCAGCCCAGCAGCATCACAGGCATGTCCAGCCACTACAGCCAGAGCCAAGGCTCTGCATCTTTCTGTGGTGGCAGCCAATGTTCCAGTGAGAGCTGGGGGCGTGGGCAGGTCCAGCACAACAACAGTCAGAAGTTCCACCGCTGCAGCCAGAGCCCACTGATCCAAGTCTTTTATCTTGGCTGTGGACAAAGTGGCAGGGCTTCTACTCATTGTACTGTTCTTCCCAAGAGCTGCCTGCTGCCACAGGAAGACCCACAGCCTCAGCCAGAGCCAGGGCAAAAGGCAGCAGGTCAGATGACCTAGGTTAGTAGGACATATATTTGAAGGGATAAACCCCACAACCATCTGCAGCACTGGGATTGCAAAGGCATGAAGTGACCTATTCTTTTTAATGAGCTATTCTTAAGAAAATCAAAACACTGCATGTAGACAAATACAGCCTGAAGGGGCTAAACTAATTTCAAAATCCAAAGGGGGTTTCCCCCCTCAAAACTCTGTCACTGAGTACCAATTTCCAAGCCTATCCCACTATACAAAAGTTTACTAGAACAATTAGAATACAAGTCAGCTCCTAACTAAGAAAATATAAAAAATACCCTTAAAGAATATGGGCTCAACTTTTACCATTATCTCTTCCACCAGACCTTACTGTGACACCACAGTATAAGGCAGAGCAGTAACACCATGATGACAGAGATTACAACAGAATTTACATTTTAACGTGCCTGAGAATAGATCTGCAAAATGCTCTATCGATTAGAATCTTATTTCAGAATGCTTATTGTGCACTGTTAGATTATTCCATAATAGTTTGTAGAAGAATATAATTTGAAATTTGCCAGGTCTGTTTTAAAAGGACCATGCAACTAACACTTTTCTAATGTCTAAAGGCAGAGTCGAACTTATTTTCCCAAGGATCTACAGCACTTGGCGAGTCCTTAGTTTGCACAGATTGGATGGAAAACTGTATAACATTTTAATTTATTTTGTGTTTGCATTTCATAATTACTGTAGTGTTTACTTTTCCCCTGACAATTAGTTTCTAATCAGTCCTGAAAATAGGGCTGTGTAGGACAGGTTCATTTGTGTAGGCAGGTGGCAGTCTCAATACAGGCTTTTGTTCTTCAAGCTCAGGGACTATATGACTATGAAGTGAAAACAACTTCTCAAAGCAAGACTTTTCCGTTTCTGGTAATAGAACTATAATAAAAGGATCTCTCCTAGATGTGAATAGTTTGCTCATCAGCGCAAGTATTCTGGTCAATGCATTAATTGTTTAGCCAACCTTAACCTCCCCTTCTCAGACTTCTGTGTCTTTTTCTTAAAAGAAAGTGAAGAATAAAAAGTTCTTTTTCTCTCTCTGATGCCTGATGTGCCTTGGTCTGGCCTACATAGTAGAGGGACCACTCGTGGGTATAGCACCCTGGGAAGCTGGTAACTACAGACTGAGAATTTCTGCCAACATAGCTATTGTCAAAGCCACCTCAGTTTTTGATAAAATATAGAATGAATGTTTGTTCCAGGAACAGGAACATTACCCACCTAAGACTAACAGTACCTAAATTACTGTTTACAGAAGATTAAGGGAAAACTTCTTGAAAGCAAACAACGGGCTAAAAGCAAATGGAGACTTCCAACTCACAGCCATGAGCTATAAGAAGCTGAGGAGGGTGGCGAGGTCTACCTTTTTGGCTTGTGGCATGAGGATTTGCAGGGTCCAAGTGTTATCCTTTCATTAAATGGTCATAAACATAGCAATACACTAAAAATGCTCCAACTGAAGTGGGCAAAGTGAAACAGAAACGGCACTTAAGAACCCCAAAATCAAGGTGCAGATAGGTTCATCCACATAGTTGGCTTAGTCTCTTTCAGGGTGATCTCTGGGTCTAGAGCAACTGAGAGATGATATGGGTGAGGACGGAAGAGAAGGGTCTTCTCTAAAAGTAACTGAAGAAAGCAAGACTCTTAAATAGCAGACATTAAAAACCAAAAAACCCTTAAAGTGGAGATCCATATCCTCAAAAAACTGTGTAAACATATGGAGATATAAGAAGAGCTAACATTTTCCTCAAAAATCTCAGAAGTTGGAAAGTTAGTTTAATAATTAGATGTCTCCCAGGTTCCGTTTCCAACACGGATTTTGGCAGACATCTGAAAAGACTAAAAAATCTGGTCAGTAACAAAGGACACCCCTACAGAAGTTGCTAATACCGGCAGTTTCTGCACCATGGATTACAGTACTGAGTCAGTACCAGAAGAATCTTTTTATATCAGCACCACAAGTGTTGAAAGATGGTTGACAGCACTGAAATTATTCCAAAGGCACTAGATCTTCACTTGAAGCTGAATCAGTGCCCGATCTGACAGTGCGTTTAAACAGGTTCTTTACCTTTTTAAGCTCAAGGCACCCCTCGTTAGACTTAAGGCACACCTAAGCAAGTGTCAGCTCTTAGCTTTTATTTCACCACGGAAATGCAGAAACCTTCCTCTAGACAAAGAACAGGTGTGGTAGATATTATGGACTAGCAATTTAACTTACTACTTATTTAAACAAAAGAAAAGAAGACCCACCTTGGATACCATGCCAAGCCTCAGATCATTCCCTATTTAAATACACAGGCTCAGAACTGAACCTGAAAAAATAAAAGGGGAGGGCAGGGGAAAGGAAATCATCACTTACCTGGAGTATGGATTTAGAGCAGGGGCAGGCAATTATTTTGGGCAGAGGGCCACTTACTGAGTTTTGGCAAGCCATTGAGGGCCACATGACAGGCAGCCAGGGGCAGATAAATAGTAATTTATCTACTACTGCAGGCGGATTAGAATGGCTTGGTGGGCTGCATCCAGCCCTCCCCGATTTAGAGGGACCCAATAAACATGCCTAACTACAGAAAGTTGACACTGCATCTCTAACTAATGAATGTTTGCTATGCTGTTTCTTAGAGCACCTTATGCCTCTAATTGCAGCCATAAAAGAAGGCAATCATTTCAGGGCTCCTTGAACTGTCTTGAAATGGATAGGTCCTAGGTACAGATCAAGTGGTTAGTGGGGACAACTAAACAGGGACAGGAGTAAAAGGGAAAGGTACAAAACGAGTGCAACACGGGGGACACCAAGAGGTGCACTGCAGACGGCGCCCCACCCCCCGACAGCACCCAAGGAGCCAGCGGACACGGCGCAGTGACGCTGCCCGCAGACAGGAGCCGCGCCGCGCCCCGCAAGGACTGCGCCCCGGCGACCTCCCGGCCACAGCCTCCTTCCTGGGCAGGGGCAGGCCAACTTCACCAGCGCCCGGAGGAGGCTGACCAGGAGGTCCCGGCCGCGGTGGGGCCAGGACCCGGAGTACGGAAATGCAGAGGCGAGGGGGAGAGCGCAGCCAGGACCTCGGCAGGAGGCAGTGGCGGCGGCGGCAGCCCGGCGCCCCGCTCTGCCGGCACAAGGGGCAGGCAGGCAGGCAGGCAGGGGCCGTGCGGCAGCGCTGCAGGCCGCGCCACAGGGTGCTGGGCAAGGGGCCGTGCCAGCGCTCACCTGGACTCCCCGTG
>NW_005842382.1:170857-183745 GCF_000455745.1 Alligator sinensis | reverse complement strand
CGGGACCGTTTCCGCTCGCAGCGGCCAAGTGAGCGCGGGGGGAGGGGCTCAGTGCGCCTGCGCGCGTCCCCGCCCCTGCCTCACCTGGCGCCAGGTGCGCGCCCGGGCCCCTCCCTGCGGCCGCAGGGGCTGGGCTGGGCTGGGCCGGCTCCGGCTCCCTCTCCCTCTGCGCCGCGGGGCAGACACGCTTGTTTGAGGCCGCCGCCTGATGCTTTATAAGCTGCGGAGGTAGCGGCCGTGACCCCGCACCCGGCGCCTGCTCCCGCCGGGGGGCTGGTTGGAGCCGTGCGGGTCTGAGGACGTGTCTGCTCTTGCACACTAGGACTCGGGGCGGGGCGGAATCTCCTGCTGTCCCATCACCACTTGTTGTGTTGATTTCTCTTCGTTTCCAATTAAGTGGACTTCTTCTGCAGCTTTTCAGCACTGACATTTCCCTGAACAGCAGGATGCTCTTGGGGATTTCTCCAAAAGGAGAAGTGCTGCCTGTAAGCCGTGGTGGAGCAGGCACCCTCAGCCTGTGTTGCTGGGAAACAGAATACAAAAAAGCCCATAGAGAGAGGATCGCAGTAGTTGAAGAGAAAAGCCATCGCACTGTGTCCTCTACAATAGCTGTGTGTATTCTCCCAGAAAGCTCTCTCCCAGGCTAGGAGCAACTTTCAGAAGACTTCTGCACCAAATTGGATTGCGAACAAGGCTTATTTGCGGTCAGGCTTTACTCTGAGGGGTGATTTAAAAATAAATAGCAAGGTGAGTCCAACTTTATGTCTGTAACCTTCAGGTGAACACCATGCTTTAAACTACAAGGCATCTACAAAGCATCCCCCGCACACTCAGCCCCAAGTCTCAGACTGTATTTTTTTTCTGGCTCATCGTTAATAAATGTACTGAACCAATCGGTAGGTAGGTCCTTCACTTGTAGTTATACTGATTTTGCAGTGTTAAGAAGAAATTTGAAATGTAAACATATAGGTAAAACAAGACAATAGGATTTGTGCTTCCTATCTCTGCTTTATCTATTGAAGTTTGTGCCATTCATTAATCACAGTTCTCAGATGAGAGACTGAATAGGATTTGTACTGGATCACTGAGACTATGTCCAAATACATAGTAAAAATGTAGTATGTTTGCTGGCAGAACTAAGCTCTAGTTTGCCCTCTGTGCAGAGAGAAGTTAGTTGTGCTAGGCAGAAGGCTGGGTAGAGATATGGGCATGTCTGTTCATAGCATCTGACGTGAGCTGTTGTTTACAAGAGTTTATGCCTCTCAGATTCAGTCTAAAAGGCGCTTTTCTCCCTTGCCTTTTGCTCCCCATGTTTTACATCTACTAGCAAGGACATTGGAGAAACAATTATCCTTGTCCACACCAGTATTAACACACCAAAATCCACCTTTTTCATAGTGAAGTCAAAGCTTAAACAGTGGTCAGAATCATGTCATTTGACTCAATTCTGTACATCCAGATTCAAATATGACAGAGGTTTATAGTGTGAATACAGCCTAAAAAGTTGTTACTTTTCAGAGCAAGGCTGAATTTACTCATTTATTTCTCAGGCTTTTTCTGTTATTTTGCAGTGTTGTTTTGCAGCACTAGCTTTTAATACCAGTTAAATACATGCTTAAAGCATAGCTTTAGAAGGGAGGTCCAGATCACTAAGTCCAGTTCTCTGCAATCAAGTCATATGATCCTTAAACAAAAGACAGTCTTTGCCACTGAACTACCATAACACACATTCGTGCCAATTTCATTACAATTGAATTGGAAAATGAAGAAAGGGGCTGAAGCGGAGCTGTTGTAGAAGCCTTGCCTTGGAATCTAAAGCATTTGGAGGCGCAGTGATGTTAGTAACATTCTTTTTTCTAAATATTTCTCCAGCTGTGGCCCAGTCTGGAAGTCCTATACAGAAAAAATACCATGTGCATATTAACTATTAGCCAGGGCTACAAGTTCTTCAGATAACATAAGAAGTGTAGCAGGTTAAATTTTGTTTCCTGTGGTATTCATAAGCATGAAAAGCATACAGCTCTATGCTTCTGGTGCTGAGACAACACTGAAAAGGAGTTTCATGACATTTGAGCACAGTAAAGAGAAGCTCCTAAAGTCTGAAACAGAAGGAACACCTGGTCAGAAAGTGAGTAGAGCAGGGTCAGATTGGTGCTCATATTTCAATTCCTGCAGAGTTTTTGGACCACTGCTTCAATTCCTACCCATTTGTCAGGCTCTGTTTCTGGAATGCTATACATTTGATGTGAGAGTCATGATGTCAAAAAAGTATACCATCAGCCTTTCCTTCCTCCCTTAGGAAGAAATCAAAGGAAAATTATTTAAGTTGGAGTTCCTACTTTGTACTCTTTCTTTGCCATGCATACTTTATATTTAAAATACTAAGTACTAACATGCTGCTAATAGAATCTTAAGTCAATACTGAGCAAAACAAAGACTGAGTTCTAAAGGAAGTACTTCTATAAGCATAGCCACTCTGAGATTTTTGGAGAAGGCATGATATAAATCTAAAAAAATAAAATACCAAAAATCATGTATTTTTAATATTCTACAACTACTATAGGTAACTATATCTTAGAATATATTGTATACATTCCATAGTCATAGCAGTTTGGGCCAGGAACATATGACCAATCAAGAAAAGAGTTTCTAAAGCAAATAATCAAAACCCAAAGACAGAGAAGTAGAGAAAGGAAGGAATCACAGTGAAGGATTATAATCATCATTGCTGTTAGGCACAAAAATAGTGTTTGGGCCTTTAATTGGTTGACAAGTATTCCAATTTTCTCCTTTCAAAAAAACGCCAGACAATTTCTTTTTTCTCACAAGGTGCTTTCGCATGACTCATCTAAGTGAATCAGTTGATTTTTATACCATGAAGTTTGCACTCTACTATACCCATTCTAATTTGAAATGACTGTGGAATATATTTTATATTGTGTGGTTCAATAAAACTATATAACAAATAAAATTATCTCAGTACACAGTTGCACACTCCAGGACCTCTATATAATAATTCCTTCCTTTCTGTAGTAAACTCTCAGTTATAGTCGGTTTTTATACTATTTGTCATCTGTTAGCAAAGCTCAATAGATTTACTATTATTTTCCTTAGGTCAGCCCTTCATACACTTAATTATTTTTTATTATTATTTTTTGACCCCTTTGGATCCCCTTCTCATTTTGTTGTCCTCTTTCCAGTGTTGAATTTCAGTGTTCCATGTGCAATAGCATGTAGGTAGACAAGCTCCCTAAGTCTGTGATACAATGCCCTTACATACAAGGCTCAAAATAGCCTCTGGTTTGGTTTGGCTTTTTTCCCCACCATTTCAAATTGAAAGCTCCTATCCAATTTGCTGGTCTATAATCACTGCAGGTATTTTCTGGAATTGCTGCTTTCCAAGAATCTTCCTCCAATTGAAAAAAAAAAAGATTCAGTTATTTTTCACTGTTTATTGGTTAGCATTTTCTTGCTTGCCTGTAGCACCTTTTGATCCTGTACCAGCTGGATCATTAATTTGACATAAACCATTTCTTTCAGATCAGCCACACAGATAGCAGCTAAAAATTTCATTTTGCTTTTCTGGAGAGCACTTTGCTGCTATTATAAGAGGTGTACTGTGAGGTAATGAATATCTTCTGTTACTTATTTGCAGCTCTCCCTCCCATGCATGCAAAGTAACACTTACTTAGGAAGACAATGGATCCTTGACTAGCCATCATTTATAATAAACAACATGGCAACATCCTTTTCTACAGTAGTTTCTCAATTAAAAAAAAATGCAATGTGATGTACCATCCATGATTCAGAAGGCTCAGAAGCAGCATCCTTCATTGCCTTTTACAATAAACATTTTGCATATTCAAATAAAATTGCTATTTGATACAAACATTTTCATTTGCTTTGCCGTTTTATTAATCTAGGCCTTTTCACAGTAGTCTATTGATCAAACGGACTTTAAATAACAGCATTTAGAGCTTATTTACAATGTAAAAAAACCATATTAACCAAAAATATTTTTAAAAACTCTTTCCGAAAAGGTGCCAACAAACTTTTTAACACAATTTTCTTGAGCATTACAGACTTTGGGTAGTATCTTCTAGACGAATTCCTTGATCCTTGTTTATGACTGTGAGTAACTTTATATATTCCCTTTGAAGAGAGCTGACATGTGTCAGTGGCAATACTTTATTGATGACAGTAGCTGATGAGTTAGCTACTGTTAGTTTTAAATGGCATGTTTTCTTAGGTTAGCATCTTTATCTGTTTCGTACAGATGCCAAAGGGTCAAATCTTGGCCCTGCTGGCCTAGGAGACTTTTGCCATTAGACTTTAATAGGACCAGGATTTTAATCACAAACACTCCATGATGCTCCATGGTTCTTTCTGAAACCAGTTCTTTTCACAAAGTTTTATCTTTTTATCTCCCACTGTTGCAGTCTTACCATAATTTCAATAGGACTCTCGTGTGTGTAAGCTATTACATACCTGCTTGTAGAATCAGAGTTTATTTAGATCCTTAATCTATCCTTATTATGGAGCCTCCCTAATATAGTTACAATTTGTAAAATTGTTGATAATATGGTCAGACTTGGCCTACCTGACCCCAGGAAAACCTGTTTTGCTTTTATTTTAAGATGCTGTATGTTTCCAGTTCTACTTCTTAACAAATTTAGGACAGCATACTTGTAGTCATTGGTGGAATTATTGTCATATTTTTTTCCTCACGATAGGGTTAGTTAGCCATGTTAGTGTGAAGTCAGGCAGAAGGCAGGGTAGATTGCACCTTACTAACTAAATTGGAGATGCATAGTATAAGCTTTTGTAAGTAGTGGGTTTACTTCAGATGCTGTGAAAGAACACAGCATCTGATGAAGTAAGCCCACTGCTTACAAAACGTATGCTCTGCATCTCTGATTTAGTGTATAAAATGCAGATCTACCCTGCCTTTTGTCTTTCCTCTAAAAACCATTTTTCTGGTATTTGCATAGCACTCAGGATAGAAAATATTTTTTAAAAGGCTTATAGAAGTGATTCTCAACCATGGTGCCATGAGAGTCTCTTGAATATTGAGAGTGCCATACAATATTAGCACAGATAAGTGTGAACACACCTACATGATTCACAGAATCCAAGGATTTCAAATAGAGATCCACAGTGTCAAAAACACTCTAACCTGCTGTGGTTTTTTTCCTGAGGTCTTTGCAACAGGATTGCTCTATTTTTCTGCAGTCAAAAAACAAGTGAAAGCTTAGAGCTGGCATTTTTCAAGGGGTGCCTTGAGTCTAAAAAGATTGAGAATCACTCCTTTAGTCAGAATGGCTGCCCTATATAATTATTCTAGAAAAAATATTCCATGCATGCTGTACCTATGGAGGGGGTGGTGGTAGAGGGGACACCTGTGGCTTCTGTTGCTATAGTCACAAGCCTTAAAGCTCCAGTTTCAATTAATGGATCAATATGAAACACAGACTCCCTCCTCTCCCCTCCCTATTTACTAAAGGCAAGAAGATGGGTTGCTAAGCAACATCATATGGAAAATTTGCTACATTATTTGGCAATAAAATATGTGAAAGGACAAAATCATTTATATGTAGCTTTCACAGATATAAAGGGAGACTGACTCTATAGACAGGTTCAAATTATGGAAGAAACTGGCAGGAACATGAATGGATAATGCTCTGTTACAATTAATCATTACTTCCTATTCAATTACAACATCTAGAGTGCATTATGGTAGTGCCTTGTCCAACAGCTTTTCCATCAAAGACTGAGGTATGAAAAGGGTGTTAACCTGCTCCGTTACTTTTTATTGTATTCTTGAATCATTTAAAATACATACATAGGACATCAGTTCCACACATACGTGATATTGAACAACCCTCTTCTTGTCTGCTTTATGCAGGTGATGCACTATTAATGTTTCAATCCCACAGAGGCTCCCAAAAAGTTAGATTTTTTTCAACAATTTAAACACTGATAAAGCCAAGGTACTTGTTTTGGGGAATGAAAGGAGGAAGTGTGCGTGGTTTTTACACACAAAAAATCTTTATTTAAATATCTTAGAATCTAGTTTATTAAGAATCTAAGGAAGAATAAAGTAAATTGAAAACCTAAGCCTTAAAGCAAGACAAGTCTTAGGTGAAGTTTTATCCTAAGAAAAAGAGAGCAGTATTAGTAGTACTAAAGCAGAGGCTCCCAAACACCAGGCCATGGCCCAGTACTAGGCTGTGAAGGGTTGGCTGCTGGGTCGTGGCACGCACCCCCTCCCCACCCGTCTGTCCACCCAGGCAAGCTGCTTCTGCCGCTGGCAGTCATGTGCAGGGTTAAAGGTGGGTGGCAGGGCAGCCCCGGGAGGGAAGCAGCTGGCTCTGTGTGCCCCCTCCCGCTCCTGTCCACATTATAAAAAAGGTTGAGAACTACTGTATTAAAGGTCTATAGATCAATGATAGATTTCATTTTATTGTATTGAATGGAAATATGGAGAGCCATAATTCATTCAAAGCTAGAAAAAAAATCTAATTTTTAAGGCAGCTTTTATGTCTACCAAATTCTACATCTGGAAGCTTATGCACTCTGAAAGGGGACTGCTGTGACCATTTTAGTTCAATTAATAAATTTAAATTATTGACTGAAAATTAGGAATTTTCTTCCAATCAGACACCCTAATTGGTGTAGTCTAGAAGACTCTTTGCCAAATAAACTTTTCATCTAATAATATTGATACTGTCCCTTCAAATTAATATCCTGGGAAATGTGCAGACAGTTACTGACCCATTATTTCCCCAAAATGTAGGTCTTGTTTTAAATATAAATCGTCAGCATGCTAACAGGTATTCAATTTCAGTTTCCCCTTCTGAGATTAATAAAGCAGTCCTTTGGCCTAGTAACCTGTCTGCAACACAAAGGAGGACTACAAACAACAGGAGTACAAACAGGAGGTCACTATTAGACTCAGATTCACTTTATTGGAGATCCACAGCCATCATGGGCAGGTGAATTCAGACTCTGTATTCAGACAGGAAATGTTTTTGTGGGAAGAATTAAATAGATCAGGGCTGTTCAACTACCCTCAGGCTCAAGGGCAGATCTGGACCACAGGGGCTCCTCCGGGGCTGGATCCACAGGGCCAGCAGAAGCTACAGGGTCTTGTGGCAGCAGAGTGAATTAGAGCTGTATCTACACAGCATACGCCCATTGCTGTAGAGATTCATGGCCATGGACCCAAGGCCCTCAAATTCTGAAGCCCCTGACACCCCCTCAACTTCCAGTAGCATGGCAGGCAGTGGCATACTGTGGGTCTCCAGCACCCGGGGGCCAACGTCTGGATTTGCCCCCCGGCCCCCTGTGGACGATCCGAGCAGGCTGCAGAGCCCCCTTTCCTGCACCACGGCACTTCCACGGTGAAATTGACATTGCAGCATGCCAGGGGAGGGGCAGTGGCCCGAATTTCCAGCCATAACAGGTAAAGAAACGTACAAGCCACCGGGCAGGAGGGTGGGCCACACACCAAATGCAGGAGGCACTGTGGTCTCTTGGCCTGGCCAGCGCCTGGGGTCCCCTCCCCCTCTTGCCCCTCCATCAGTATGCCACTGATGGCAGGCTGGATGAAATGATCCCACAGGTTGAATTCAGTCTCAAGGCTGTATTTTTGAAACCCCCGAAATAACTTACTTACTTGAATTTAAGATGTTTTTTTTCTCATTCAGCATGGAAAAACCCTTAGTCTTTGACTTGAGTACAGGACTGACGGACAGCTACTGCAGCTCTGGACAGGGTCCTGGCGGCTCATGTGGTAGTTGGTGATGCGTGGAACAGGGGGGAGGGAGACCCAAAGTGTGCAGAGGAATATAGGAAATGGAGCACGTGGTGCAGGGGGAGTGGTGTGTGGTGTAGAGGGGAGCACAGGGGAAAGCGTGTAATTTTCTGTATCTAGAAGCTAATTGGGGAGTCATCTTAAATTCAAAATGGTCTTGGATTCAAGTAAATCCAGTGCATTTAAATCACTACTTGTGGTTGATTCTTCTTTGAAGAAATAAATAAGAAAATTTGTCTTCTGTAATGGTACACGAGCCTCTCTCCTATACACCCCAGGCTTAT
This sequence comes from Alligator sinensis, assembly GCF_000455745.1. NCBI lineage: Eukaryota > Metazoa > Chordata > Crocodylia > Alligatoridae > Alligator > Alligator sinensis. The sequence goes on along the minus strand of NW_005842382.1, from coordinate 175,645 downwards.
TTGAATTACTTGCACAAAGAATAAAAGCCCAAAGGCTGGAAGCATGGAGCTGACTACAAGAGAGTGAGTGGCTCTGTCGTACCAAGAACTGTGGTCTCGTAACTCACTGGTGTCTTCCAGTCAAGTTCTATTGATAAAACTGCAACACTGATATAGTTCAGAGAGGTGGCTAGCCATAGCCATGTTAATCTGAAGTATGACCGAAGGCAGGGTAGGATGATTCAGAGGCATAAGCTTTTATAGGCAACAACCTACTTGGTCTGTTGCTATGAAAGGAATCACTGAAAGAAAGGGCAAAGGCAGACATGCAGCTCCCTGCTGTAACTCAGAAATCTTTGCAGGAAGTATTCTGGGTTGCAACAATCCCCCGGACCAAACAAAAGTTCACTGTTGGCTCCAGGGGCAAGGGGAATCTAGCTGCTGGTTGGGATCCTGCAGCCAATTTCCCCTAGCAACAGACCCTCCTCCCTCCCAGCCTGCCCATTTTCAGAATGGGAGGGGGGAAATGGAGCAGAGGGAGCTTGTTCTAGCAGTTTCTCAGCTGGCGCTGGAGAGTGAACCCCCTCTCCCCCGACCTGGGAAGGCTCCAATACACCTTCTTCACCCTCCAGCAGGGGCTGGAAAAAAAATACCCAGACCAAACTCCCTCCCCTCCCTTCCCCAGTAGCATCAACTGAAATCCCAAGTCTCAGGATGGTTTCACAATGAAGTCAAAATAACTCTGACTCGTGATCTCCTGATCCAACCCTCAGATCTCCAGATTTTTCCAGCTAGTAAGTGGAGGGGAAGGGCATGGGGGCATGTCCCCCCCAAAGGGAAGAGGCGGGCTGCCTACTGTGGGCTGGGGCTCTGTGCCCTGGTGCCTTGCCCCAGGAGCCCAGCTGTGCAATGCCATCGTCACCCGCTGGGCAGGCAGGGGATATGGGGCACATTGGCTGCGTGGCACATCCCTTGCCCACCCGCTAGCAGGAGGTACTCTGGGGTCACATGGATGAGCTCCCGGGGCAAAGGCAGTAGGGCACAGAGCCCCGAGCCCACAGTGGGCAGCCTGAATCTCTTGTGGGGGACACATATCCCCTATGCCTCCTGCATGGGGGTGTGCTGTTGTGGGGAGCCGTGCCCCTCTCCCATGCCTCTTGATGACCTGGCCTGGCCCTGGGGCCCCATTCGCCCCTGCCCCTCCTCCACTCCCTCCCTCACAGTGGGAGCCTCCATCTCCCCCCACCCCCCTGCCTCCGAATTTCCATTTACCAGCTGGGTGTTGTCTGTGCATCTGTCTGCTTCTTACTCCCAAGCCACAGCCCGCCCAGCCCTGCTGCTGCTTCTCACTCCTGACCCACAGTACCCCTCACCCTGCCAGGGTGTGTGGGGACACTCCCTTCCTAGTCTCCAACCCCCCCCCCCCCACACACACACACACTCCCCCTCACTTCAAAAATAGCATCTCATGATTTATGTGCCAATCTCTTGACTTTTCAGAGTTTGTCTCATGATTTTTGGCACAGCGGGGTTGGCAATACTACTTCCCCCCTCCTTTTCTAAAAACAGCTTGGAGGCTGCCAGACAAAGTTACAGAAGACACTATTTCATCTGAACCCTTGTACAATGAGGATTCAGATTGTCATCCAATCAGCCATTTTTTAAGCAGTCTGCAGCTGTGTGCTTGGTCATGGCTATAGACTGCTTTTTGTGGCTAGGCTGCCTGAAAATTGTCACTTTTGTCTGCACCCAAAGGGTCTAGCATAGAAGGCAAAGGAACGGTTAAGAAAAGTAAAAAGTAGGTTGATTAGATCAGTTGAAATGAATAAGGTAGTTAGGACGTGGGAGTTTACAGCTAGTCGAAGTAATAAAATAAGAATCCCTAGTCCCTGTTGAGACCATGGTTAACAATCTAAATGATTTCTTCTGAAATGTACATTTAAGTTGATTTTTCAAGTTGTTGTTGTTTAAGGATAGATACTGTATAAAACATCGGGGGAGTTAAAAGTATTCTGCAACAGGTTTTGATGATCAGATGTTGAATCAGTGTTTGCTCAATCTTTTATACAGGGTTTGTCCCATCTGGCCAATGTAGGGAGCTAAGGGGCATAGTAAGCGGACAGCAGCTATGTAGTGTTGGTGGAGGAGCAGATGAACAAAGCACAGATGTTATAATCCATGTTGTTTGGTCCAATGATGTGATCTGTTAATGAGGGGGCACAGCTTGCATCTGAGTCTATAAGCAAGACCTAGCGGGTGGGTGTGAATTGGAGTTAGGCAGCCTGTTGCTGGAGAGGCATTAGTTACACAGTTAATAACATCACTGACAGAATTGTCATCTTTAGATGTTTTTACCTCTGATTTCTGAATCTTGCTTATGCTACAACTTAGTGTAGTGAATTATAGGCTTCACATTTGCCAATGAAGATATACTGTGCCCTGAATTACTGTGTTGTTCTCCAGCCTGGGTAGAGACTTGCATAAGAGTCAATATTGTTCTGTGTAGCATATATTTCTTCTCCATGAATGCAGCTTCTGTGCAAATGTTGGCAAAGTAATTACTAACAATATGATGCCAATGGCCAATTCCTTCACAAGGTGTCCTTCACCTATGGTTGATGTGGCTTTTTGGAGGCTGTATCCTAGTCCACTCTGTGAACCCTTAAACAATCCTTCCTCTGGACACTCGCTGAAAACTATATATTACTAAAATTCTTGGTTTTCTGGGCTTTACTTCTGACTACCAGATTTTATTACAGGCTAACATGGCTGATTTAACAAAAAAAGTTACCCAGCATATTTATATTCAAGTATTGGTATGTGGTGTTAGATAGCTTTAAGTTCCAAAAGGCATAACATTTTTGATGTCATCTTTCCTCTTATAACCTTTATGAAATGTCAAAATAAGAAGCTAGAATTACCTAGAGAGGAAATTTAGATTGGTGAACTCCCTAAAATAATTACTAGTTTGAAAAAGTCTCTTCATGCCAAAACAGCTCTTGTTTTAAGAGATAATATGATGTGCTATTTGAAGACTAAATCTAGCAGTACAGCAAGTTTTGTAAGGCAAGATGTTATACCATTCGAGAGAGAAAAATTCAGAATCCACTCATGAGTCAGAAAGCAACTGGTTTTATGGGAAACCAGTACTGTGTACACAACAGAAGATCTTAAGACTGCCATAACACAAAGTTTGTCTGAAAAACGTTTCCAGTGGTTTACACAAGACATAATCATTTGCACTTGTACTTGTTTCCCTCTCTCTCTCTCTCTCTCACACACACACACACACACACATGCGCGCGCACGTAAGTACATATATACACTTGACTGATAAAACTGCTGGAAAAATTATTTGCTAGAATGAAAAAAACTCACCATCCTAATCAATCAATATAGGAAGTTTGTCCCATTGTCCTAAATCAATATAGGAGGTTTGTCCTCTCATTTTAGGAGACACTGTTGTTGTTAGTGACAAAAACAGTTACTTTCAGTGAAGGAAAGAAAAAAAACCACAGGAATTATCAGAAATTTCTTGAAACCTATTTTTAAAATATGGAGCTGCTCAAGGACAACAAACAGTCTGATGGTGTGCCTGTCCCTGCCTTTTCTCTAATTGTAGATTACTAAATGCAAAGGAAGTGCAAGGGGCTAAATGTAATTTTATTTAAAAATCCTTTGTTTGTTTAAAAAAAGATACAGATTTTTTATAATCCATAGTTTGGAATATACTATGGTCATAATTTTAAAAAGTCAATTTGAAATTTATCCACAGTATGTAAACCACTAGTAGAAGCCAGAAGGATATTGCATTGTCTGAATCCATCTGTCTGAAGCATGGTCAAAACCAGTTCTACATAAACTTAATTATGGCCTTCATTGTGGCTACTTGTATTTTTGATGATGCTTTTTTTTTTTTTTTTTAACATAGAACAGCAATACTTCTTCCTGTTGAGGAGGAGGACTGGCCAAGCACTGGTCATGTTTGTAAAATTTAAAGATAGTTCCTGTTGGAAGATCGCCACCAGTTGTCATCTAGTTTCCCATCTAGTAAAAACGTATAATTAACATAGTATTTGTGCTTCAGTTTATTAGATCCATTTCTACTAGAGAAAACAAGCTCACTGCTATAAAGAAATTATCTCTTTTTTCCTCAAAGGGAAACAGCATACGAGAGTTGATAAAGTATCAAGCAGTCCCCATCTTTAGGAACTGATATGGCCCCTAGCACTGTAACATCAGATTCATTGTTTACAAATTTAAAAAAATTAGTAAGCCATTCAAACAAGTTTCAGGTTCTTAAAGATGCACGGGCCTTATCAAGTATTTCCTTTCTGATCTTTGGGTAGTTCGGGTGTGCCTCTAGGACCTTGGCAAAAGAAAAATAAAAAACATAGGTTAAAAAACAGTTAAAAGCGTAAATGAATTAGTATTGAGCTTCATTGTGAGCTTCATATTAAACTTTCTAAACCTCAGTAAATACCTTGAAAATTCTGTTTATCAATGGTACCATATTTACTCAAATCCAACATAAGGTTTCCCCTGCTACCCAATCAACATGGGGGCGGGGGAGATCCCCATCTTATTTTCAATTAACGGCCCAGGGCAGGCAGCTGGTGCGGACCCAGCTTCAAGCTGGAGCTGTGTCACTGCCTGCCCCAGGCCAGGGTAGCTTGTGCAGAATGGTACAAGCCGGTGGTGGTGGTGGGAGTGTTAGGGAAGATCACTCAGTAGGGATGGAGGGAGCACAGAGCAGGCTGCGCAAGGTGAGCAGGGACCACATGGAGACTTCCAGTGTGTGGCTAGGGG
>NW_005842382.1:163586-170847 GCF_000455745.1 Alligator sinensis | reverse complement strand
GCTTGCCCTCCCCCCCCCCCCCCCCCCAGCCCCTCTGGTTACTTCGTCCCCATTGCCACTTACCTTCGGCTTTGGCTCCGGCTCCAGCCCCAACCTGGCTAGGCCCAGAGCTGCCACTGCTGCTTCTGCCTGCCCATACCAGGCTGGAATCACTGACTGTCCCCAAGCTGAAGCTGGGGCCAGAGCTGCCACAGAAGGTAAGTGTGGGGAACAGGCAGGGTGGAGGGGGACTGGCAGCATGGGTGAGGCACAAGCAAGGGGTTGGGGTAGGTTCTGGGAAGGTCAGGGCCTGTAGCAAGGGAGATGGGGGAGGGGGGGCAGGCACCAAAAAAAGGCAGCAGGGGACAAGGGGCAGTGAAGGACATTGGTCTGCCTGCCTCATAGTCAGGGGTGGGCATGGGGGGAAATTTAAGGCACCCCCCAAAAAAAGTTATAATTTTCCATGTACAGAATCTAATTATATGGGGGGGCGGGGTCTATATTAACTTCAAAGTTACCTTGGATTTGAAGAAATACAGTATTATATTTTATCTCAGCTGATAGTTATGTAATGAGATTGAGACTAGGTGTATTCAAAGAGGAACTACTCCCTTTCCTTAGCCACATAGCTTTGGGGAAGCACAATGGGAAGTATCAGCTAGAGACTCCAAGCCAGTAGAAGCAGCTGAGAGGCAGCCAAGGCAGGGACCATGACTGGACATTCTCTGCCCTGGGCTGAAAAGATTGTTTGTGCCTGTGGGACACCCTTTCCTCCCTCCCTTCTTCAGTCTCCATCTCAACTTCACTCCACATCTGTTTCTTTAACCTTTTCTCCCTTCCCTTCAGAAGTCCTCTTTGCTTTTTTCTTCTAACATACCTCTTTCCCTTCCCTCTCCTTTGTGCCAAAACAGTCATTGAATTAAAATGACATTTGCTCCCATCACATTGTTCACTTTGCTTGTGTGCTATCCCTTTCCCATCACCTGCTATCATCTAGGTCAGACCTGCAGGCTCTTCAGAGCTAGGATATTCTGCTATTCTCTGTTTAATTCGTAGAACAGTGGAGCCCCCAGAACTCCTTGGAAACTACTATGATAAACATATGTGCTAATTATAATAGGGGACTAGATTAATATCATTTGGATACAATTTTATAACCTCCAGAACTTATTAATTTCACATCTCGGATTCAAAGTATTTGAATCATTAACAATCAATGAAAAAGTCATAAAACAGAATTGGGGAAACTGATATTAATTTACACCAAATGCAGAAAGATAACTGGCTTTATAAAACTACTTTTTCCCAGAGGCGCTATTCAAGAAAATTTTATGCAATGCTTTAGTAACTTGTTAAGATGCATTTTTATGAGGCTTTCCAACCTCAAACCACAATGTACCTCTGTTATCCCATGCAAAACAGACACTCTCTTACTCATTTTCCCAATCTGAAGAGTTCAAGGTCAAAGGAGCTGAACTAAAAGCCTAAACATTTACCAAATGGAAGAATTTATGCAATTCATAAAATCCAAAGAAAAAGAAATAACAATATGCACAAAGCAGGCGTGCACACATACAGCTAACTCAACCTCTGAGGGTCCTGCTACATATTCTAATTAAAGCTAGATAGAAACCAGCTATAGAGTTGTTACACATTTTCAAGCACCAACTTTATAGCTAGCTTGGCTCTTTTTATAGCAATAATTACTTTGCACAGGTGACTAGTCTAAATGTATTGCATGATTAACCAGTTAACTGCATAATACATGCACTGTGTAGTAGGGGACTGAAAGAAGTCATGGTAATAATAATAAAAAAGGTCTACCTTATGACAGACATCAATAGCGTCAACATATCTCTTCCCTTTCAAGTAATTAAATGCCAGCTTGTATCCTGTGAATAGCAGAAATGCCAGTGAGAAGTATTATGTTTAAAATTAATTAAATAAAACATGTTCAAGTTAAGTTTTGCCTTTGGGAAATTCTTAAGAAAAAGAGCTGAAATAACTGTTTACTAACTTTGATGAACACCTTAAGACTATTTTCCAGACAGGCCACAGCCTGGGACTACCAGAAATTTCCCTGTCTTCTCCCAGTACAAAGATACGCTCAGAAACCTCAGCAAGGGGGTCTCACTACAAAATCATTCTTGCTCATTACTAATATGTAAAAATTAATACCTGTTTTCATAGAGGCAGGTTTCTAGTTCATCAAACCAGTGTATTTGTACTCTGCCACTTGGGTCTCAATTTCTCTAACCTAAATTTGTCTGTATTATATACAGCCAAGATGTTGATTATTTTGTTGAAAACACTTGTGTTCTAGATTATACACAAAAGCCATCACAACCCTTCTTTAAAAAAGCATAATGTTACTAAAGAGACTTGTAAAATGTTGCACTGTAGACAGCATTTATTTTATGCGGTACCCTCATCAAAGTCCAAAATTAAGACAAGCTGGAAAACCACCATCCTAGTGATCTAGAAGCAGACTTTTAATTGGAGGGGGTGGGAGGAGACAAAAACTATTCTGTAAGTTGTTTAGAAATATTTCTGTATAAATTAAAAAGTAGGAGCACAAAAGGTCATACTCAAATAGTAAAAAATTCATTAACCATCTCAGGTGGGCTTTTAGCAACTAAATATATCCTGAACAGCTCTCAACTGGGTACCAAATGAGCTGGAAATAAAAAAAAAGGAGTGCTTAATTTTGAAAATGTAAGTATTTAAAAAAAAATTCCAATCATCAAAATGCAACTGTAATAAGACAGTGGTAGAACTGAGCCATTACTCAGTATATCAGAGAATGATGTTTCTTCAAAATGGATACTATATTTAGAAACTGTATATTTATATATACAGACAGTGAACAATAAAAAAAGCTCCAAAGCAAGCCTTGTGGGAAGCCTGCTAGAATAGTAACCGTAAATTGCTGAGTTTCATCAAAACAAATTATTTTCTCCTGCCAGGAGTGCCCTCAAAGGTATTAAAATGTAGATCTTTAAATAGCCAAGTTTTCACATGAAGACATCTAGTGAACATATGTTACTTATTAGGAAAATGAAATACCGTCTTACCAACATTACATCACTGTTTTATTTATATTTATTGCCACAAAATGGATACAAACATACCTACTGTTGGATTTGTTTGGTTTCCATACTTCCACGCCAGCTCATAATTTACTGCTGCATCTTTATATGCTTGTTCTTTTTCCATTATGTATCCCATATACTCATAGGCTTTGCAACAGGACTACAAAATATAAATATGTATTATACATATTTCAAAAGGTTATTCAAAGAAGCCTATACAGACTGAGGCTAGGGACAGATATTCAAAAAGCCTGACTTGATTCAATCTTAGTCTAACCTGCAAAGCTTGAACCAATCTGGAGGTGAATAGACATTCCCTTTTCATTCCAGAAATGCAAGCACAGGCTTGCATTGGCTCGGGTTAGAAGCCAGGGGGCACTAGAGCCGCCCTCCCTTCCCTTCCACAGGGCTGAGCTGAGGGAGGTGTGGCCAGACCCTACCAGCAGGACACTCTGATTAGGGAGGGGTCTCCCCCCTGCCTTGCTGCTCTGAGAGAGCCAGCAGGGATTTACACAACATTTAGTTACACAGCAGGGAGTTATTAGCATTTATCACCCCATCAGCAAAACAAAGCCTCTCTCATTAGTTCAAGTGCTTCTTAAACAACTTTTTCCAAGGTAGGAATGGAGGGACATTACCAGCTACCTGCTGATTAGCTCCAAAGAGCCCTAAGCCGACACTGTCCTGTCTGCCTTTGTCCCGTCTCCCACAGCACAGACCATAGGCAGCACATGGTATACTAGCTAATGCTGTGTAAGGCAGAAGGAAGGGAAGAATCCCTGCTTGAGCAGGGAGTGGTGGTGGGGGGGGAGCAGGAGGAAGCTAGACAGACACTACTGTACCTGCCATCTCTGCCAGAGCTGCAGCCAGGGAACAGAGGGGATGGGCCAGCCCTCCTGGGCTGGAGCAGAGAGCAGAGCCCTGCCCAGCAAAGCATCTAGGATGCTAGGGGACTCTGGTTTAACTTACACCACGAAGGGGTCTGGGACAGACATTGCATAAACCAGTCTGATCCAAATCAATTAAGTCTGATAAACTTGGTTGAATGTAGTATCTCAAACCGGTTTCAGCCATTTTCAAACTGGTTTGCGTGCACTGAACATCTGTTCTGTTACAGGTTTAAACCAGTTTCTGATCACTTAAACTGGTTTATGTATAATGTCTATCCCTAGCATGTTTAAATGATTAAATATATGCATCTATACAGATAGCTTGCAAGGCATATACAGTTATACAATTGTACCAGATTCTATTAAAAAAATGGGTAGTGTTTAGAATAAAGACAAGACACAGGAATTCTGTTCACTGTTTTCATTTCAGGGTTAAAATAAGAGACTAAGAACAAGAGCTGCTCTGGGATAAGGGAGAGACGGCAAAGGGTGCGAGAAGCACCAAGCTGTACCAGTGGGCATTTTTACAATTGTTATTGCTCAGGGTAGGTGATCCATGAGGCCAGGTAAAAGTGTACAGACTTCAGGCAACTAAAACAGACTCACAATAGAAGTTATTACTCCTGTCATAGCTTATCAGTGCAAAGGGTGGTGGAACGTATTAACTAACAACTGCCCCACTGTCCTGAAATGGGGGTTATCACAATTTGGCTGCACAATGTAAAGGGCAACAAAAGTATTAGGAGGAAGGATGGCTCACTCCATTCTGGAAGAACCAACATCAGCTTACTTAAATGAAGCATTTATAGTTTATAAAAACACCACTGTTCAGTAAAAAGGATACATTTTACTAACAAACATTAAATATTTTCTGCAATGATTCTGAGATCCCTAGTCTCCAACAAATGTGTTTGTTACCCCATGACTATATCATTTTATTTTAAAGGGCTGCTTCTGATAAGAAGTTCATGACTTACTGGATATATAAATGATGATTCATGTGACTAATTTCTTAATGTCAATTTCAAGGACAGTAAAATACAATAGAAATACCCAGTGAAAATAAAGCATTGTTCATACTGCAAGGTGTTATAATATTATTTAGTTTCTTATGGCGAGATCTATTTGCATAAAGGCAAATATGTTATAAAACATACCTGCCCAGGGTACTGGATAGAAATACAAATAGAGTTGTACCTGCCTTCACTGTCAGCAGCCCAATGGACTACCAGAGAAAGTGCATGGAGCCACAGCCCATGTTCATTAAGCCTGCAATCCTTACTATTAGCTGCCTAGTCTTAACAGTAGGTGTCAAGAACAAACATTCTTCTGCTTTTATGCATAACATTTGTTGAAGAGATTTATAAATCTCTATAAAGATAGGATTTATATACAGCGGAGTTGCATCATACGCACATTTAACTTACGCGAATTCAACTATACGCAGGGTAGGAGGGGAGGTGGGGGCTTGAGTTTGCACGCGGCACTGCTGCTTACCTGGAGGCCCATTATGGTGGTGACGGCCACTGCCTCTAAAACCTGCCGCTGTCGCCATGGAGCTGTGCCCAGAGCTGTGTGCCGGCCGCTGGGCAGCAGCGAGGTGGTGGCCGGGCGAGACGCAGCCATCCTCATCACCACTGTGCGCGGCGCCGCTGCCGCCGGCCACACAGCTCTAAGCACGGCTCTGCGGTGGCGGCGGGAGGTTTTGGAGGCAGAGGGAGTCACTGCTGGCACGGTAATTTTGACTATACGTGATTTTCGCCTTACACGCTGACTTTAGAACCTAACCCCCACATAAGATGTGACTTCACTGTAATAGCAGCACATACACACTTACATATCGGTCCAAGTCCCTCAATCCAGTCCTCCCTCATCCCACTCTTCCTCTCATCTCCTCTGCATTTGAAACAAGCAGCTTCGTATTCCGTAATGCATACAATTGAAGAAGTCCTAGGTAGCCCCAGCCTGTAACATGCCCAGTGTTGATGGGCTCTAGCCTATGGAGAATTTAGCTGTTAAAAATCTAAGAAGTCTGACTATGGTCAAACTGCTGCCCCTCCTCCCCAGGTAAGTCCAATAATTTATAAGTCTTATAACTTAACAAATAGATGGGGTGCCTTGAGATCCTTCAAGGGTGCCAAGCAATGGTAGCACTGTTAGGCAAACATGATTCACAAGGTAAACCCAGGGATTTTGAACAGGAATCCATAGTTGTTGAAAACTATTTTGACCTATTATGGTCTTTGAGATCTTTGCAACAGAAAAATTGCTCTATTATTTTTCCATAGTGAAAAATGGAGTGCAATCTAAGAGCTGGAGTGCCTTGAGTCTAATGAGGGTGAGAACCACTCCCCTAATTGCTTTTCAAATAAAAAAGCTTGTTTCTTTTTTAATGGCAGCAAAACAACTTATTTTTCCTAACCTCATTCTTGGATCTGCTTGAGTTAAAGTTTTCAAGAAAATTTCAGCCTAGAGATTATGCCCAACATGAAACATTTCAGATTTAACAGTTTGGCAAAGCTATGGGCATCTGAAAATTAGATCCTATAAGAGGTAGAATCAGAAAACCTTAATTGGCAGTCCCCTAGCTCTGACACCACTGCAGCTGGTGGGGGGGATGGGACAAGTGATGAGAAGGGAAGTAATAGGGCAGGTGGTGGTGTACAGATTAGGGCAGGTGGCAGCAGTAAGGAGGCAGGAGGTGGGGGTGGCATGCAGCTTGCTCCCTGTCACCTGCCCCCCATATTCATCTTGTGCCTGCCCCTGCAGCCTTTGCCCTCCCCCACCCCGCAACACTATTGCCCCCCACAGCCTTGGGTCCCTCACTGCCCCTGCTTCCTCCCAGTCTCCTCTCCAATCCCCCGTTACCTTTGTGTTCCATGCCTCAGGTTGCAGCAAAGATAAAGCCTGACAGCACCAGGGCAAAGGTAAGGGGGATATAGCAGGAGGAAGGGGAAGCAGCACAGAGGAGGGAGGGGGGAGATGGGGCAACAGGGTCCCAAGGCAGCAGGGTAGGGGTGGTGAGGGATGCAGGCAGCAGCTGCCTGCCCCTGCCCCATGCCGCCTCATACTTTATTGTAATATGAGGGCTTTGTTCCCCATGTTAAATGGGGAAAAACTCCTCACCTTTTAATCAAGTAAATATGATACTGAATGCAGAAAAGAAGATACAGAAAGTTGAGACAGACATACAAAAGCAAAGAGCATTCAGCAAAAAAAAATCTGGGGAAAAAGCAAACTCACTTAAGAGTTTTGTTTTGAATGGTTTATAAAAGATGTATTGCTTCGCCAATAATCTGA
>NW_005842382.1:156832-163555 GCF_000455745.1 Alligator sinensis | reverse complement strand
TTTAAGCAGGAAAATTAAGCCATTCATTAGAAATGTGTACCTAATTTATGTATTGTGCCAATTATTTACACCACAGAAGAGACAAATGCATATACTATATTCTACTTATCCTAACTATTTAAACCCATTTAAAATTAAACTTTGTAAGTCTACAGAGGACATGGTTTCAACTTAGGACCTAGAAGTCTAACTAGAGAGTGCATGGAGTACTAGAATAAGATATGGCAGCAGAAATCTCCTTTATTTAGAAGTCTGTGCTACATCAGAAGAGATACAGATGGAGAATCTAGAAATACAGCTGAAGGATCAAGAAAAGAAATCTGTTTATAAAAACACTGATTCTATAGTAATGCACTGGCTTTGGATATGTGTTGGGTTTTCACTGACTTTGGAACGAAAGACAAAACCAGACTGACATGAAAACAAACGTGATGATGACAAAGGCTAAGCATCTAATTCAATATATTTATGTAAATGAAGTACACATGCATTTTTATAATTAATTTCTGATTGCTAAAAAGCAATGACAAAAGCCAAAATAATGTGTTTAGTCACTCTGGTCAAATTCCACACATCTTGGATAGTTTTGCAGAAAGTGTTTTCCATAAAAATTGATATTTTTTCTTAATTCAGCATACTTTAAAATTGGAGCTGTACACAATTCTTGCTGTTTTTTTTCTCTATGTGTAGGAACTGAATGCTAATACAGGGCAGAGCTTCTAATCACTGTGATGCTAGGACCAAATGTGAAAGGTTTTTGTGGCCTTCGTCACTTTTCTTTTCCTCTCATTGCCCAGGCTTATTTATCTAAATATTTCAGACATTGCTTCTAAATATTTAAATCTTTCAGGAGATTGCTTCTCCCTCAATGTCAATGTCATTCTGACACGGTTGTAATCCGTGGAATTACTCATACTGAACCCCTCTGGTATAAAAGAGAGGGTCTCCTGGATGGGGTAATTTCTATTAAAGGAATATAATCTAGATGAGAACTAAGTTAAGCTTCAAATACACAGAAGGAGATCTGACAGAAGGATAAAGATCAGGAGACAAACCTGGCTCTTTACCAGGTAAAAGCTGAAGGGTACTCAAAGTAGTTTTATGAGTAGCAATAAGTAGATTGCTGAGGAGAAACCATGGGGATATAAATGTCTGTAAAAGAATGGGTCTTCTAAACAGCCTTCATGTAAAAGAAGGTGAGAGGTATGTAGACAGAAAGGAAAAAAAAACTCCATTACCAGAGAGAAAGAACAAAATGAGAAATAGCGAGCGGGAGAGTTAAAGCTGTTGACTGTTCTTGCTTCTTGAAACCCATTCTGGCAGAGGTCCAGGTCAAAAATCCTAAGTGCCCAATCAAAACACTAGAGCTGTAGAGCTGCCTCATCAGAATCCAGAGGAAAGCAACTTGTCAGTGCAGGATCAGTAAAGGCATGATGCAAAAGGAAAAAATACATTGTATTTCCTGTACATTTATTTGTAATGTAAAGCTTGTAAAACACTGTTATACACACCAAATTGCATACAGAGATACAGATTATTTCTTCCTTAATAAATGGGGCAAGTGATCACAATTTCTGTCTGCTGTTGTCATTAGCCAGGATCAGATTCATAATAAAATGCATTCTTGACATTCTACACACACTTTCAACACTAACGTATCACCACAGCTCAGACCTGCATAAATTACTTACATCTTATGAATAAAAATGAAGAAGCAACTGCAGATGAATTCATTTTCTACTCTCAGGGATAAGTTGCTGGTTTCCCCAAGTTTATTTCCCCTTCACAAGAAAAAATTTCACAGCATGTTTCTAAAGAAAAATAAAATGCATAGTCACTTACCCTGTTGTGACGGAGACACCGTTTTAAGAGTTCACCTGCCATATCATATTTTGCAGATTGAATGTAAATATCAGCAAGCAGCAGCCAGCTCTTTTCAAACTCTTCTGCATCAATGGGATTCCAGTTCATTTTCGCAATGCGTTTCAACTGATTTCTGGCTCGTGGAGTTTGTTTTAATATCATGTAGGCTGTAGCCATTCCTAAAAGAGCTGGGATATGATCCTTCTGGAATAGAAAGGATAACTGGCTTTAAGTTATAAAGTAAGTTTTCAAAATAAAATTATTACTGAGCAGCTACAGTAAGATACAAGTAAAAGCTAAAACCCAGAAACTAAGAGAATAAAAAAAATCTCATATTCCAAATATCTATTATGTAACATAGTGTTCAATCTTCAACAGGACTACAACACCACTACCTTAAATTATTTAAAAGATTGACTGCAAGCTTGGGCTAAAAAAGGAAAAAGAAATTAGCAAAAAATTTACTTACCAGTAACTGGATTCCTTCAAAATGTATTGTCCCTATGCAGTATGTAGGCATAGACACGTACACATCATAAACTTTGGTAGGATCCAACCTAATGCTACACCTCCTTCAGCCCTTTGCCACAGGGATAGAGGTGTACATCTCCTGTTCTTAAGTTTCCTTTCAGCCTTGGAGTCTCATAGTAAATACAACTCCAGAGAAAAGGAAAAGGAAGAAAGGATGCGAGTGTGCATGCTCCAAAAAAATTACTGAAAATAACTTTTCTTTCTCCTTTGAGTGACTTCCAAATGTATATTCTCACCCTGACACATAAAGGAGTCACCTAGGGTGAGAATAAAGCAGTGCCCACAAATATTTGGGCACTCCCTACTCAAACAGAGGTCTGAGTGTCATAGACAAACAGTGACTGAAGGGTTCTCCTACTAAATACAGCATCTGCCTTTGAGGTTTCTACAATCATGTAATGCTTGGCAAAAGGTATATACTGAGCTCCAGGTTCCTGACCTGCAGATGTCACTTACGTAGGTACTATGTAGGGAGGCCATGGGAATGACCTGAGCTCTAGGGCAGTGGTTCTCAACCCTTTTTGTACCAGGACCCATTTGTAAACATCAATGGCCAGTCCTGACTTAATGCCCCTCACTCCTGACCTGCTGCCCCCTGCCTCCAGGCCCCAGCCCTACAGTGTGTGTGTGTGGGGGGGGAAGGGATGTGTGTGTGTGTGGTGGGGAGGAGAGAGACACACACACATGAAGGGCACCAAGCAGCCCTGGACAGGCTATAACTCTGCCAGCCTGCAAGGGCAAAGCCACAGTTTCCCACATTTTTCTTCTTTAAAGGAGAATCCATTTTTAAAATCTGTGCAACCCTTTAATAAATTCTTGTGACTCACTTTTGGGTCACAACCCATGGGCTGAGAAACACTGCTCTAGGGAATGGGTCCTCATCACAGAGCTGGATAAATTTATCATTGTAAAGATTTCTGAAGGCTTGGTCCTACACATATTTTTAGAACACCAAGAGTTGGAAAACCTGAAAAGTCAAAACAACCCACGAAAACCCAAAACAAAACGAACAAAAAACAAAAAAAAGCCAAAACAAAGACAAAAAAACACAAAGCACAAAAAGACCCAAACAATTTTTAATAATGGTATTAAGCTTACTGAGCAATTTCTTGTAAGCTTGCATTTTTAACAAACTTACATGTCAGCAAGAAAGACTCCTGCTTCAGCATTTTTGCTGCCAATTTTCAAGACATCAAGAACAACAACAACGAAACAAACAACTCTCTGACTTGGTTATGTTAAATGCCTCTAAATTTCTCAAATTAAACCAAAAGCCATAATGTGAGGATAAGAATGAGGGGCTAATTACTAACCTCAGCAACTACTACTTCAGTAAAGGTGTTTAATGCTTGTTCAACATTTGATTTCTGTTTGGTTGCCATTAGACAATAATTTTCCATAATGCGAAGTTGAATGTGACCCTGAATGGTATGGGGTTTGAGTTCCTTCAGGAGTTTTTCTGCTGTTCTCACAGCTAGCTGTACAGACTCCTGCTTTTCTGTCAAATTACTACAAATCAGAAAGAATGTATTTAGAAAAAAATAACTTTTCATTATACACATAAAATGAAATTTTATAATTAAATTAACTATGAGTTATGATGAATAATTGGGTAGAAAAAACAAATCACTTTTGTCACTCTTTACATGGCTATTCTATATTGGCATTCCTTCTGTATTGAAAGTGACTCTAAATTATCTGCAAAGCCACACTTAAAATCCTACAAATGCACAGACACTGAGAACAGAATCCTCCTCATCTTTTGACTAGTATCTGGTTGACTCCTCTCTCCAAAGTGCCACATTATGAGCATCTCTCATTCTGTTACAGTTTACACTAGGATACAAAGTGTTAACAAGAAAAAAAAACATCTTCACTGCTTTCCTTACCCTAGGTCACCATCCAGGTTTTCAAATACTTCGCCACCTACTGTTTCATTATCAGGATTCAAACAAATTTCAATCATGTTATAAACTGCATTCTGTCCCCAATCACTGTCTTTCCGAGCTTTATTAAAATGTCGAAGAGCATCATTTGGTTCACCAGTATACCTAAGTCAGGTTATGAAAATATTTTCAGCTTGGGCAAGCAACTAACAGGAATATATATATATATATTTCAAACTGTACCAGGTATATATTTTATATTTTTGTTATATACATATTGTAAAAACTGAGTTTTAAAAATTTTTAATTTCATTTCTGAAAGTCAAAAGTAACTAATATTACTATTTGCTATGAAACAGACAGATAAAATTAAATAATTATACTTTCCAGAAGAACCCAAAAGAAAGCATTTCAGAAGAGTCAAGGGTATCAAACGGCAACACCCTAAATCTAGGCTTGTTAGCTTGCAAAAATGTAACAGAACTATGGTTGATATTGACGTAAAAACAAAAGTTTATTTTCAGATGTGGTAAAATAACCAATAAATGTTTTACTTAATTATAACCATACCTACCAAAGATATAATCCTTTGCAATAGTGAAAACCTGGCTCTAGTTTTGCTCTGGAAGAATGTTTCTCAGCCATTACAAAAAATCTTGGAACTTCCTCTAACTTCCCAGCTCTTCTTAATAAATCAATCAAACGTGACAGAGTTGCATAATTATCTAAATAAGTACATATTTAGGATATTTTAGTAAAACAATATATACATTTTCTGTATGAAGAGATTTAAAAATAAAGCAACTTCTCCTTTTTATAGCATAGTCTGAATGAAGCTGGAATGAAAATTTAAAGTTAATACAGTGCTTATGTTATGACTTCTAAATGATATTTAAGAGAGTCTAATGATATGAGGAATCCAAATGCACTGCTACAAACCACGACCTTCTGAACAGATCTACCCAATTGAAAACTTCACTTTCACTCTAGTAATACTATAAGTGTTATCTCTGTACTGTTAGCCACAGTTTGCAATGAAAAACTTTAAACAATCCAGCTTCTTAAAATTAACTCTGAAATCCTATTTATATTTGTGTATGTTCTCTTTGTCACCTTGTTTTAAAACTAAGCTTTTTATGATTATATTGGGCCCACACTACTCAATTTCTTTATTAGTGACTTGGACGACGGGTTAAAAAGCAGCCTGTTTAAATTTGCTGATGACACCAAGATTTGGGGTGAGGTGGGCACGCTAGTAGGGAAGGACAGATTACAGCAGGACCTGGACAGGTTACAGGGGTGGGCTAATGAAAATAGGATGGGTTTCAATACTGACAAGTGCAGGGTGCTGCACTTGGGAAGTGGGAACCAGCAGCACACTTACAAGCTGGGAAACTCCCCTCTTGAGAGCAAGGTGGCAGAAAGAGATCTTGGAGTCATTATTGACTCCAAGATGAACATGGACCGACAATGTGAGGTAACGGTCAGGAGGGCCAACTGTCCCTTGTCATGCATCCACAGATGCATCTCAAGTAGGGCCAAGGAGGTGATCCTCCCCCTCTATGTGACACTGGTCAGGCTGCAGCTGGAGTACTGTGTTCAGTTCTGTCCGCCGCACTTCAGGACGGATGTGGACAGCATTGAGAGGGTCCAGAGGAGGGCCACCCGCATGATCAGAGGACAGCCGGGCAGACCCTACGAAGAGAAGCTATGGGACCGTAACCTGTTCAGCCTTCGCAAGAGAAGGCGGAGGGGGGACCTGGTGGCCATGTATAAACTCACCAGGGGGGACCAGCAGGGTTTGGGAGAGACCCTGTTCGTCCTAGCGCCCCCCGGGGTAACAAGGAATAACGGCTACAAATTGTTAGAGAGTAGGTTTAGACTAGACATCTGAAGGCACTACTTCACAGTCAGGGCAGCTAGGATCTGGCACCAACTTCCAAGGGAAGTGGTTATAGCTCCTACCCTGGGGGTCTTTAAGAGGAGGCTTGATGTCTACCTGGCTGGGGTCATTTGAGCCCGGTTTTCTCTCCTGCCCAGGGCAGGGGGTCGGACGTGATGATCTACAAGGTCCCTTCTGACCCTACTTCTATGAATCTATGATTATAGTTATATCATTCTATAGCTACACTAGGTTTTATGTAAAACTGTGTATATCTGACCTAGAAATAACTACCATATTTTTGCATATAGCCGGGACTCCCTTTTCCACAAATAAGCTGCCAAAAACCTGGGTACTGTATGTGAAGAAATATAGTAATGCCATTTAACTGCCAGCCAAAGCAGAGTGGTGAACTTGGCACTAGCCTGGGTGTCCCCTGGGGAACCCCCACCGAAGGCCTGCTGCAGGAAGTCTGTCCTTAAGTGGCGTTGCAGATGGCTCACAGCAATCCCAGGCAGAGCAGAAAGCCCTGGCAGAAGCAGGTACAACTGCCCCCCGCAC
>NW_005842382.1:131798-156822 GCF_000455745.1 Alligator sinensis | reverse complement strand
CCTGTTGCTGTCAAACAGCTTGCTACTGAGTAAGCAGCGGCTACATGGCTAATGGGGCAGCAACTGGTTCCCTCACCCCCTCAGAGCTGCTGGTGTTTTACTGGTGGCTACAGTAGGATGGCTTCTACTGGAGAGAGACGCCACAATACTGCAGTGAGGGATGCATTTTATGACTTATTCTGCGTACGTTTTATAATTTCAAGGAAAAGTTTTTCCTTCATTTCACCTTCCCAAAAAGAATGTGCACTCTGTTTTGGAGAGGTTGTGAGAGAAAATATGGTATTTCATTTTGATAATTTTTTGTTCATATTTTTCTGTATTAAATGTACCGTAGCTATTTTGTGCATGCACATACACGCACAAAGACTTGCTGTTTCTATTCAGCACATCACTATTCAGAGAAACATCACTGAAACATGTTGTAACGATTTATTCCCATAATGTCCATGCAAATTTAGATCAGGAAGGATTGGAGACATCATTACAGATTTTTTTTTACCTGGCTTGCATTCCAAGAGCTGCTGAAAATGAAATACAGCTTCTTCATAGTTCTGCTTCCTGAACATGAGGTCAGCCATCATCTGTAAGATCAAAACATTCAAAGAAGAAAAAAAAAAGAAACAAAACCCCCAAGTTACAAAATATGGTCAAAAATGGTTGTTTTATAAAACTCCTCAAATAAATCTAAGACAAAAGCTAAAATCAGAGAATCCAAGAAGTGAAATCCAATTATCTTTTTTTAAAAAGTATCAACAGTAAGAACAAATTCTTAAAATCTCAGATATACCTACACAGTACTATAAAATTATATACTTAAGAAAAAAAGTGAAATCTTAGTGACTCCAGGGTAGGCCCCAGGAATAACTGTGCAGTTAAGAAACCACTGATTAACTTTGGTTCCACCTTAAAAGGAGGCTCTCTCCATATGATGGCCAGTCTGAGTTACATCATCCATAGACAAGAAGTGTAGCAATAAAAAAATGTGTTTTAAAAGGATAACATTAGTTTCTTACAGTGAACTGTTAGTACAATGTGAATTAAACCATATTCTGAATATTGTTCTTCATACAATCCCTCTCCATTTCTGTTCCTCAAGTTTTTGTAGCAAGATTTTTGTTTTGGGATAGAAAGGCTAAACTTGTTAACAGTTATAAATTATACAGGTAGTCCTCGGACTTATGACACAATTGGTTCCTGAAAACCACGTCTGAAGTTGAAATGTTGCAACTCAGAACCAATTTTCTCATAAGAAACAGTGTTATAAATGGGGGATTGGTTCATGAACCAAGGCCCGATACCCTATTTTCACCAAAAATACCCCAGAATTTTGTACTCAATCAATTACAGATGAATAATATAGCTACAATAATGTATTTATATTGTAAATAGCAATCATATTGATTTGGAAGGACTTCTTTGAGGTGTATTTGCTGGACTTTTTGAAAGGCTCTTGGTTGGATTTTTTGAGGGTTCTTGGCTGAAGTCTTCTCAGGAGTCTTGTCTGCTTTCTTAAAGAAAAAGTGTCCAAGGAAGCTTGGACAGATGTTCTCCAGGGAAATGAGCGACACAGTGAACTTGTTTGCTGGCGTGGCATCGGATCGGATCAAGCGTTGAAAGTCGAAACTGACATCATAAAGTTGAAACAGGATGTCAATTTATACATGTTGTAAGTGTGAAACGTTGTAACTTGAAACATTGTAAGTCGAGGACTGCCTGTACTAAATAATGATCTGATGTGAATACAAGCAAACACTTGTGATATTTTTCATGTTATATTTTACTAAACTGACAGTAACCACGTTTTTGTAACATGGATCATCTTAACCATCTCATCTTAGACAGCACATATAAAACACTTTTAGTATTGTAGCTCTCTTGATATAGTAGATTACATTATTACAACTCACTAACCATTGTTGCTGCTTCATTATCTTGGTCGTTTTTAAGCAACAATGCACACTGATGTTGGCAGGCATCTGTATCATCTTGTGCTAGGTACAAACGTGCAAGTTCCAACATGACCTGGAGAATGAAAAAAAAACATTTATCTTTATGCAATTCAGATAGGAATGATGGATCATGGTTAGGGTAGCAGCCTGAAGTCAGATGTCCTGGGTTTAACTTTTTTCCCCCCATTACAGACTTGCCGTGTGACCTTTGCCAAGTCACTTAGTCTCTCCCTATGTCTCAATTGGGAAAAAGAAAAAAAAAACCCCAACACTGTTAATCTGTCATAGGGTGTTGTGCAGATAGGTATATTAATGATTGTGTAACACTCATATACTATGATGCCGGTTTCAAGCATCTCGGGTGGAATTCTCTCAAAAAAAAATACGTGAAAAAAATACATGCAAGTTTTTTCAAATCTTGTCACCACCAGAAGCATTTTTTTTTTACCATACTTTGATTAATATCAAGTACAAGCAACTTGATGCAAGATTTTTAACTGAGCAGTTAGATTAGACTCGTGAGGTCCCTTCCAATCCTATAATTCTATTATTTTTATTTACATTTTCATCATCAGGAACAATAATGATATGACTAGTAACAGACAGTTACAAAAGCAGAATTCTCATTAAGGCTGAGGTTCCATCATCATGTACAACAGCCACAGAAAATTAACAAAGGGAAAAAGGTACCATAAGTCCAAAGCTATTCCTGCCGAAGCCAAAGGGAATTTTGCCAAAAATTCAATCATTTGAGTTTTCAAACTTCAAAAATGCCATATTTGGAGTTCCTTTTGCTATGTTACTTCCAACTTACAAAACCGGTTACATTAAAATGTTAGGAAAAAAGGAGACTCATGATTGCACCTCACAATCATTTCAGTTCCAGTCTGGATTTTCATCTTTTGAAGGAAAAAGGACAATCAAAATGGATCTCAGGATGCATCAGTTCCTACAATTTTTTTCTAATACTAACTCAAAAGAAATCTATGAGACCAAAAGAAATCTCATGAAGTTCAGTAATGAAAAGTGCAAAGTCCTGCACTTAGGACGGAACAATCCTATGCACTGGTACCGGCTGGGAACCGACTAGCTAAGCAGCAGTTCTGCAGAAAAGGACCTGGAGTTTATAGTGGATAGTAAGCTGAATATGACCCAACAGTGTACCCTTACTGCAAAGAAGGCTAACAGCATATTGGATGGCATTGGTAGAAGCACTGCCAGCAGATCAAAGGAAGTGATTATTCCCCTCTATTCAGCACTGGTGAAGCACATCTGGAATGCTGTATTCAGTTTTGGGCCCCCCACCTCAGAAAGGATGTGGACAAATTGGAGAGAGTCCAGCAGAGGGCAATGAAAATGGTTAGGGGGCTGGGGAACATGACTTCGCACTGGATTTTTTTTATGCTCATTTCTGGGCTGGGCTTATCCTTTATCTCATACTGCTGTAAAGACATCTCAAGTGTTGCCTGCAAACCAACTGTTGGCCACATGTACATTTTCTATATCAAGTTAAATGATGCTTTAAATTAATGTTAGTTGACCATTTTGGTGAGTATGGTATTGAGGCTCAAGTGCATCTCAGACTTGAACTAGAGGCTGAGGGAACTGGCTTATATAGTCTGGAGAAAAAGACAACAGAGAGGATTTAATAGCAGCCTTCAACTACCTGAAGGATGGTTCCAAAGAGGATGCAGTTAGATTGTTCTCAGTGGTGGCAGAGGGCAGAACAAGGCACAATGGTCTCAGTTGCCACAAGGCAAGTTTAGGTTAGATATTAGGAAAAACTCTCTCACTAGGAGAGTAGTAAAACACTGGAACAGGTTACCCAGAGAATTTTTGGAATCTTCATCCTTGGAGGTTTTTAAGACCCAGCTACACAAAGCCTTGGTTAGGATAATCTAGTTGGGGGTAGTCCTACTTTGAGCAGGGGGTTGGACTAAATGGACTCCTGAGGTTCCTTCCAACCTTAATTTTCTATGATTCTAGTGTCAGAACTCATTCCTTTAAGACAGGGGTGGCAAACTCATGTGGTTCTGCAGGCTGGATAAGCATGGGCCATTCTCCATGGGGTCAGGCCCACAGACCCCTACCCTCCACTCCGTCTGTATGACTGATCCAGTATACTCAGCACCTACCTGGGACAGTCAGGGATGCTAGCCTGAGTGGGTGCTACATGCAGAGCAGCCCAGGACCAGGCATGAATGAGCACCATATACAGTGCATCCCAAGACCAGGCCCCAGTGAGCACCGTGCACAGCACAGCCCAAGACTAGGTCTGAGGAAGCACTGTGGGTAGTGCATGTCCCCAGCACTATGCACAGGGCTTGTGGATCAAAAGGGCAGAACTGGGGGGGATGGATTATGGGGCTCCAAGGGTTGGATCTAAGACTTAGGCTGCATATTTGACACCTCTGCTACCTCCAACATTTTTTCCAGTATTTTCATGTGTGCAGCAACATGGGATTCTTCTGATATCTTTTCCAGGCATTATCTGTCCCATAGTACAGCACTACCCACAATTTGTTTAATGTGAAATTTCAGAACAACACTGGTAAAACTTTGCATGCTTTGATTGTCATTATGAAAAATAGTATGAGTGGATCATGAGTTCAACTCCCCTGCCCTCCTAGCAGAACTTATAGTCATTAGATAACTTAAAGCAGGGAATGGCACGCAAGGCCATTTTGCTCAGCACACCACCACCAGCCCAAGCTTTAAGCAGCTGCTGCCAGGCACGGAGCCCAGGCTGCTCCCAAGCAGGTGGTTGGGAGGCTGCAAGCCCTGCTGGGAGCAGACTGGGCTCTGTGGGCCAGCTGCAGCCGGGAGGCTGCAAACAGCTGCTCCGGGCTCTGGCATATCGGCACTCCAGCACCTTCCAAGATAGACACTGTGGTTTTTTTGGCACTCCGGCCAAAAAATGTTGCCTACCCCTGACTTAAAGGAAAAACAGAGTAAAAGACAATTGCATAATGGCTCATTCAGAAACGTCATTATACACACACAAAAAAACCATAGGTAATTCAGATATAAAGAGATCCTTACATTCTTTGAGGAGTCTTGTTGTGAATATATAAGAATACTATGGAATCATCAACTGCAAGGTAGAAGACACTTACAGGTACTAACTATGAGAGAGAGAAAGAGACTTTCAAATTTTAGTGACAATATACGGTCCACTACAACTGACACTGCTGAGTGCAGAGAAGAAACATGCCATCGATATCACCATGGCTGAAATCTTTTCCATTTGAAAAAAAACGATCTTTTTTGTAGATTCTTTTCTACTGCGTGATAGGAAGGATGGAACTTACACTGAACAAAATTAAGTTTGTCAGAGCTAAAACGGACTATCTAAACATCAGGCTGCAAGATACAGAGACAGATAAGGATGATACAACTTGTATCCATCTTGCATCAGGAAGTCTGGCTGGAGAGCTGTGCGTGTGACTGAACTGATGAACATCTCAGGAAACTGCAAACCAAAGTAGCCATGGCCACTGGGGAGCTACTGGTATAAGATCTGCTTTGTTCCATTTGGCTTTGCTGGAGTCTCAACCTAAATGACACAGGTGCAAGTGCACATACCAAATGATCTGAGCACAAAAATATGAAAGTGTCTCCACATAAGCCTTGACTTGCACCATCCCTATATCCCTTCTTGTTTGTGATGCTTACAAACAGATGAAAATAACTCTGGGCCCCTGATGAGTGAAGTGTTGCTAGGCTGATATGGATGGATTTTTATTAATTCCAGAGATGTACTGCCTTGCCACATAGAGAGCAGGGGGCAGAGTTCCAATAGCTCATGTATATAGTAGATTGTAGTCATATTCCATGACAGTCTTTATGGACTGAGTCTGATTGAAAGGAAGCATTCACAGACTTTGAGAACTACTTCAAGTCAATACACTGACATTTTCAGAGTATTGACACCTGCTGGGGCATGGTAATTAGCACACTTGCTTAAATCCAGCAGACTTGCTTAATTAACTCAATTAATTAATTAATCGGGTCTGCTCCAATGTGCTAATTAGCACACGTCGGAGCAGATGTCCAACATGTGTATAGGTGTCCATGGAGTCCAACTTTTTTTTTTAAACAATTTTTAATTTCAGTAAAACTATAGTAATTAATTTGGTAATCATCATCTCTGTATCTGGCATCATTATTCCATTAGTACCCAGTCTGCTGGGGCCAGGGGGTATGGAGAGGGAAGAAAGGTAAAGACTTGATATTTATCAGGGCTTGCAACAGTAATTCAAGTCACTTCACTTGAACTAACCTAGATTCAAGTGAAAGCAGCCACTCAGGGAAACAACACTTTAAGCTACAAAGTGGCTGGATTGATAATGAGGAATTGATGAGCTGAATTAACTAGAACTACACCCTGCAGCTGCTCCACCATTTCAATACTAGTTCAAGCATGAGATGCACTTCAACCTCAATACCATACCCACCAAAATGGCCAACTAACATAAATTTCAAGCATCATTTAACTTGATACAGAAAATGTACATGTGGCCAGAAGTTGGTTTACAGGCAACACTTGAGGTATCCCCTATCTCATACTGCTGTAAAGACAAGCCCAGCCCAGAAACAAGCATAAAAAAAATCCAGTGTGAAGCAGCAATAAAAAAAGGTACACACACACATTTCACTTTGTAATTAACAAGTAAATGTTTTGGATTAGATAGCAAGGCATGTACAATGAAAGACAACATAACAGTTATTTATAATAGGACTGACCTTGTTATCTGTTTCACAATGAACAAGAGCTTCTCTGTAAAATTTAATTGCTTTCTCATAGTTTCGTTGGGCTGTAGAAAGTTTTGCAATCTCTGCACAAATTTCAGCTGCCAGCTGCTTCTGTGTAGGAACTGCATCCACTTGCTCTATCTGAACTCGTTTGAGTACTCTGGCTTGTATCTCCCGAGCCTAGTGAGAGTTAAAATAAAAAAAGAATAAAGGAAAAGAGATGGGAGAAAATTAGCATGCTATACACCTTCTATACAACCAATATAATAAAATACATTTTGTTAATGTAATTATGCAAAAACACAAAAAAATACACAAGAGATGCAGCAGTCATAGAACATCTTGAAGATGCTTCCCAGATTGGGAGGGGAACTCCACATAAAGTTCTTATTGCTAAAGAAGATGCAGTCAGATGTTTGGGTTATTCCCCTCTTTTTAAACACATAAGAATTAACCTATTTGCACACAGAAAATAGTAAAAGCCTTTGTCTTTTCCTAAGATAACTCCCCCTGGCATTTTATACACAGTTTCATAAATAGCTTAAAATAATTTTATTGTATGCACTAGTCCCAGTTTAACATCTACAAATCATAGTGTTATTGTCACCCTGCTCTACCTTCTGCCTGATTTCAGACTAATTGGTTGAGAGCAGCATGAGCTTTTATAAGACACCACTTACTTAGTCAGGTGCTGCCCAGTTCGTCTCAAACCCTGTCCTACCTTCCTGATCTAAATACCAGGAAAAGAATGCTGAATACAGAACCATGCTGGTTTCTTGAAAAATCCATTTCTCCACCAAAGTGAAATGAAATTCTTTATAAATGGATCTATATGATCCAGCTAGATTTTTTTTTAAACAACAAGTCAAGTGTGAAAGCAGGTATGTTTGAAATGACAACCTTTGTAGCCTACCAGACCTGGCATCTCCTAAAAATACTACAAAACCTTATTTGGGCAGGTATTTAGCAAGCAAAGTTAAGTCAGGACCTTGTTCAGGGAGCTTTGTTGTTAATACACTTGAAGACAAATTACTTATAGGGTATATAAGCTTCCCAGAGCTATTATTGGTAAAGAGTTGCAGACAATTTTGAATGTAGTAATAACCAGTGTCACTGATCTACAAATGCTTTCTTTGTTCCATGCATTTTCACCTAAATTGTTCAAGATCTGGCCACCTGTAAAACCAGATGGCACCTGGAGCACTCTACAAGCCACAAGAAAGTGATGACAATTAGCTCAAACTTGGGGAAGAAGGGCAAAGGGATCCTACATAATAAGAAAAAAGGGCTGCTTGCAGACACTTAAACCTTAAAAACTCCACATTTTATTAGAAGCAGCAGCACATTACAGATGCTGCAGAGCCAGGTCAAAGTATAGATCGGGCACTTGAGTGGAGCTTTTTGGTGCTTTTATCTAACAGCAGATTCAATCAATGTTTTCATTCAAATTCAAATTTCAATTAAAAATGTTTTCATTACATACTGACAAGCAGTCCTTCAGGAAGACCACAAAAGTGCCATCCCACTTCTCTCTCTGTAAGACTGACCTAAGTCAACAAAATTGCAAAAAGGTTCATTATTTTTCTACATGAAATTTTAAACTCTGGCCGAAACGCAAAAACTGAACTCCCATGTAACATGACTAAACAACAAATCTAGAAGTTCCTCATACTATATCAAAGATACCTGAGAACAGAAATATTATAAGTGTAACAAATGAAAGTAGAACACCCAGGCTACGCCCAAATGAGCAGGAGTATACATTTGCAACAGCACAAATAGTAGCAGCACAGATTTGTGCTGCTATGTTATGCTGGAGTGCATGCCCCTGTTCATGTGGTTTGCAGAGAGACACATTGTCCCGCAGCTCCATGTGCTGTAGAGGGGGTTGGCTGGGGCACAGGGTGCCTCAACCAGCTGGGGAGCAGCACATGGAGACAGGGGAGCAGGCAGCCCTGGGCTGCCTACTTCCCCATCTCCACGTGCCACTCTCCAGCTGGCTGGGGCACAGGGTGCCTCAGTGTGGGGGCTTTGCAGTGCATGGAGATGGGGGAGCAGGCAGTCTAGGGCTGCCTGCTCCCCCGTCTCTGCGTTTGTCCCAGCACACAGCACTTTTGTGTGCTTTGCGCTGCTTTTTTTCTTAAGGCTTTTTTGCCCCAGCACTGCAAATTAGCAGCATGGTATATGGTTTAAGGAGCAAGGTGTGCATCTTGTGGCACCACAAACCACATATGCCTACACATCTGTCCCAGCCATATGGTCTGTGTATGGTAGAGTAAGTCCTGTGAGATCAACACTCTCGTTCAAATGAGAATGACAAACGAGTAGATAATCAATTTTTGGACCAGATGGGGATTTCAGCTGCATACCACCTCCGCTGTACCAGCCTGTTGCTTTAGCTCAGGGGTGGACAAAATGTGGCCCAGGGGCCAAATACAGCCCACCAGACCATTCTATCCGGCCCGCGGGGCCCCTAAAAATTTAGAAAATTAATATTTATCTGCCCCGGCTGCCTGTCATGCAGCCCTCGATGGTTTGCCAAAACTCAGTAAGTTGCCCACTGCCTGAAATAATTGCCTGCCCCTGCTTTAGCTGCAATTTCGCTCCTACTTCAGTCTCCATTACAGGACTCTCTGTAAACCCCATTCTGGGTGATAATCCAGCTCATGGTTTCTTATTGTTAATGCTGCCTTTTAACAACAAAATGAACTTAAGGTCCTTTGTACACAGCAAAGTGCAAAGCACTGCCATCAGAAGCTGCCTCACACTGCTCTGCAAATATGCAGAAGCCCTGAACTAGAGGGAAATGCCTGTGTAAACTAGTAGTTTCTCTACTCATTCAGTTTTCAACTGCTCTAATGAAATGATCTCAGATTTTATGATGTGATGTCAAGTAGGACTTGGACTTTACATCCCAAATTCATATAACCCAATAAATCTAACAAACAAACAAAAACACTAAACAGGTCACCTAATAAATCTAACAAAGCAATTAACATTCGACCACTACTGGGCCCTTAACCCGTGTTCTGGGCAATCCCACTTTAGGTTTATTTTCTATTTCTTAAATACACTTCAGCCATTCTTATTTCTACAGAATATTAGGGAAAAATTTAGGAATTCAGTTCTTTTAGTTTTACCTGTTGTAATGAAACAATAGCTTCATTAGTCTTCTCCATTTTGCTGTAAATTTTTGCTAGGAGAACATGGTAACGGCAATCTTCCATTAGAGAAGATAATTCATTTACTGTAAGAGTAGTATGAAACAGAAACATGATTATAGTTGGAACTGTCTGCATTGGGTGGTTTGAGAACATCTTGTGGGCAAGATAACAAAAGAATGAAGTTGTATACATCTTCCAGGCAAAAGTCTAAGAAAAGTGGATTGAATATTTGTATTTCAACAGAAAGGAGTTGTGTAGCAGCTCAAGTTTGAAAGGTTAGGACTGTATTTTGTTCCTATCAAGTCCAAACAGTACAACAAATAAAACAATTAAACTCTGGAGAAGGTTAAAAATTAATCCAGCAAGAATTTGAAGATCAGTAAACAAACAAACAACAAGAAAAATACACAACTAGGAATGAATAAATGAGCAGTCTTTGTAGGTTTTTCCTCAAAAACAAAAAATTATATTTCCAATGAATGAGACAGACAAAGGTATTTGTGGCATGCTTTCTATGAACTACAAATTAAGCTTTTAAAACTGCCTCTACTGACATCAATGGCTACAGGCATAAGCGCAGCTCCTCGCTGTAACTGAAAACACTTTGCAGCAAGTGCTCTGGAGTTGTAATGATCCCCTGGACCAAACAGAAGTTCACTGTTGGTTCCAGGAGGGAGGGGAACTTAGGCACTGGCATCAAGCCTGCAGCCAGTTTCCCCTAGCAACAGCCCCTGACCCCTCCAAGCTGGCACTGTTTTCAGAATGGGAGAGGGGGGGAAAGAGAGAAGAGGGAGCTCGATCTAGGGGTTCCCAACCAACGCTGGAGGATGGGATGGAAGTACTGGAGCTCCTGCAAGGTAGGAAGACTCCAATACACACTCCAACAGGGGCTAAAAAAAACTCCAGATCTAACTCCCTCCACTCCCTTTCCCCCACCCATTCTGAAAGCAGCACCAGGCTGGGAGGCAGGCAGGCAGACAAGTTACAGAAGATGCTATGTTTTGAAACATCTTCATCTGAACCATAATGCAATGAGGGTTTAGATTTTCGCCCAACTGGCCACTTGTGAAGCATTCTGCAGCTGTGCACTTATGTTTGGTCACAGCTATAGACCACTGTGTGGGGCCAGATCCGGTGAAAATTGTCACTTCTGTCTGTGCCCAACATAAACTGCCTGGTAGGTTTCAGTGGGAGCAGGGAGATCTTGGAGATCATGATGTGCCTTAAGTATTGGTTAATCTTCAAGAACTGCCTTGCTTTGACAGGACTCTCATGCAGACAGTAAAGGAAGTATAACTTTGGTTATTTTAACATGTTTCAAGGACTAGACAAAAAGCTGGAAGTTAAGCTTCACTTAGTGGTTGTGTTAAACCTTTAAAGAAACGGCTTTGAGGAATATAAACTATTTGCTATAATGTTTATCTGTTTACAAACTGACAGAGAATGGCAGCTTTAAAACACAGTAGATGTAGACTCTATTCACTCAAACAGGATTATTACTTTGAAATCAAAATATAGAGCTGTGTGTTAAAGACAGGGATCATGTGAGCCATATCTGGCCTTTGGGTTGCAGGACTGAGTCCATGTGCTGGCTCTTACCCTATGGGCTTGACTGGCCATGTGCACTGCACATGGCATGGAAGGCCACCATGGAGCATCTGCTCCATGCCGTGCCTGCCAGACCTGGAGCCAGTTGGCAGGGCACCACATGGAGTGTGCACACCAGGCTACATGTAACATGTGTGGCTGGACCAGCTGTGCACATCATGCCCTGGGATTTACTGTGCATGTGGCTCTTAGGGCCAGCACAAACTACAATTGCTTTGCACATGGCACAGAGGGGTCTGCATGCAACACCCTGACCCAACACCCTTGGGCTGCCTGCACGCCACAGGCATTGTGTCCAGGGGCCTAGCCCATTCCACAGCTGCTCCATAAGGAGCCAGTCCCAGTGTGGCCTGCTGACCAGCTCCGGGATACTCATCCAGTCTGTGATATAGATGACCCTAATAGATATATATCAAAATGCACTTTTAAAATATTTAAAATACAATGAGCAACACTCAATAAGCAGGTCGTCTTGAAGGACATATTATTTATTATTGTGTAGAAAACATTCTAACAGAGTTGGAAGAAATTTATTATGAAATCTAGCCTTCCTCTTAGCCAATTTAGGATTACTCCATACAATACTTTCTGTGGGGGTTTCATTTTTATTTTGACGAACAATATATAGTGTACAGTTATAATTTATGCGCAACTGTTCCACATCTCTCTCAATGAGTTTGTAGAATCCTCATTTAAGGATTCATAGAAGACATGAGAAAAATTTTAAGAACTACAAGAGAGAAATAAGTTTGGCTTGTGCTTTTTTGCCTCTTAAATAATGAGGTAAGAAAGCTTAAGGATGTGCAAGCCAAACTGATTCTTGGGTTAGTGAAGCTCTCACTAACCCAAGAGTCAGATAATATATAAACTAATAAAGAAAACAGATTCCAACATAGTACAGACCATGGGTAAGTCTTTTCCTGATTATTTTTTCATTAAATATGCAGACTTGGTATAGGTTGGAAAACTGGTTAATTAGTACAACAGTGACATTAAAAAGTTGAAAGCATGAAAACAAGTTAAGAGAAACAGACTTTAAAACTCAGTTTGTTCTTCTATAAATTCAATGGTCAATTAATATTTTAAATGAAATAATTTTTTGTTAACGGGTACACAATAAAAATATCCTCCTAATGGTTTTCTAACCAGGAAAAAGTCCAAAGTTCACTGCTAAATGCTCTTTCTTAGACAAAAAGCACTGAATGTTAACAAAACACTTTTCAGGTCCTCTCTGCACATTTTGAGTAAAGAAGAAAAAGTTCAAACAATTATATTGCTTAGTTAAAATCCCAAATTTAGAATTTTTTTGTAAGGTATCTTTAAATAAAAGTTACATTTATTTTATATCCTATTGCATCTTTTTCATTATACAGTACGTAAACTAATGGTTAAAATGTCAAATTTAATGCCTATGCTACACTTGTTTATTCGTAACAATCACAAACACAAAGAATAATTTCTGTTTTATTGTAAATCAAGTAACTAATACATACCTGGTTCATGATCTAAAGCTTGCTGAAGTACTTTTTCTGCCTTTTCATATTGCCTCAATTTCATCAACAGCTCAGCCAGATCATAACACAGGAAATTCTGCTGACCACTCTTCAATGCAGCTTCATAATAACCAATTGCCTGAAACTCACAAGTATTTAATTCATTGAAGCCATCGCAAAACAATTTTTTTTAAATCTAAATCTCCTGCTTAATCTTTTAAAATCACAAATAAAAATTACAAAAAAATCAGAATTCCTTTGATTTAATTTCTCTTGTGCGTTCTGCCTAGCATGTCCTTGGTGTGTGAAAGACTTACAAATCTGAGCTGGTGGCACACAGACCCTTGGACTCATCTCTGCCGCATGACAGCAAGAGAGGTGCCCACTGGGGCTCATGGGCTATGTGCTGGCTGTATGTTAACACATGGCCCATGGACCTTCAGTTGGACATCTCTGTTCTAAGCCATGCATAAGACATAATGATTGTAGTTTGGTTCTGAAACTTTTTAGGGAAAGTAAACTTAAATCTAGACCCTCAAAAGAAAAGAGTTCTTACCTGTATTCTTTCCCTGCACATAAATGAAATACCAGAATTCCATAACTGCAATACTCTTCACATTGCTATCATGGGGACCACAGATCTAGTTGCTGTCTATCTGGATGTTACACTAAAGACACGATTGACCAGTTAATCATACCTTAAGTTGTGACTCAGCTATACATTCAACCAATTAATGGCATGATAAAACAAGAAATAAACTACAAAGTTATTCTACAAAAAGCAGGTAATGATTTTGTGGCTTGTTCTTATCAAGCTATAAATTGAACGTGTGGTCAGGTGCTCTCCTCTGGCTGGGAGCCCCATCAACTCAACGGCTCCAAGGCACAGGGTTGCATCACTCACTGCCAGCCCTGCAGCTGAGGAAGCTTGCAGCAGTGGCAGAGTTCTCCCTGCTGTCTCCCCTGCAAGCTTCCTTAGCTCTGGGGCTTGCAGTGGGGAGAAAGGTGCCCCTTCCCTGCCCCCCCCATGCCTCATCAGGTGTGGGCCTCAACGCAGGGGCAGGAGGGAGAATGCTTCCACTATTGCCAGCCTTGTAAACTGTGGGGCTTGCAGCCATAGAAGCTGGTGCAGGGGGATCCCAGGCTCCCTCTGCACTGGCTGTAAAGTGCAATGGGAACTAATGCATGATCACATGTGCATGGCAGGAGGCATGATTGTGGGATCACACATTAGATTCCACTGCCCCTTTACCTGCATGTATAGAGGGGCACCTATAGCTGTCTATAACAGTGACTTGCCTTCAGCTGTTTCTCATAACTAATGGCTTTTAACTCCTCTAGAGGAGTGCTTCCCAACCTTTTCCAGCCCAAAGCACTTACATTAATAAAAATTTTCTGCGACACACCTGTTAAGGCATTCCCCATTCTCATACCTATTGTAGCTAATTGTATCTCACTGCCATGGCAAAATTTGCAGCACATCTCTTCATTTCTGATGGTTAACTTTTGTGCCACAACACACTGGTTAGAAAACACTGCTCTAGAGTCCTGACGCAATCTGGCCTGAAAGGAGGATGGAGAGTTATCCCAGATCAGATAACTTTACTTTGCAAACAAGACTTGACAATTCATTATCTGAAGCTGAAGACATTCATGAATCAGCCTTACCCCTAGAGTGAGCTAGTTTCTTTAGGTCTTTGTTATTTGGTACATTTCTTAGACTGGTTGGTTTGGGGTTTTTTTATGAACTAGAAATGACTAATGAGTAGGGCAGGGTGGAATCACTCAACCCTCTTTAGAAAACCTGGTATCTTTTCCTGCATTTTTAGTATAAGGAAATAAAGTTGCTGTTACCTGCCACAGAATTCTTGCTAACTAGTGACACTATTCTAGAAAGAACAGGAAAATAGAGTACATCAAATAATTTTTAAAGCAAGGGCTGTCTCTTTGGTGCAGCAAGGACCACCCACAGCGCAGGATGCATGCTACAGGGGTAGCCCCTGCATGGACTGCGCTGGTGGCACACAGTCACCTTCCCTGTCACGTAGCCCTCTAACCCATCACATAGGCAGTGTCAGTGGCACAAGGACCCCTGGATTCTTCCCTGCTATGCAATAACCAGAAAGGTGTCTGCTAGGACCTATGGGTTGTATGTTAACCATATGTTAACATATCATAGAAAATTAGGGTTGGAAGGGATCTCAGGAGGTGATCTAGTCCAACCCCTTGCTCAAAGCAGGTCCAGCCCCACCTACATAATTCCATCCAGGGTTTTGTCAAGCCAGGTCCTAAAAACCTTCACAGATGGAGATTGTACCACCTCTCTAGGTAACCTGTTCCAGTGCTCCACCACTCTCCTAGTGAGAAAGTTTTCCCTAATATCCACCATAACCTCCCTCGCTGCAACTTGAGACAGTCGCCCCTTGACTGTGATCTGTCACCACTGAGAACAGTCTAGCTCAGCAGTTCCCAATCTGTGGTATAGGTACCACCAATGATTTGCAGACAACCTGTCAGTGGTACGCGCTAACAGATTTATTATAATTACTTTATATGACAAAAGTTTGGTGGTGGTACTTAAGGTTGTATCATTTTAAATTGGTGGTGTGAAATCTGTCAGAGTTTGGGTACTGCGGCTCCATCCTCTTTGGAGCCACCCTTCAAGTAGTTGAAGACTGCTATCAAATCCCCCCTCAGTCTTCTCTTCTCCAAACTAAGTAAACCCAGTTCCCTCAGCTTCTCTTCATAAGTCATATGCATCAGCCCCCAAACCATTTTTACTGCTCTTCACTGGACTTTCTCCAACTTGTCCACATCCTTTCTAAAGTGGGGGGCCCAAAACTGGACACAGTACTCCAGATGTGGCCTCACCAGTGCAGAAGAATGGAATAATTACTTCCTTTGATCTTCTGGCAACGTTCCTACTAACGCAGCCCAGTATGCTGTTAACCAGCCTAGCAACAAGGGCATATTGCTGACACGGGTGCCGGTGGGGGGGAGGAGGTCTGCAGAGCTGCTGCTTAGCCAGTCAGCTCCTAGACTGTAGTGGTGCATATGATTGTTCCATATGAAGTGCAGGACTTTGTACTTATCCTTGTTGAACCTCTTGAGATTTCTTTTGACCCAATCCTTCAATTTGTCTAGGTCACCCTGAATTCTAGCCCTACCCTCCAGTGTGTCTTCTACACCCGCCAGCTTGGTGTCATCCATGAACTTGCTAAGCATGCAATCCACCCCTTCTTCCAGATAGTTGATGAAGATATTGATCAAAACTGGCCCCAGGACTAACCCCTGGAACACTCCACTTGATACCGGCTGCCAGCTAGACATTGACCCATTGATTACTATCTACTGAGCTCATCACTCCAGCTGGCTTTCTATCTACCTTACAGTCCATTCATCCAACCCATACCTCCTCAGCTTGCTTGCAAGAATGCTGTGGGAGACAGTATCAAAAGCCTTGCTAAAGTCAAGGTATAGCACATCCACTGCTTTCCCTCACATCCACAGAGCCAGTCATCTCATCATAGAAGGCAATCAGGTTGGTCAGGCATAACTTGCCCTTAGTGAATCCATGCTGACTGTTCCTAATCACCTGCTCCAAGTGCTTAGGAATGGATTCCTCGAGGACCTGCTCCATGATTTTTCCAGAGACTGAGGTGAGGCTGACTGCTAGGAGGCTGACTGCTGGTAGTTCCCTGGATCCTTTTCCTTCCCTTCCTTAAAGATGGGCACTATATTTTCCCTTTTTCCAGTCATTTGGGACCTCCCTCGATTGCCATGAGTTTTCAAAGATAATGGCCAGTGGCTCTGCAATCACATCAGCCAGCTCCCTCAGCATCTTCAGATGCATTTCATCTGGCTCCATGAACCTGTACATCTCCAGCTTTTCTAAATAGCCTCTAATCTGTTCTTTCACCACTGAGGGCTGCTGATCTCCTTCCCAAACTGTGCTGCCAGGTGCAGTAGTCTTAGAGCTGCCCTTACCTGTGAAGACCAAGGTAAAAAAAGCATTGAATACTTCAGGCTTTTCCTCATCATCTGTCACTAAGCTGGCTCCCCCCCATTCAGTAAGGGACCCACACTTTCCCTGACATTCCTCTTGTTGCTAACATGCTTGTAGAAAACCTTCTTGTTACACTTCATGTCCCTTGCTAGCTGCAACTCCAATTGCACTTTGGCCTTCCTAATTTCATCCCTCCATGCCCAAGCAATATTCTTATACTCCTCCCAAGTTTTTTGTCCAAGCTTCCACTGACCAACATATGTGGTTGGTCAGTTAGGCATAATTTAAAATAGGGCTGCCAGAGACAAATGAGTCAGGCCTCTGAAGTGCATATCCCTAATTTAAAGCAAGACCCTCCCTGATCCAGCTGAACAGCGGGGCAAAAGTTGAAGTTATCCATTGGGAGATAGATATGCCATAGCGGGCACATCTAGATATGCACATTACTGCATAATAATTTAGGTTACTGCACATGTAAACTATGGCAACTTATGCTGACTTGATGCAGGTATCAAATTTATGCCCAATTAGTTACTGTGCAATAACGCACATGTAGATGCCTTACTGTGCAGGAACACTCTGTGGACTGACTTGGGACTAAACCACACACAGCATTACTGTGCTTTCACAGCTGCATGTGTAAACGCTGGCCTAAAAACCTTTACTTCACAGTAACTTAGCAATAAGTTACCGCGCAGTAAATGCATGTGTAGATGCACCCACTGATCTCCAACACGACTACTTGCAAATAGGCTCTGAGATTCCAACCCAAGTTGATCATGAGTGCCATCGGTGTCAAGGACAACTCTGCAGACAGACACAGTAACAGACTTTGACACTGAGTCCATTAGTAATGCTAATACTTCTATGTTCCTCAGTGGGTTGATTGCTTTTTTCTTGTATCTACCAACAGTGCTCTCTCCATTTTTCTCCTCCTTCCCTACTCTTTGTATTCTAATAACTGCTTTCTATTTAGAAGCCCTGCATCCTGCAGTCCCTACATAGACAAACGCTTATGCAGCTAAAATTTACTTAATCTACAAGATACCAATCTGCCCTGCCTTCAAGATTTCTATTGTCATTTTCAGTGCTAAAGTTGGCAGCTGCCAAGGAGTCAGGATTCTCTCTCTCTCTCACACAATGTGGACCAGTTTGTGCCATGCTAAGCCATCAAGGAGTCCTGTGGCAGGGCACTGTTGGCTGCGGTGAGGAAATAGTTCAGGGAGCTAGGCAGCCCAGAATGGGTGCAGAATAGGCCACCTGAGGGGAAGGATCTTGTAGGGGTCTGGACTAGAGGATTCTGGGGCCCAGTGTGGGGCCAGTGAAGTTAACATTTGCGGATGCCATCTGCGAGGCTTGGACTGTGGTGTAGAGGAGGAACAGAGCCACAGATAGCGCCCCCTGGCATTGGGGCAAGAAATGGGCAGCCTCCCACTAATGAACAACTTAATTAGATATCATCAAGGCATGGCAGGTGAGAAAGCAGGCAGTTGGCCCAGAAACAGGTGGGCGGGCCAATGGCAGATCGGCCTGGGAACGCCCTATGCAAGGTAGAAGACACACAGAAAGTCCTACAAGTGTAATCCCATGAGGGGCATGGGGGAGAGGGTTTCAATCTGCTTTTTGTCACTGACAAATGTTTTATGCTTAGCCCCTGGAAGGACTACACGCCTTTGTACTTTCACCATTTGTTTCTAGTATTTGTATAATAAAGGCTTACAAAGTTTTTTTAAAAAAAGTCAACTCTCTCTCCCCTCCTTTCCCCACTCCCTCCCACAACACAGGAACAGGCACACTCTGCCCTATTCCTCTCTCCTGAGGTCTTCCCACTTTCTTTCTCTTCCCCTCCCAATTAAGTCCTGTGGGGCTGCAGAAGCTACTCAGTGTTGAGGAAAGAAATAGAACTATGCGAAGCTTCGGTAGCCAATTCAATTTGGCCGAGATTCAGCCCAATTCAGGGACCGAATCTTGGAATCTAAATCAAATCAGACCAATTAAAATCTCTGAACTGATTTGAAGCATCCGAATCGATTTGGAAAAGATTCGGCTGCTTCGGAGATTCAGCCATAGACTAAACAGGCAGCTGACACAGCTGCCTCCCGCTGGTAAGTCTGTTGGGGTTGGGGGAGAGAAGGGGCATGGGGGAAGGAGAGACTGGGGCTGGGGTTTGGGGGGGGTGCGTTACTCAGGGAGGGGGGCAGAGGGGATGTGGGATGCAGGTGTGGAAGCGCTGGGGTGGGGGCTATGCCCTGCTACCACCCAGAGCAAGTCGTGCCTGCACTGCACCCTGCCTCCCTTCACTGACTGGGAAAGTGGCAGTGGGGCATAGACCCCATGGCTCCCCACACTGGGGCAGAGGCAGGCACAGCCAGAGGAGCTGCAGGAGAAGTCCCAATGGCTGCCCTGCTCGGCTGCATCCCCCAGCTAGCCCAGCTTAGTCCCAGCACTTAAAAAAGCCCTGCACTCACTGGCTCTGGCAGCAGTGATTCGGGCCCCTGAGGGCTCATGGCAGAGCCCCCCTGCGCAGCATGGGGCAATGGGGGGCAGCAGGGATTGCCCCCCACCCCGGCACCCGCATGACAGCTGCCCAATGACATGGGTGCAGCGCACCTCGGCAGGGCACTGCATGCCATGTGGGAGCTAGGGTGGCTCCACCCAGCGGCCCCAGCTCCCAGGCCGCATGCAGCACCCTGCTGAGACACGCTGTATGTGCACCGTGGGGCAGCTGCCACATGGGTGCCAGGTGGGGGAGGGGGCAAATCCTACTGCCCCCCACTGTGCGGGGGGGCTCTGCCACAAGCCCTCAGGGGCCCTGATCACTGCTGCTGCAACCAGTGAGTACGGGGCTTTTTTAAGTGCTAGGACTAGGCTGGGGCCGGGTGGGAGATGGGGCCGGGCAGGGCAGCCATGCGGGCTTCTCCCGTAGCTCCCTGTCCCTCCTGCCCGGGGGGAGGCAGACACCACCAGAGGAGCCATGGGAGAACATGCAACCGCCCAGCTGTGCCTGCCTTTCCCCAGCTGGTCCAAATCGCCAAATCTTTCTGAATCGGCCCCGGATCTTCTGAAGCCAATTCGGCCAAATCAATTCAGGACAGTGATCCGTATCTCCGAATCGAATCATTGTCCTCCGAATCAGCCGAATCTGAATGGAATACTTTCCCTATTCGCACAGGCCTAGAAAGAACCAAAACCAGCAGCATAGAAAAGCTTCTCCTACTGGCCATCTGCTGTGACTACAGGTATTCCCAAACACAAACAGCAAAATGCTTGAAAACTTGACCTGCTGCCTACTTAGCATAACTGCATTTTAAAACACTGGTCTCTGTCTTTTATAGTGTTATGTGTGTTTTATTTCTGATTAATTTATTTTCCTTTATTTATTGTATAATTGTTTAGGCTGACCCTGGAGTTTTGGAATAAAAACAAGGAAAAGGAGAACAGTTTTGTCTTGAATATAATTCACACTTATGCTTACTCAACATTGACAGTTATAAAAGAAAATTTTTTTTTGTAATTGGCATAAGTATCTAACCTACTGAATATTAAAGTTACTTCCCTTCACTGTGCTAATAAGTTAATGCTTAAAATATTTGATCAATATTTGACAATATTTAACAGGTCAAATGAACAAGCATTTTTTGACTAGTCAAATAACCAGCCCTGCTGCATTAGTTGGCTCAGCACCCCACTGCCAGAAAGAAAGCAGAAGTTTAAGCTTCTCCTTGAGAAAAGAGGTATCTATTTAAGTTTAGCCCCAAGATTTGATTAGGACTTGGTGAAAGAATGGTACGGGTCTTTGGTTCAAGCCTGGGAGCAGTTGCTAATGTTGCATTTTGCCAATCTTAAAACAGATCTTATGCCTCAATTAACTTTAAAAACTGCACACCAGTTAGTACTGGTATGGCTAGCCTAAGACTTAGAGATAATCTGTTTACCCTTGAAAGTTGATGCATGTAACACATTTAACCAAATCAAAGATGACCCTGAATTTAAGCCCACCTGCCAATAATTAGATTCTATAGATGAACAATGGATAGATTTTGTTATAATGTATAGAATCTAGTTACTGGAGGATCATCTTCAATTCATCCCCCTCACTCCCACTGCTAGGAGGGAAGGTGGGGTGGGAACAGTGCTGCAGGAAGGGGGTGGGGGAAGCAGAGCAACTGCCCTGGCACCAAAGCAAAGGGGCGCCAACAGGCCCTGCCCAGCTGGGGTGGGGCACAGGCCAAAACTGCGAGCTGCTCGTTTTGGGGGCGGGGAGGGGCAGAGGTGTCGTGGGGATGGGGGAAGGGCAGCTCCTGCCACTGCATGCACTCCCAGGCAAGCGTGTGCCACCTGGATCTGTGTGTGGGGCAAGGGCTGGCTGCTGCTGCAGGTTTTGCCCCAGGCGCCAAACTTCGTTGTTACGGCACTGTGTGGGAAGGTCAATCTGCTTACCCTCTGTTTGTGCCTGCCCTCCTGTTAGCCTCTGGTCCCTGCTTCCCACACTGCCTTAATCTTTGCTCCATGCTCCCCACAACAGCCATGCCATGTGGATAGAGCCTGCCAGTTCAGAGCAAGGGTGAGAAGAGGGAAAGGGGAAAGTCGGGGAGTAGAGGCTGCACTGGGGAAAACACGCTACTGGGAGAGGTGGCGGAGGGTGGGTACATGCAGCTGCAGCAGTAACACCAGGTAGGAACTAGATGCTGATCCACAGGCCACCTGTCCCTCCACTGCCCTTGTACTGAATTCTAAGATGAGGGTCTTCCCCTCTTCCTCATGTTAAATGTCGGGGGTGGAACTTGTCTTAGAATCAAGCAAATATGATATTTCATGGTGTAAAGTTTGATGAAGAATACAACTTTAATGAAACATCCTTGACCCTCTTGTTCAAATTGAAAATGAGCAGCAAATAGAGATGTGCCAATAGATGACTCTCCAAGACAAAAGGGCAGTGATTACTTGCTCTCATTCCTAAAGGTAAGAGGCGGGCAGAGGGTGGGGGAGGGGGAGGAAAAAGGAGGGATGTTGTTAGTAAATCCTAATTGTAAAGAAATTACAAAGAAGAGGAAAAATCTATTTGTTCCATCTCACTGCCAAAGGAACTAGGGCACAGTTCCTTAGCTCCTTGCTGAGATGTAGGAGTTGGGAGGAGGACGAGATGCATGGCACCAGTGCATTAATGGTACTATTCAAAGACTGTCATGTCTTCTGCATTACATGCACATGCATTTAGTGTGGGATCTCCACAGATAAATACTCAAAATTTTATTAAGAATTAATGCTAAA
This sequence comes from Alligator sinensis, assembly GCF_000455745.1. Lineage (NCBI taxonomy): Eukaryota > Metazoa > Chordata > Crocodylia > Alligatoridae > Alligator > Alligator sinensis. The sequence continues at coordinate 134,576 of NW_005842382.1, read as the reverse complement.
TACACAGTCATCAATTCATTGAGCTGTATCAGGGTAACTAAAGCATACAAACATGTCCAAAGCATGTTTTAGAAAACATCTGTTCTACTGTCTTAACCCAGGCAATTCTTGTAAATAAAAAGCAAATTCCACACACTTTTATCTTGCATTTTTGTGTACTTTGTGATAGTAGTAAAATAAACAGAAAACTTGTATAAAATGCACCAATACGCATTGCTTATTTCCAAGATGAAGTTCCATCCTGCACTGTGATACCATCATTTATTTCTGATTACGTTTTGATAAACAGGGTTTCACAACTTCATGAAGGAAGCAATCTAGAACAGGTGAACTCTTAAATGCAAATAAGATCAAATATTTATGAAGATGAACTTAGCAATGAAAAAGAATATAAACGTGGTTTTCCTCAAGTAGAATGTTTGTACAAGCTTTCTGTAAGACATTAGCTAGTCTCTAGCTGTCACGGAAAAGAAAAAAGAAATCAGCATTTGAGGAGAAAAACATTTTACTGTGAAGATACCAAAAATGTTCAATCTGCATATTAGAAGGGGGAAAAATAGCATTAAATAAGGCACTGCTCCACTTACACAGCATGTTCCTAAAGTACTTACAACATACCGTTGAATAATTATGAGTTTTGATTAGGGCTTTTCCAATTTTACTTGCCAAAGCTGCGTCTTTGGGGTTTTTCTTTAAAGCCTGTTCATACACTTCTATGGCTTCTTCAGGCTGGAAGAACAGATAATGAAGTCACAAAACTATGCCAAAAGGGCTCTGTCAAGAGCTCAATTTGCTGCAGGCAACTTATTAATGCCAGCGTAAGAAACAGCTCCAAAATGTCTTGCTCACAAAATCATGATGCTTCTCGGGATAACTGCACAAGATAATTGCTTAAGACTGCAGCAGTATAAACATATGAACACAGATTTTAGCATTCTTCAACATGTTTCTGTGCTGAAATATCCCAGGTAACCAGCTACTTTGTAGAGATACTCTGAAGAAATCCAGGTTTAACTCAAATTTCATTTTCCTTTTGGAGATTACCATAAGAAAGGATAAAGGACCAAAAAAATTAAAGCCAAATATTTATGTCCAAGGCACAGATCACCTACAGTGACCTGACCCTTCAGATCTGCATGTTCCACAGACATGCTGACCCAACCAATTGCTTCAAGGACTGAAATGTATTGCATGCACTAAACATTTTGCTTCCCTTTCCATCTTCCTTGGTGGATACTGAATGTGAGACTGTCGCATAGTTATTTGTTGTCTTATAGAATTTATCAATTTAATTTCAACTTGCTTGATCTTCATTCAGAACCTGCAAGACTTGAACACTCCCAAATTAAGCTCTAGTTTAAACAAACTTCAGCAAGTTACCCAGATAAGCTTCTGAACTGTTCCATGATTTTCTAACTTATTTCTGAATTGAATTTAGCTCACTTTTCTAACCAATATTAGGTCTTGTGGATGACTGACTGTTCATTGAAATTATAATGATCCTCTCCATGATCCTCCAAAATCTCTGATGCTCATCCCTTAGAAGCTTTATTTAAACACATTTAATCACTTAATACTAAAGAGCTAAGTTAAAAATCAGTACGGTATTCTATTCTTAGCTAGTAATTAAGCCAGTAGTTCTCAACCTTTTTAGACTCGTGGCATCCCTCAGAAAATGCCAGCCCTGAAGTTTCAATCCCTTTTTTTTTTTTTTGACTACAGAAAAATAATAGAGCACTTCTGTTGCAAAGAACTCAGGAAGACCAGAGTAGGTCAGGATATTTAACACTATGAATTTCTACTTAAACTGGATTTATCGTCCGCATCATTTATTTCCCTAAGTGCTAACATTGCATGGCATTCCACAGAATCCTTAAAAGGTTTTAAAGGTAACCCAGAGTGCTGCAGCACCATGGTTGAGCATCACTGAATTAAACCCTATGGGCACATCCACACATGCAAGCACATGTGCTTGTAGCAGCTCAAATACAAACAGTGCTAATTTGAGCTGGGGCTTTTTGCTTCAGCGCATGTGCTCAGACATGCACTTTGTTGTGGAGCAAATTGTGCCACTTGGAGCAAAATAACCCTGCCTGGTTCCTCCAGGATCTTCAGCCAGGGGGAGCTTGAGCCTGGAGACAGCACCTGTGCTGTCCCCAGCAGTATAAAAAGCCACCCTGGCAAGTAGCTCAAGACTACTCGCTCTCAGGAGCTTCTGGGGCCCGGCCAATTGGTACCTGGGGACACTACCCCTTGTGCCAGCTGGACTGCTGAAGCAGCCCTGAGAGTTCCCTGCCCCCTCTACCCACTGCAGCAGTCTCGGAGTCCCTTATTATAATAATAAAGCGTTCGCTAAATACAGGTTTCATGAATACATATTTTGCTGCCCTCCCACAGGGCGATGGCCCCCACACAAGGGGTTCGGCCCCCCAACAGGGGATTCAGCCCCTACACAAGAGGTTTCACCCCCACACAAGGAGTTCAGCCCCCCAAAAAAGGGTTTAGTCCCCACACAAGGACTATGCCTCCCCAACAAGGGGTTCGCCCCCCACACAAAGGGTTCGTCCCTCCAGAAGGGGGTTCAGCCCCCACACAAAGGGTTTGGCCCCCACACAAGGAATTTGGCCCAACGGGAGCCAAATGGCCCCCACAGGGGCTACCACCCCCCTGCAAGGCCCACATGCCCCACCCCAGCCCCCCGATTGCTGCCCCACCTGGCCCCATCCCCAACCAGCTGCTGCAGCCCCCCCAAATGGCTGCCCCCCCCCGCCCCACCCC
>NW_005842382.1:101233-131377 GCF_000455745.1 Alligator sinensis | reverse complement strand
CCCCCTCCCATGGTCCCCTCTCCGCTCCTCCAGCCCCCCCAACCCCTTACTCACCGGCACCAGAGCCCTGGTGCTGAAACATGTGGCCTGGCTGGCCGCATATTTCAGCACCAGGGCAAGGGGCCAACTACAGAGATGCTTTGGCAGCCAGAGCGTCTCCATGGAGGACCCAGCCTCTGGTTGCCTCAGGGCACAGTCCTGGACCGTGCCTTGCGCCTCTTTTTTCAGCTTCGATTTTTTGAGACCCCTGGATATCTAATTTTCTCCCCCCACAGCGAGTTTGCAGCACGGGTAACATTTTTCCATTCCTGAATGTGCCTGTTGCCCTGCCTCAAAGGGGGTTGAGGCAGGGAAAGAGGCATGTGTGCGCTCATGTGGACGTGCCCTATGGGGTTTTTTTAGTGTATTTTGCTTCCCAAACCCCTACTGATAGAACTAGAATGGTAAATAGCATAAAATCTGCTAATTTGACATTCAAGTACTCAGCTACTCTGTTCATCTCTCAAGATGCAGACACTTACCTCTTGAATATGCATGTATGCATCACCAAGAAGAAGAAAAGTATGAGAACTTGGCAACTGTTCTACCAGATCTCTGAAAAAGAGGACAATCTTGTTAATTATAAAGTTGCTAACATCAGTATTTCAAAGCATAGTTAATAAATATAGTAAGACTGCTTTAATCTTTGCAGATCAAAACTTTTTTGAACAACAGCTATCTTGGATCAAATGGCTTACACCAATTCAACATCCTAAAAGCCCATGTGGTAAGAATGAGAGCGAGAGAAATGAGATCTTGTGTTACAATTTACAGCTTTGAGGCTTGTTTTTGTCTGCATTTTACTGAAACCAGAAAGAAGCAATTCACCCACCACCCTCCAATGTATTGTCTAGAATCCTACACTAAATTAAATTTCTAATAAAACATAAATGACTGCCCAAACTCAACTAAAGCCCTAAGCCTCAAACCATTTTTTGTACATTTTTCCTCAGGGGAGCTTGCACAAAAACAATTCCATATATTTACAAAATTAATTTCAGTACTAAATAAAAAGGAAACCAAGTAGGTTCTTTGCCATTTATCAACATAGTTATCAGCCCCACTTCTCATCCACAATACAGTTCTTCTGGACTACCTTCATCCTACTGAATCAAATTTTCCAATATAGATAAATCAATTAAAAACAGTAGTTTCATAGTTGGTAGGGTCAGAAGGGACCTGAGCAGATCAAGTCTGACCCCCTGCCATGGGCAAGAAAGAATGCTGGGGTCAAACGACCCTGGCTAGGTCATTGTTTAGCCTCCATTGGAAGACCCCCAGGGTAAGAGTGAGCACCACTTCCCTTGGAAGTTGGTTCCAGCTCCTAGCTGCCCTGACTGTGAATTAGTGCCTCCTGATGTCTAGCCTGAACCTACTCTCAGTCAGCTTATGGCCGTTATTCCTTGTAACTCCCGGTAGTGCTCGGGGGAACAGGGACTCTCCCATAGTCTGCTGGTCCCCCTTGGCCAGTTTGTAGATGGCCACCAGATCCCCTCTCAGCCTTCTCTTGTGGAGGCTGAACAGGTTCAGGTCCTGTAGCCTTTCCTCATAGGCCATGCCTTGCTGCCCCCTGATCATGCAAGTGGCCCTCCTCTGGACCCTCTTGATGCTGTCCACATCCCTCCTGAAGTGCGGCACCCAGAACTGGATGCAGTACTCCAACTGTGACCTGGCCAGCGTCGCATAGAGAGGGAAAATCACCTCCTTGGACCTGCTTGTGATGCATGACAAGGTGCAGTTAGCCTTCCTGACCGCGTCCCCACATTGGCGGCCCATGTTCATTTTGGAATCAATAATGACACCAAGATCGTTTTCTGCCTCTGAGCTGATGAGAACAGAGTTCCCCAGCCTGTAGGTATGCTGCTGATTCTTCCTCCCCAGGTGCAGTGCCCTGCACTTGTCAGTATTGAAACCCATCCTGTTCTCATCCGCCCACCCCTGTAACCTGTCCAGATCTAGTTGCAGCCTGTCCCTCTCCTCTAGCATGCCCACCTCTCCCCACATCTTAGTGTCATCTGCAAATTTGAACAAGATGCTTTTCACCCCCTTGTCCAAGTTGCTAATGAAGATGTTGAGCAGTGTGGGCCCAAGGACCAAGCCCTGGGGAACCCCACTGCCCATGTCCCTTCAGGTTGAAAATGACCCATCCACCACCACTCTCTAGGTGTGGCCCTCCAGCCAATTTGCGACCCATCTGACTGTGTAGGCATCAACACCACAGTCGCCTCTTTTTAATGAGAATGGGGTGAGAGACAATGTCAAAGACCTTCCTAAAGTCCAGAAAGACAACTCCTGTATCCAAGGATTTTGTGACGTGGTCGTAGAAGGCCACCAGGTTGGTCTGACAGGGCCTGCCTCTAATGAACCCATGTTGGTTGACCCTAAACATAATCTCCCCTGCTGGTCCCTCGCAGATGTGCTCCTGGATAATTTTCTCAAAGAGCTTCCCCAGGACCAAGGTAAGACTAATGGGCCTATAGTATAATTAGAACATATGGGAAACTACAATTCCTAGCTTACTGAGTTTTGCCTCCTCCCCACTTCAGAATGTTTTTCTAGACATTTCTATCCTTCCTGTAAGCATTTTTGTCCCCCAATATCTAGAAAGGAAGAGAGCTAACTTTTTATCTTTGAGCCTATAAAGCAACTCTTGTTTCCTTCCTAGATTTCCCTTTGCTTTGGTGATCCCTGTCCCTCTTCCACCCCTTCTCTCTTTCAATCACCAGTGCTACTCTGTTGCAACATGGCTACAGTCAGTGTGTAGCTCAAGTCCATGTCACTGTGAAATTAAATTTCAAGTTCAGTTATAAGTCCTATAACAGTGGTGGCCCATGGGGCTCCTCAGAAGTGTGGAAATTTGGTGGCAGGATGAATGACAGCAGCTTTAATTTCTAGACCTGTGGGGAACCCTGTGAGCTGTATGATGTGCCTCAGTGGGCCATAACTTGGTAACCCCTTTTCTACATAAGACATTTTCCTTACAACAAACTTAAAAATAGAATAAAAACAAAAGTTTTGATCCTTTTATTCATTTTGCATTCTGTTCTTACACAGACACTTTTTAGAAGTGTAATAATAGACTCTTCCCATGGTACTTAAACCCGTGAGTAAGTTAAGGCAGAGCAAGTATACTACTTTACTCTTTATAGCCATAATACTGTAGAAGTTGATGTAAAAGGGACCTCCTGATCACTTGAGGTTGTTATAACATCTGTGGCAGTTCTTACAGGAACAGCTCCATTAAATCCTAGCTAAGTTCCAGTTTGGGTATTTAGTTATATTCTGCCTACCTAAGTTCACTCTCAAGTTTCAACTGGCTATGGTATGCTTCTTTTCTTCCTTTCCCAAATAGCTTTGTGATGTAGCTGGGCAGTTCAATCTGCTACCATCCATTCCCATTGTGGGATATGAGATTTCTGCACATTCAGGACAGTTTATAAACTACTCTGAGAACCTTCATGATAAAACACAACATATTAATATAAGAAATATATTTGATGAAGGACAGACAAGCTTACACACAATTAAAAAATGTAATTTGGAAATGTACTTAGCCTATGCATTTAAAAAAAATAAAGTACTAGATCCTGGTGTAAATTTATATACCAGAACAACTTACTACATAAAACCTAAAAGTTCAAAACAACAGGATTTATAAAGCTTCAATTCTATTGGAAACTAGTATTTGTCAAAATATAACTTAGTTATCGTAGCATTTCTTTATGGTGACAATGCAGTAGCCACAGACAATAATAATTAATAATAATAATATAAAATAATTTGTTAACCACATCCTCAAAAGCATTGGTCTTGCTTGAATGTTTGTTTACACAGTGAGAGGGTAAAATTTTAAAGAATGATTATGTATTTGATATATATCTATACCTATATCTATATTTTTTTTTTAGTGTAGGTTTTTGTGCAGTATGTCCCATAACATCATCTAGGATCTCAACTTTACATTTAACGACTTGCTCAAGTCCTTCCAAGTCGTCACGGACTCCAACAAGCAACATGTCAAATACCAGAGAGTGATTCTGAAGCTCAAACATGGCTCAGAGGACCACATTAATAGTAATATTGTGTAGTCTTTTAACTTATTGTATAAATCCTTAAGAGACTAGCCAGTTTCCAGGTGGCTCTCTCTGCATAGCTAAGCTTCTTGGCTGCTTTGAGATCAGGTAAGCAAGTGAACTAACAGAAAGGAAGATCAGTCAGTAGCATGCAGGTAAGCTGGACTGCAAGTCATCAGGAGTCATGACTCAAGCCATAAATCATTTGTTATTCAGCAAACACTTTGAGTCATTTCCCTTTTCCTCAATCCAAAAAATAAATAAATAAAAAAATCAAGGTTGGACAGCTAAGAGCAGCAGGAAGCTGATGGGGATAGATTTCTACATGAGAAAAAAACAAGTTCACAAAGGAAGGCAGGCAAGAAAGTGAGATTTTCTATTTCATGTGGGACAGGTTCTTTTAGCAAATCACCCTAAGACTTAGCAAAGGGAAGGAAAGTTTATTCTTAAAACAGGAGAAAACACTATTTGAAAAGGGGCAGTCCTAAGGTGCTCACAATTAGTATATGTTACCTATAGCACCACAGTTCTTTTTGTCAATTTGTATGCCCATCCTCAAAATCCTAGAGTTTATATTGTGAGAATGGCATCGTGTGAAACTAAAACCCAAGACGCATAAACCAACTATCTATTCAAGCATGGTATAGGTCACTGTGGTGCAACAGGATAGTAACTGCTAGATGTCACATAAGAATGAAAGTTAAACTGCTGACTTGGTAGACTCATAACAAATCACTTAAAATATGTATGTGCTTATTTTCCTAAATATCTTGGATATTTAGTCAATTACATATAATATACATCAATTAAGAGGATTGTAAAATGAAAAAAATCTCTACTTTTATCAAACTATCCATGCTGAACATTAGTAAAAGTTACTATAAGAAAAAAATGCAGGAGTTTTGAACCTTTTATCCATCAAGTAAATAAACAAACTATTTAAAAAAATTAAGAACTTGAAATATTCATTAGTATTCAGAACAAGTTTCTAGTTTAAAAATTTAATACTCATATAGGAAGCATTTATTCTGATGTTTACTTCTGTCGTCACAGCACTCGACTGAATGCATCATAAGACCCACAAGCCAGATCAATCACTAGTTCTAGCCTGTGGAGCTAGAAGGCTATGTCTGTGTCTGAGTCCGCATGTGTGCCGGAGACAGGCAGTGAAAAGCTACATCAAGGCCAGGCAACTTCCAGCTGTGCCTTTGCTGCCATTGGTTCTTCTTGCCCTCCCAAGGCTGTGGGATGAGGGCAGCTGCAGGGGGGTGGGGGGAGGAACAGCAAGAAGTGGCAGCAGCGTGGACATAGCTTCCAGCTGCCAAGTCCCAGGACAGTTCTCTACTCCTTGGAAGTTGTGCTTGCACCCAAGTTGGATAGTAGGGAAAGCCCCCCACTGCTTATGCACCACTGAAACCACTTATCCTGCACTGAACCAAAGCAGTTGTTCCAGCTTGTAGCTTGTAACAGTTGCCAGCCACTGGTTTAAATGGCTTAAAAAACATATGGAAAAACAATGGAATATAGACCATTAACTTTTACCTATAGCAGCTTGCATATAACTTCTTGTCTTTTCTGTACTGAAGGTAAATGTCTGCCATTTTTTCTTTGGCTTGTACAAAGTAAGGTTGCTCAGGTGTAATATTTCGGAGCATGGTCAAGGCTTGTTCTACATCTCCTTGTGCAAGGGCCAGGTCTGCATTAGCAATCACAACTCTCAGTTCTTCAGGTGTGCCAGAGAATTCATTAATAGCATCTTGCAGTACTTTAGCAGCTTCATGCTGTAAATGGATAAAATAAGTGTTTTTTGTTGATTTTGAAATGGTTACTATAGCCAATGGGAGCTACCTTCCAAATAAATGGCTGACCACTAGAGAAAATGTGTAGCTTACTTTAAGACATCTGACCTGGAAAAACTTAACTGTATTCATGTTTAAGTGAAGTACACAAGTATCAGAAAGATAAACAAATACTTTTGTAATTATAGTCCCATGCATAAGAGTATACCTCCAGTGTTTATTCCTAGGGAATATACCTTAAAAAAATGGAATACCAGAATCCAACTGGTACTGAAAATCCAACAACACTAAGTAGATAATGTGTATTTTCAGTACAGCTATGACAGCAACGTAAGTCTTAGCTTATTGCTTATCAGCTTCAAAGTTAACCCTCGTTAGGATAAAATGAAGGAAGCATTTCAGGCTCTGCAGACTCAAAAAAAAAAAAAAAAAAGAATAAGTTATCAAAATTATCTTCACTAAGAAAAATAGTATATACAAATTCTGAATTCCAAGACTTTGGGGGCTCCCCCTCAGGATTTTAAAGCATGTATTAGTATACATTCAGATCTTTTATGTCCATGCAGCCATGATCCCAAGTTTATATTTCCCCATAATGAACCAAAACGTTTTTGGACTGGGCTAGTTCAGGAGTAGATTTTCTAATGAAATAAGTGAATATAGCAAGCTCTTATTAAACTTGATTGCCATACCTGTTCTCCATTCAAACAATGTGCATCTACCAATTCAAGAAAAACAGACACTCGGTCACATGCATCAATTTCAATTCTTTTTGCTTTTGATTTTGAGGAAGCTGAAGATCTCCTCATTCCAGGTAAACTTCTTGCCATTCGCAAGGTCTTAACAGCTTCTGATATTTCTCCCATCTTCTTCTGTGTCTGTGCTTTAATTAAGTGATATAAAGGGTGTTCCCTCACCTGCAATATAATAAAATTAGTCAATTTGTATATTCTGATTTATTTTTTAAAACAAAATGGTATTTCATTTTCAAAGAAAATATATGATATTTTTTGTTATTTCCTTAAGCTATATCTAGAGAGAAGCAGCAGCAGACATGTCATGCTTGGGTTTAGACCAGGGGTGGTCAATCTGTGGCAGAGGTGTCATGAGTGGCATGTGTAGCCTTTGTGTGTGGCACACAGTAGATTGGGGAAGGGACAGGCAGCAAAGTGGCAGACAGGACAGAGAGCAGAAAGCAGAACAGCAACTAAGTCAGGGAGTACAAGACAAGGAGCAGGAAGTTAAGCAACAGAGCAGGTAAGGAAAAAGAATTGAAGTGGCACTCAGGGAAGATGCGAAGCTAATTTGTGGCATGCCTGACAAAAAAAGGTTGGTCCCCAGTGGTCTATACAATGTAGTCTTTGTGTCATTAAGCAAAGTTAATGTTTAAAAAAAAAAAAAAGAACAAAAATGCATTTTTATTAAAAACCTACATGCCGAACAAAAGCATCTCATGGAATCAAAACTAGGATCCAGGGAAGACAAATCAGGCATTTGACCATTATTTAAAAATAAACCTGCTTGCTTCTGATATTTTCCAAGTTTCTCCCAGCCTGAAGTGTACCTACACTACAGTAGGCGACCATGGTAGTTTCAAAAGAAATGGACACATTCTAGGATAAGTTAATAGGATAGATAATCTGCCAGTTTACTTTATGCACAAGCCCATTTTATCATTTTTTCACCTCATCTCTTATATAGACGGCTTGGATAATAAAAGAAAAGGCTGCTATGAGCATAAATGTACAAAAGTTCCAGGCACAGCATTCACTTTTAAATGGGAATTTAGCATCTAGCTTCCCTACACCAATTCTTGGTGAAACAAGGGAAGTTAAAGAACAATTTCAAAGGACAAACATGTTTTGTTATCATCTGTTTTGCAACCAAGGTTCTTTTCATGATTTAATCCTGCAAAATGCTAAATACACCAGTCCTGATTCAGCAAAGAACTTGAATTTAAGCACGTGAATAATTTAATTGAATTCAGTGAATTAATGTTCTTAGCACCTTGCTTTCCAGAGCCCTGTATCACAAGAGGTGAAATTAGGGAATACCACTGAAGAGCACCCACTGATTTCAAAATTTGCCAGTTTTGCTTCCCAGGGAACAGGAAAAAATATTAATACCCAATTAGCCCACCCTGCATATTATTTCATGCAAGTTTTAACATCTTTGTTTCATGATCACTTAAGGATTACAAATCCTATTTATATAATACACCATAGCATATCAGAATATTAATTCTTTCTAGATCTTTGTAATATAGGAATTAGAAACGGGAAAACAATCCTTCTTATTTCTTTCTTTATATTACAAGAACATTCTGATACCTTATACAAAGAACCTCATCACATCAATTAAACTTGCAATTAAAGTCACTTACCTGACACAAAGATACAGATGCTATACTTAGGAAAAGAGTTTCAGTATTAAAAGCATGCACCTTCCTATTCAAGATACCTTACGAATGTTGCATAGCTGACTAAAAGACTAGAGTGTTTTTATTCAGTCTTACTCACCTCAAAATTGTAGCTCAGACAAAGTTCCAGAGACTGAGAACAGAGTTTAAAATTGTTTTGGGCCAAAAAAACCTGGGCCATAAGTAGGTGAGCTTCAGCATAAGAAGGATTCTGTTCAAGGCAATGCTGTAAGCTGCTGTGAGCTGCTTCAATATCCCCTAATATATTTAAACAAGAACAGCAAAAATAAAAACAAAAAATAATTTACAATCCAAGTATTTTTACAGATAACTATCTTCCATTTTGTCTGCATTTTAAAACTTCAAAGCATACTGCTACTAAATATGAACATTTAACAAGTTACGAATGAGCTCATAAAGTAGATATTAAATATTTATAATTACTGCTGTTAAGAACTCAAATCAAAACCACAATGCAGGGATGAAAAGGCTACATTTTCCCACACCTGTTTTCCTGAACTCTTGAAGAGGGTTCCTCTAGTAGAATTCAATGCTACCTTTCTCTCTTTCCAGAAGTACATTTAACAAACTGGAGTTGCAGTAATAGAAAAAACACGGCCAAGAAAATATGTACTTTTGTATTTTCATAAAAAGATAAAATACAAGAAATTAGCTAATACTCAGATATGACATAAACTATTTTCATTTCATTGCAAAGACTTAATATTGTCTACCTTTTTAACATGTAAGAATTAATTTAAACAAAAACATTTGTATTGTGCTACACATACATATTACCTGATAAATATTTCACCTTTGCAATCAAAAAGACAGCTTGTAAGAGACCTGGCACTGTTTTTACTACAGTTTCAAGAACTGAGGCACACTGCTTGAGAAGTGGTGAAGGAGGCTGTCCTGGACTTGCAGGCTAGAAATAAAAACAGATCAAGTGAGAAATTCATTTTAAGATCTCAGCAAAAAAGAAATAGCAAAAAAGAAAATACAGATTATACTACTCAACCTATGCAGAAATTTCTAGAAACTAAACAGTAAAACACCAAACAAAAAAAAAAACAAACGAACACCTGTCACCTACAATAAATAGTACAATGTATTTTAAATAAAAAGATGACAAATTCTACACTATTTTGGAATAAATTCAGAGTGTTTCATCAGAATCAGTGGGACTAGGTCAGTAAAAAACTGGAGAAAATGAAATCTGAATCATATGGTCATATGTAAACTCAATCCAAGGCATCAGCACCTGATGTTTCCAAACAGTGATAACAAGTTGGGTACATAAAGTTAAAATTGAATAGAAAGTTGAGAGAAGGGTAGATTGCCTGTACTTCCCCCGCCCCCCCAACTCCTCTAGTTCATGGATGACTGTCCATGTGAGTACGGACTCTGCAACATGCTCCAAGGCATGACCACCTGCAGGTTTTACACAATTAAACTAGGAAACTCCACCTAAATTTAAATAGGCCTAGTACCATAATGGAATACACAAGATAAAAATACTAACCTTTATTTGTCAGTTACCTGTACTAAGTCACGGTGTATTGGGTTATCTCACAAATTCCTTAGTTTATGTAAAGGATTTGGATGTTTCAGGGTGTTTAAAAGACTATTTCGAAGGGTTCACATTAAAACCTGTTTCTGTAGGGGTTGGGACAGGGAGACAGTCGTTGAGGATGTGGGTTCTTGGGTTTTAGGGCATTGTTTGGAGAATCCTATCTGGCACTTGTCTGCTTATTGTAAGTTGCTCTGAGCCTTTTGGATACGGCAGAATACACATCTAACAAATTAAACAAAGAGCAGCATTTATTCCCCTGTATAACGTCAGCCTCCGCCACACCCAAGAAAACAGCTTAAGTGTATGCCCATAGGTGTGGGCCTGGAGTGAATTCTTTTAATGGCTGAATGACTTCCTTAGAAATTATGGTGCACAGAAGCAGAAATCCTCTACAAACAAAACATCTACCTGGCTGGCTTATACAAACTGGACTCTTTTTTTCCTTACTAAACTTCATAGACTCTTCCCTTTCCAAGGGAGGATGCAACTCCCTGTAGTTGCCAGCCATTTTCCTTTCCTAGAGATTTTCTTGTAGGAGAAGTAGTCTGGCCACCAGTTTTCATCCATCTTTGATTCTCTTACAGTCAGAGACAGAATTGCTGTTGATGATATTTTTCTGGAAAACAACCCCTACCAGCTAAAGTTTCAGAAAACAATTTAAAATTTTAAAATTTCAGCTCTAAGTATAGTTTGCAGGGTAACAATAATTTCTTGCCTTTTCAATACTCCAACTGTCCACACAGAAAAATGGGATTTTTTTTTAAATAAAAAATTCAATCTTTTCATATAAAAAATGCTGCTTACATGGATTTATTTCTTGTTTGCACCATCGTTCTCATTGTGTAGTCCTGTAAGAGGCTACAACTATCATTATTCTTTTGGACTTTAACTTCATCTTTTCATTCTGCTCTAAACTGTTGTAGGGCAGTTACATTACTATACAATCTGAATGTGGCTGTAAGACATTAACATAATACAAAGCTAATTATTATAGGACTAACCTAAAGTTAACTGTCACAGTATGCTGGAAGCCCCCTGAACTGTATATCAGAGGTAATTAAAATAGTTACTCTTACTCAAAAAAGGAACAGCTTTATGATAGAAAAGAGAATATTGCAAAAAACTCTATTGATAGCATGTAACAGAGGGCCTACTTGGGCCGATCTCTGTGGCCCGCCCACCTGTTCTTGGGCCAACCACCCGCCTTCTCATCTGCCACACCTTGATGTTAATTGATTAATTAATTGATGTCAATTAAGCGGGAGGCTACCCATTTTGGTGCCCCGATGCCAGGGGGCGCTCTCTATGGCTCCTTTCCTCCCCTATACCGTAGCCCAAGCCTCGCAGATGGCATCTTGATGTTCACATCATCACCGGGCCCCACACTGGGCCCCAGAATCCTCCTAACAGGACCCCTCCACGATCCCTCCATTCTGGCTACCAGCCCTGGCCCACCTCCAGGCCAGTCGGGAAAGCAGGCCCTCGGCTCTTGGGCATCCCTTGCAGTGGGCCACTGGCCCTTTTGACTGTCCTGGTCCTGGCCCCAGCATGGACCAGTCGAGGGTACTCTCTTGTTCAGGTCGGGTCTCTAGCCCCTCACTCTCTCCAGGGGTCTGCCCTCTGGGCCCTTCACACAAACACAGGGGTTACCCACCCGGTGGTGGGGGCTAGGGATTAAGGCGCCCCGACCCGCCTTTCACTGGGGTGGTAACTGGCCTGGCATTTCCTGGGGGCTCCCGCGCCACTGGGAGCCCCACCAGGCCACCCACTCCCGGCAGGGTGCAGTTTTAGGTCATGCCCTCGGCCAGGAGCCTCCTGACCATCCCCTACAGCTCCTCCCTTACCTCCAGATGTAGATCTCAACAGCCCTCCAGCAGCCAAACTGCCCTGTTCATATAGACAGCCCTTGACTCCAAAATGGCTGCCCTCATCAGGCACCTGGTGGCTGCCAGCTCCAGGCCCTTAAAGTGGCAGGCACACACAGTGCCCTGCCACATAGCACTTAGTAAAATATTTTAACTTCCAAATGTTAAGATCGCTACCGTATTTTTGATGGTACCTAGAGGGCGCGACTACACGTTCATTAATGCGCTTTTGCTAGTGTACATTAAATGTAGTACCTATAATGTGAGGTACTAAATAAATGCACATTAGGCTACCCTAATGTGCAGTAGCAAAAGCGCAGGCTTTTTTTAAGGTGATGCTTAATGTGCAGAAGCCTAATTTTACTGTATATTAGTGTATTAGCATGGTTTTTAACGTGACGCTCTAATGCACAGTAAAATAGGTTCTTGTGCTTTAAGATGCACATGTAGACACACACGGAAAATCTTAAATATTGCTGTCATCCAGGAACAACAGGATGGCAACCTCAGTCAAAGAAAACTAATTCACAGGCTAGATAAACAGCAAGCAGAAATGTGATTTTACAGTTTTACTAGTACACATAGGACATACATGAGGAAAACTGTCCCATCCAGACAAAATTTGTATGTATGTAGGTGAGATCATTATTTAGTCTTCATTTACATGTGTTATATTCCCCTAGTCAACAGATTATTGATAAAATAATTAGAGATATATTTGTGTCATCTTGGACTTATCCTCAAACCTTCTTCAAATAAAACTGCTATAAAGGGAATGAGAAGTATATTTATGGTTATTTCAATTGACATGCAACATGTTTTGGACATAGTTTTTCATAATTTAAATTCTATATTTTGGGTAGTTATCAAAAATCCCTTTTATTTGTAATTGGTAAAAGGAAATTAAAAAAATGGAATATAAGACACTTAGCAGTTCTGAGAGATAAGAAATCTAATATTACTTTACCTGTGTTGGGCAAAAATTTAGATATTCCCTAATAATTTCTAGCAAGAAATCAGGGTTCAGTTTTTCAAAGTACTCTACACCAAGAGGTAAGCCATGCAAAGATGAAAAGTGAGTATCCAGAACATCATTCAAAAAGTGAATAACCTCTTCCTGTCTTTTATGTTTCTTCATAGCTAGAACTGCACGCAAAAAAGACAGTTCCTACAAAACAAACAGGACATTTTCAACTTTACAGCAACAATCACTTGCATTACTTTTTAGTGTTATTATATTTATTATCAGTAGTAGCAGCATCCAGCACTGCAGTAACTAAAAAGTTAGCACTCTATATTCTATACTTGGGAATATTTTGTAACATTCAGCCACATAGTATGATTAAAACATTTAGAGATGATCATTAAAATGCATGCAAAAAAGGTTTGCATAGTGCAACCATAATTCTCCTTCAACACACAAACATTGTAACTTGTCAATGTCAAAACCACCAACAAGAAAGATGTCCAAATAAAATACAAAAAGCCTGTCACTCTATTGAAGGCACATTCTCAGAAAGAGTTTGAATAAACATACAGCCCTTGCCTCAAAGCCCAACATGCTACCCTTGTCTGGTGGAAAGGAGGAAAACAAAAGAGGCAAATTTCAGAGTTATGGCCCTTCATTAAGAAAGCTCTGCCTCAAAGAGAATGGCTGTTGAAAAGTTATTTTAAACAGGGCCACCACTTCAAATTAGAATCACAGTACTTCAGTAAAGGAAGATATCTCCTACCCCAGATTTCCCAATGCTTTGTTGAATTTCATTAAGAAATTCCAACTGCTGATCTGCATCTTCCAACTGTCCTTCTATTAGCTGACAACGGATAATTCCTGTAACAATATAAAACATTTAACTTCAGGCTCATCTTTATAACCGCTACCCACTGTTCACATGACAATGGAGAGGGGAAAAAGGATACAAGAACAAGATGTGTAATGATAAATCAGAATTTATACACAGAGCCCAACATATATTTTCTACAGCTATGACTATCCTTCATGAAAACTCTTTCTCCTTTTATCCCCACCAGCACACTCCTTACACTTGATCTGGGGTAATGTAGGTTACTTAAACTGAGTGTGTTACAAACTTTCAAATTCATCATGTATTACAAAATCCAGGATATTCCCAGTATGCTTTTCTTATTTTGCTTAATTCACTGATGCCAATGCAACTTTGCAGAAATTAGTGGATTTACACAAGATGCAAATAAGCAAAGTTCACGCTCACTCAAACATGTGTGATGTTTAGGCTACAGCCAGCATGCAACTGTAGCTTGACTAAAGAAGAGCTTAGATGAATAACCCACTGACCTCACAAGATGCAGGAGCTGCATAGGACTGAAAACTCTACAACATGCTATCTTCCCTGACACATGCAAAAGAACACCTGAATAGAGATGGATTTTACAAGGGGAGCTGGGGGGAAACAGACAAGGTTTTATAGACACTGGAGGCTCACAAAAATATTGCATTAGATTAATGGAAAAGTGAAATCCAATCTTCACAGATATCAAAGCACACAGCATGACTCAAAATAGTAAATTAATTACTAAGAGAAAGGAGACTTGTAACATCAACAAATGCCTTATTTAAATTTTAAATTATTTCCTTAAAGGGGAATAAAGAAACTCTCTCTTAGCATAGGTTGTAATTTTTACTTTCATCTGTTCTCTACTAACTGCAGGTCAGGGATAGGTGATACTACAGCATGGAAGATTTGCTTCCACATCATCATTATTTTTATTCATTCTCTACCTATTGCTAAAGTGACCCTCCTTATCTAGAGCTCAGAAATCACTATTTGAATGAGGGTGAGCGAGATGGCAAAACACAGACACATGACGTGGGGGGACTTACCCTCCCCCAGCTTCTAAGGTAGATGGGGGTTATGGCCAGGGGCAACTGATCTTTCTGTTTTAGTGCCCTAGGTGTTACTTGTACCAACAGTCAATAAACAGATCAAAGAAAAGGATTTCTCCATGCCCTTTTTGACTTAAAAAAAAAAGATATGCAAAGGAAAAAGTATCAGGTCATACCAGTCAATGCAGAAACACTTGTCTCATCAAGTGTCATAGCAGTCTTATACCATTTTAAAGCCTCTTTGACTCTTTCTTGTAAAATCATCTGATAACCAAGTTCTGTAGCAATTTCTGCATCATGTGATGCCAAGCCAAATGCTCTTTCAACTAAGGTTTGAGTCTGTTGAAGGATGAGCTGGTTCCGGTCACACTAAAAGCAAGAATAGTTTTACACCTAAAAGCTTTCAGTTACATTTTGTTTAATGATATTTTCAAGGTATTCAGGCACTATATCATGA
Organism: Alligator sinensis; assembly: GCF_000455745.1. Taxonomy (NCBI): domain Eukaryota; kingdom Metazoa; phylum Chordata; order Crocodylia; family Alligatoridae; genus Alligator; species Alligator sinensis. The sequence continues at coordinate 116,286 of NW_005842382.1, read as the reverse complement.
CTTTTTAAATGAAGATGCACTTCTGATTTCAAATGGTGGCACTGAATCTTGATCAAAAAGAACAAAATGCCTTTTCTTTTACAGTCATTGATTTCTAGCAAACACATGCACAAAGCTGGTTTTAGGAAATAAATAGCAACACATCTTTCCTTTTAGTACAGATTAAGAAGTACTGTGCAGATGTGGATAAAATATTCCATTTTAGGAGACAACCACTGCTAAGCAATACAACAACATCCTTCAAGGCACCGCTGCTGGCAGTTATTTTACTGTGTATATGTGGCCCCAGTTATTGTGCAATGATCTTTATAGAACTGGCTTCTGCATAAGCAATCCTGTCAACCAAGACTAAGATACATACATGACCATATAACAAGAGGTGAAACAGCTGTGACCTGTCAATAGTATTTGCTTTCAGTTACATGGAATAAATCTCTCCTACATGGACATGAAAAGCCATGACTGCCTGTAAAATGTTGAATGAATGGAGCCATCTTATCCAATCTCACATTTGTGAATAAGCAGAATAATGCTTAAAGATGTTAAATAAGAACAAAAATAAGAAAAAAAATACTCATATATTCACTGTTTTTCACTTTTGTTAAAATGCTATATTAAGTTTCTGGCAACGTCATTTAGCTTTCATCCACTTACCTAAACTTCAAAAAACTAATTCTCCAGGGGAAAGTGGAAACTTTTTCCTCACAATTGCTCTGTAATCCAATTTATCCATGGTAGAATTTCAATTTTCATTTAGAATAGAACAACTACACTTTTATTCCTTATTGTCATAAATTATCCTTCCAAATGTAAAAAACTTTATTGCTGGTTCCTTAAATGTGCAGACAGAAAGCTCCAATGCCATTGACATGGCTTTGTCAAATGGAAGTAGAAGCAGGAAAATGAAATTAAGACTGCTCAGCTTCATGCTGTTATTCAAGAAGCCATATGAGCAGCAAAAAATGTGACTGGTAAATGAGCATCTCAGATATTTCTACCATTCCACTGAATTTTCAAATTAAAATGCCGTCTAATATAGTCAACCAGTTCTGGCTTGCCATGTTACTGACATTTTCATTAAGGAAAAAAATTATACTCACTGTTCTGCTGAAAGCTAGTGCCATTTTACAAAATAGTTGAGGATTATGCGGTTCAAGTTTTTCCAGTGCATGAATTAGGTCTCCCAGCCTGGCTGCAGCCTAAAAGAAATGGAAGCATGGAAGTGGCATGTAAACCAACAAATACAAGGCTGCAAATGGATCTTCTTAATGGATTTGTGGCTGACTGCAGGATTAAAAAGTATTTTGGACATTCAAACTAATAAAACAAGTGTTCAAGTGTTAGAAAAATACTCTGAAGCTGCCCAATCAGCAAAGGTTCAGTGAAACAGGTATAATCCAGAACCTAAACCTGCAGATTTAAGGGACCAGGAAATAAAATCAGTCTGGAAGATACAGACACCAGCATGGTTCCCTGGGCTTGTTCCTCAATATCCAAGAATGATTTTTAATGCACTGCTCAGCAAAATCAATAAGCATCTTTTATATACAAGACAATTCCACCTAAAGCCAAAATCATTTATACTGAAAAGGCACAAAGGAATGGTCCTCAAATTATAAAATGGAAGAATAAAGGGTAACATTTGCCAAAGTAGTTCCAGCCTAGATTCATAAAAAGGACCCAAACACCTAAGTTGCATTTTAAAAGGAATTTAGGGTCCTAAGTCCAAGTTACTGAGCCACTGCCTAAAATGCCACCAGTACCTGTTTTCTGTTCAGTTCAGCTACTGAGCATACCCTGAACTGCTACATTGGCAGAACAACTGTTTGAGTTGTTTAACCCCTCCTAAAGCTAATTTAGGATTGACAAATAAGGTATTTTTGAGCCTAAGTGCTCTAAAAGGCCTAACCTGAGAGGTATATTCTAAGCACACTTAACATGCATTGACAGCACTTAGTTTCACTTAAAACTGGGGGCAGTGATGCTGCTTTCATTTTGCACAACAGACTAGTGGTTAGAGAACTCAACCAGGAAGCAAGAGCTTGGGTTCTAGGCCCTGATGAGACTGATACTGCCTCCCCACAGGACAGCACCCTAATCACCAGATTTGTGAATGTAGCTGGAGAGAGGACACCAGCAATCCCTTCTATAAAAGCTGAGCAACTGTAAGGCAAGAAGCAGGCACAGTGGCAGAAAGATTGAAGTCTGCAGTTCAGCAAGAAGGGTACTTGCCTAGGAAAGGGGGAAATTCTGGCTTTTGATCCTTGCCCATGATATGCTTTATGAATTCTGGCGTAGAGTCACTAGATAACATTCAGGAACATTAAGAGCAGGTATGCACAAAAGAGCACCTACAGACTTCAAACACCTCTGGAGTCAGGTAAAAGCTGAGCAGGTTGTTTTAAGGCTCACTAGACTGGACTGGGTTTAGGTGCCGAAGTCCCATCTAATGGTATACATCCTTTTGTGGACTTTGTCTCAAAATCCTAAATTCATAACTGAAAACTTTATTTAAAGTTTTACTAATCCCAGCTTTATCGGATGGGACTGTGATGGCCGAAGCAATAATGTTAACTACTTTTACATGTTATGCAACTGTGAACCATCTACTGAGAGAAAAAATCTTTTAAAAAGAAATGAAGATAAGCAGATATATAATGATGATGTACTGCTTCTCTGGTTACTGGGAGATGCACCAAAATCCATGGATTTATAAGATGTTCATTAGCTTCTGTCACAACATATTAAAACGCTCCATTATGGCTTTTTGTACTTATTTATTTAGAGATGTGCTAACAGCTTTATACAATTATTTAAATTACTTTATTTAGAACTGCACTAATGGCATAAAATATTTCTCCCTTTAAATATACAACACTTCGCTTTTATTTATCTGTCATGAGACCCTTTGGCATTTAAAACAGATCTAGGCTATTATTTCTATGTAATTATGTAACTGAATTTGTTTTGTGCTAACTGTATAAAAGCACATTTTCCCCTAAAAGTGAGGTAATAGAATAATACATAAAAATCCTTAGTGAGTCTCATAAGGATAAATTAAATGGAATTTTTAATTAAGTGACTGAAGAGGCACCAGAAGAGGAGGAAGTATGATGAAGGAAGGATTTACAGTATCGGTGCATATTGAATCAATACCAATAAAAGGAAAATTGGCATTATGGGCAAACAGCTTTTCTTGGCCGGGGTAACCAATAACATCAGTGATAGATGCCACGTGCATGCACACAGCCGCAGCATGCATGCAGCCAGGAATGCAGCCAGGCAGTGTGAAGAGCAGCATCCAGCTGGTAAGTCTGTAGGGGGGAGGAGAGGGCAGATCGAGGGCCCCCCACAGTGAGGGAGGGAATGGGGCTGGGGTAGGCACTGTCTAGCCGGGGTGGGACAGGGCATGGGACAGAGCCATGGGCAGCTCATCTGGGGGCATAGGGAGGAAGGACAGCCCCTGCTGCTATGGGCAGCCCCAGGGGAGGCATGGGAGGGCATGTGCCCTCCAGATTTGTGCATGGGGTGAGGGTGGGCTGCCTTCTGTGGACTTGGGGCCAGGGGCTGTGCCAGCCTCTTCCCAGTGGGCGGGGGCTACGCTCAAACCAGGCAGGGGGCGACACTGGGAGGGGTGGCCATAGGGTGGGCTACAGTCACCCCCAAATTTGCCATAACCCTCCCCTCCTAGTGCTGTTGCTGCCTACCCCAAGTGCACATGCCCCCCCCCCCTCCATGCTTCCCCTGGGGTGCATGCAGCAACAGGAGCCACCCCCATTGCCAGCCTGCAGACACAAGCTACACGCAGCTCTGTCCTGCGCCTCTCCCCACCCCGGCTGGGCAACACCTGCTCCTGCCTCTGTCCCAGCCTCATTCCCTCCCTTATTGCAAGGGCCTTGATCTATCCCCGTCATGACCCTTCCCCCACAAAGACTTACCGGCCAAATGCTGCTCTCCAAGCTGCTGGGCTGCATATCAACTATTGGATCGGTATCAGCCGTTATGTCTGGTTAATAATTGGCCATCAGTATCAGCCAAAAAAATCTTTAAACAGGTGCATCCCTAAGTTGCAGCCATACAATTAACTCACTGGACAAAAAGGGAATAGGAAATTCAGTCTGACTTCCTCCTATTCAGTGGCATAGTGAAAATAAACTGTGGACATCTGTCCAAGAAAAAAAAAATCTATGGTGCTGAAAGGGTATTGCAAGCAAAACCTGGCCCTGTCTCATTTTCTAATATTATTTTAGCTGACATAATATATTTACAGTCCTTTATTATATAATCTTTTTTTGGACCATTAAAGTTTTCAGTGATTGAAAAGTCTGATATGAAAGGACTCACCTCAGTTATATTTCCTTCTCTACAAAGATAATGAAGAACTTCCATTCTTATGGCTTCCAAATTAAGAGCATCTTTCTGCAGCAATCTGAGAAAGATATACAATTGCGTCAGTGTTACTTGACAATATTTTTTAAAGTAACTGTAGGAGTGTCTACACATGCATTTGATCCTCGCAAGTAAATGCTCCCGGACAGGCATCTACACATGCAGGGAAGTGGAAGCAGATTAGCTGTTAATGGCAGCAAAACTGCTCCCACTTCCTGAAGCCCTGCAATGGGGCCCTGTTGCCACCAGGGGATCTCTATGCTGCCCCTGGGTGCTAGGGGCTGGCAGGGAACATTGGGCCAGGAGAAAGCAGTTTCCTGGCTGGGGCTGGGACATTTACACCCTGCAGCCAGGGGCTGCCTCCTGGATAAATTAAGAATAAATTAAATGGGATTTTTAATAAAGTGACTGAAGAGGCACCAGAAGAGGAAGAAATATGAGGAAGAAAGGATCTGCAGTAGAGATACACCAATATATTGGTGCATACTGGATCAGCACCAATAAAAAGAAAATTAGCATTATCGGCAATCAGCTTTTTTTGGGCATAGCTGATAACGTCGCTGTTAAATGCCACATGCAGCCCAGATGGAGTGTCGCACCAAATCCTGCTTCTTTGGGATTATCACCTTTAAACATTATGTACATGAGGCATGATTTATGAACACCAACACTTCAAAAACTTTCAAGCTCACAGAGGTTCTCTCCTCCAGAGTGCCTAAGAACAGCAGGGCCTAAGAACTGCAGGCCCTATATCAAGACATTATACCAGCAGTCCGTGTGGGTGTCTGTGGCAGCACACCTTTGGGTGCTTGCCACTTTAGGGGCTGGAGGCAGACATCTGGTAGGTGCCTGATTAGGGCACCCATTTTAAGACCAAGTTTATATAGGGTGAGGCAGTAGTTTGTTGCCAGCCGAGAGAGAATCATCAGCCGGCTGAGCTATAATTCTAGAACATCTTAGAGGTAAGAGCATAGCTATGGGGGTGGTTTGGAGGCTCCTGGCCCTGGGCATGACCTAAAACTGCAACCTGCTGTATAAGGGGGATCTGGCAGTGCTGTCTGTGGCAGGACAGCCCCCAAGAAATACTAGACCAATTACTCCCCACCGGTGAAAGGCAGGTAGGGGCACCTTAACCCTGCCCCCCACCAATCTGGTGGGTAGCTGTGAGAGCTGTGGGAGCAGTGGGGCCAGGTGTGCCCATTAGAAGGCATCTGAGCCCAACAGAGGCAAAGGGTCCCAGAGGGGGCAATATTGTTGGGAAGAGTTATGGTGAGGGCCTGCGCAGAGTAGGGTGCAAAAAGGGGCACTTGAAGGACTGCATGTGTAGGGTGCAGAGCAGGGCTGCGAGAGTGGCCTGAAGGACAGTACATGGGCCAACTCCATGAGTGAGAACAGAGCCAAGGGGCCCGGTGAGAGGCCCAGAGTGGAGTCAGCCCAGTATCTGGCATAAGGCCAGGCCACGTAGAGTAGGGGACTTCAAAGGAACTGAAGGGCTGCATGTGTCCTGCCAGAATACAAGTAGTGAAGCCTGATGGCCCAAAGGGGCCGCTCAAAAGGAGCAAAGGTGGTGAAGTGTGGCCCAGTGGTGGGCAGTATGTTAGAGGCCCCTGTGAAAAGAGGGAGGAGTGCAAGAGACCCCAAGTAAGAGGCGGGGTGCAGAGTGAGTGTCTGCATGAATGGAGCCCAATGAAGGACTGAATTTGCCCTGGCCGCAGACTGGGGAGTAATCACGATCTGGATGCCATTTGCGAGGCATGGGCCATGGTGTAAGGAGGGTACAGAGCCACAGATAACACACCCTGGCATTGGGGTAATATAAGGGAAGCCTCCTGCTTCTTATATCATATTAACATTCAAGTCGTGGCAGGAAAGTTAGGGCAGACTGCCCTAGGCAGGTGGGTGGGCAGACTTGTAATGAGGCCTCAAGTTTGCCCCCCCTGTCACGGTGTCTCAGGTTCAATTTTTTTTAATCAAACTACTTTAAAATTATCCAAACAAAAATCAAAACTCCTATGTTTTTAGCCAAATTTTTAAAGTCAGCATCTGAAGTTAGGTTTCATAACCCTTATATAGGCACCTACTTGATTTTCAAAAATGTTAAAAACTTAACTCCTCCAGCTAGCAATAAGAATGGTTTGGTGCTTGGCACTTTTTTGGTGTCCCAAGACTAATTTAGGAAGCCAAAATTAAGCATCTCCACTTTGGTTTGTTTTAAATCTTTGCCCTGATATTCATTACAAATAGTGAGTGAAGTTTATTTTGGCTTCCTGAGCCAAAGCAATTTTTATAATATGGAATCTAAAAAAAGCCAGCGAAAAACTCTTGTAAAATGGAAATCATCATAAAGCTGATCAGTCTTGCCAGAACTACCTCAGAACTCTTCTGGCTAAATGCTTTAGGCAAGAAATCACTGGGGGTCAGAGTGGGGGAAGCAAATCAAGTTGCCAATAAATATATCTATTTTGTAATTGCAGCTCTATAATAAAATTACCTGATTTCATACCCAAAATAAGTAAAGGGTTGCCAACGTCAAATATTTAACAATGCTGTATTTCCTATAGAACTAGAAGGGGCAGAATCAGTTTTAGAAAAAAAAAATGTTACTTTAAAAACTGAATAGCATACATATAGTATAACTCCGTAATACAACTGGGTTTAGATTCCCGAGTCTCGTCACATACTACAGCTGGCAGCATACAGGGAAAAAAAATTCAAAATCAGTATTTAAACATAAAAGCAAATCCTACTGCTTATTTTCTAGTTTTCTCAACAACATAGCAAGACCATCACCACTGACATATGTTACTATATACTCAACCTTTGTGCTGTTTCAACTGCCTGTTCCCAATCTTGTAAAGCAAGCTGTAGCTTCATTTTCTTTATGAAAGCAGGAAGGAAGTTTGGGAAATTTGCAATTATCTGGTTCACAGTTTCCAAAGCTCCTGAATAATTTTGGCGGACCTCAAAATATTGTGCCTAATGAAAGTAAAAAAAAAAAGTCATATCAAAGCCCTTTAGCCTTGCAAAACTGTCAAGAGTCAGGAGTATTTTCAGACAGGACCTGAAAAGCAAAGCTGGGGGAGGACCATAAAAACGCTTAGTAGAAGGAACTTTTCCCCATTCTTAATATTTTTCTTCCACATTTCTCTGTGGCAAAAGATACAGAAGGAAAAGACAAGTCAAAAGCTGATACTTGGTAAGCACCTTTATAACAAAGGTAACTGTAGCAAAGAACAAGCAGAAGAATGAATTTTAAAAGACTGACAAGAACTATTAGCTCTTTTCAAAAGGTTAAGGAGGAAGCAGCTGAAACTATCCTAGTGCTGTTGATCCATTTTATCCAATCCCCTAAAACTATCAGTTGTTACCTGGGGTTCCAAGAAGGTTAAATGTCCTCTTACCACACAAACAAAGAAGGAGAATTGGTGTGTTAGATGACACACTTAATTCTTCTACATACCATGGAGGGGAGAAATGTGCACCTGTGCTGAAGATTAACCTCACGTGCCAAACAGGACTCAATGTGAGGTACTAAAGAAATGCACAGTAGGCTGCCTTAATGCACAGTAACAAATGTGCACAGTTTACATGACGTTTAAAGTGCAGTAGCCTAGTTTACTGCACATTAGCGTAATTGCATTGTTTTGTGATGCTTAAATGCACAGTAAACTAGGTTTCTACACATCAAAGTGCATGTGTAGACACACCCAGAGTGCCATTAAGAGCACAAAATAAATAATTAAGAGGAACTATTTATGAGATTTTTCTAATTAGTTTTTCCAGCCAGAGTAACCTTAGTAATGGTCGCAACTATAACTGATACAAATTTTTTATATCAGATTAAACCGTTATATTTTTAAATTATGCTACAATTTGGCAGTTGGCACAGTGACTTTGCGATATTAATGAACATCCAATTTAACTAGGATGAGAACAATTCTTTTATTTGTTCGAGTGGTTTGAAATTCTTTTCCCAAAATGAAAAAGCTTATTAAATAGATGTATGAAGCACACATTCACATGGTGTCTATTAGGCAGAAAAGTATCACTCAACAGCAAAGTTTAATTTGGAAGGAAGAGGAAACATTCTAAACACGTGTATTAATAGTTTAGTTTATGAATGTAAATAAACATTAATTATATAAAAGTTAAAATGAAGATTAGCTTGGGGCTTTCAAAACGACATTCTACCGGGAGAAAAAAGGAAACGAAAAACACTTCTAACTTATGGATCAAAAGAGAATTTCAAGAGTAGGAAACAGATAAACAGAAGTTCATAGTTAAAAGTCCAATACAAATGATCAGCTGATGCAGTGAATTGTGTCCCAATTTTGTCCCCTTGTGTCCATATACAGGGAGAGCAAAGACAAATGCCACTGTAAAAATAGCAATAATACCCATTTATTTTAAATTTTATTTTAATTATATTAAGCATACTCTGTATTGAATTAAATAGGGTAACTCTTATAAACCTACACTATATTTTTGTTATTACTTAATAAAACTGATACACTATCTCCTTCTCTAATGGAAAAACTGAGGCAGTAAATACAGAGTTCTAATCTCACCAGTCCGCCCCCTCCCCCTGTCACCAGGCAAATCATAGAAAATCTCCCCGTAGGTTTCCAACACTCCCAAGACCCAAAGTGCTACCAATAAGATATTTCTATAAAGTATTTTAACAGAATACATTAAACTCACTTTACCCAGCAGGGCAAAAACATCTATCCCTTCCTGCATTGCTTCATCAAAATATTTCACAGCTTTTTTAATATAGGCTTCTTTCCCACAGGTGACATCAAGCCATGCTTTCAAAATCAATCCCTGTAAAGCAAAATACAAATCAGAGTTAAGTAAATGTTAAGACATTTCTCATAATGGCAAGCAGCAATAGAAAACAGTGTCTTATAATATTGCTCTTGAAGCAAGAGCAGGTTAAAAAAATGTTTTAAATCTGACTTTGTTTCTTTTTAAAAAGGAAAATTGTGTCCCATTTAAAAAAATCAAATTACATTTATGTTTTAGTACAGTTTATTAAAATAATTGAAAATTAAATTAAAAAACATAACATCAAGAGGTACATGCTTGCTGCCAAAGTTTCAAACTAAATCATACCAGTGCACTAGGGAAAATTCAATGGGTAAGCACTAGCTAAGTATCTGAAACTAAAGATTGTTGTAGTGACAGACCAGCTTCTGCAGGTTCACAGAATATTTTCTTAATTCCAGATAATTGAAACTTCAGTTCAGTAGCCAATGATTAATTCAAAGTTGCAAAACTGACCAGGTGTTGGGAAGGGAGAAAAGGGGGAGGGAAGGAAAGCTTGTTTTCTTTATTCAATTATGAATAAAAACTAGGGGCAAGAAGATAAGATCTATTAGCTCTAAAATTGTGAAAGTCATTGCACCCAGAAATGTAGTTTGATTCACTAAGTGTGGGGAATATTTGTTTTATTTAATATATCAGTTTTAAATGCAGAAGCACTTCTTATGTCTCTAGCACATTTAACAAAAATATATATAAAATTTAAAGAGAAATTTTAAAGTCCTTGTTTTCCGTATTATGTCCATTCAAATTTTAATCCTAAAGTAAAATTAATCTAGTAAGTGGAAAAAAAAAAGCAGAAAGCAAAGCAGTTGACTGGACAGGTGACACATAATTTGCGGCTTGCGTACCAGAAATGTTGCCTCTCCCCCCTATTTTAATCTATTCATGTAGTTATGTACATACAGCATGTTCTTCTAGTCAGCAAAAATAACCAATGTTTATCATAAAGGCTAGCTGCATATATTCGTAATATTTAAGAATTAGCAGAGAAGCTGTTTAGCCTGGAAAACTTGGTTGCTCATTTGTTTTGGCTTTGGCTTTACTTTTTTGCTTATTTAAATATATGAACACCATCTTTAGTTGAACCACCACTATTCCACACCATTTCTAAAATTTTCTAAGAAATATTGGATGCTAACATATTCAAATTACAATTAAAAAAGGTTATAATTTCTCGGCTTCAAAGGTTTGCTGGAAAGTCCCCCAAAAATAACACAAGTGGCATTTTCTAGGAAAAAACATTTATACCCCAAACCAGAAGCTTCCTAGCTAATAGTATTTCTGCCAGCGACTTCATATCTTGCTTTTCAGATAATGAATCTAGATCTTAATGAAATTAAAATAGCCCTGTGCTTCCCACAACATAATGCCTCCCCTTTGGCATTACAGCATATGAAATAAAATAGAAGATCATTCCATGTAGCAGTGGGATAGAAAATCTAGTTTTAAGAGACCAATATTCTTATTTTATACAGAAAGAAATAAACAGCAGTTACCTCTTTATCTCCATTAGAAACTTTGATCATTCTATCAACATATTCACGAGCTTTATCCTGACGGCCGAGATGCCACAAAAACAAACCTGCAAAGTACAAAGCCTGCTGTCCTGCTGTCTTACGATGTTCCTTCATTTTGGCATCCAGTTCCAGAATAGCATCTCGATCTGAAATCAATCAATAACAGCAGAAATTGTTCAAGAAATTTTGGTACATTTCCAAGCTGTAAGTTATAGTACAATAATTATGGGACAAAGTGTCTCATTCCCAGCTGGTTGGCAGTTCTAAACATGCCAGCCTGAAGCAGACTCAAACATAAGCGTAAAGTGGCCCCATTAATAAGGTCCTAAGGTAATGCTTTGGTTAAAAAAAATCCAGAATGTTTTGCCAGCGTTCATGTTCCTATCAGCATCTGGCTAGTAACTGAATGGTAATTTGGCAGCAACAAGTGCTAGATGACAGATAAGAGGGCTACTGGGAGGGTTCAGTATGCAGTGTAACATGTGGAGAAGAAGGAAGGGCATTTTTTAAACCAAAGATACTTTTACAGAAAAAAAAAATCTTACCCTGCCAGGCAAGATGCCCTATAACATGCTATACTGTCCTGCAAGATGTATCCCCTGAACTGAAAACAGCATAGCCAGAGTCATAAATGTTTATTAGTTTAGCAAAGCAACAGTGTGCATCTCAGATCTTTGTATTTTATTTGTAAAAACATTTCTATTTATCCTATTTTTATACAGAATTTCTGTATATATATTTTTGTCACTGTTTACCCAATTACAGTATCAGATACTCCAGTCACATGCAAGGCAAGCATGTGTTTTTTTTTTTTTTAAGAGTCGATTATACTTCTCAGTTTACACTGCAGGTAGATCTCTTAACTGTAAACATCCTAAACTTGGCAAAACACAAAAGGGCAATGAGATTTCAACAAACACACCTGGATTAGAGCTCTTCTTGTGGGCATAGATGAGTGCCATCATTGTGCAAAGTGACACCTCTTGTTTGTTTTTAATATGTTCAAACTCCCGAATGGCCTCTTGAACTTGACCTACAAAAAAAGAACCACCAAATAATACACTATAGTTTCTCTTAACAACTTAAAAACACCAGCCCTTTGCAAAAGTACTTAGCTTGTTATTGCAACAATTAACAATTTAGAGGACTACATCAGAAAGAATGGAGTTTCTCCCCTCCAATCTATTTTGTGCAGTTAACAGCACTTTGCATATAGTAAAGTAGGGAAAATAAATGAAGTTTGAGTCTTCCACAAAGCAAAGAAAATAAGTGGGGTTTTGCTCTAGTTCTAGGAGACACCAAGGGCAGGAAGTTCAAGGACAAGTTCATGGACTCAAACTATTTTGTTACACTTCATTTTCAAAAACATCTCAAATAATGAGTACAGGTTTCCCTCTCTTTATGCTGTATATGCGTTCCTGGAATATGGCGCATAACTCAAATTTGCATCAAGGGAACCTGCTTTACAATGTAACAAATAGGGATACATTCCAAGACCTTGACTGTACTGACTCCCAGGCCATTTCTACCACTTTTAAAAGACAATGCTGGTACTCACCAACAGCAGACAGTACACACAAGCACAGGGCACTATCATAATGGGGATAGTAACTACAGAAATCCATCACAGACAACGAGCGAGAAGCAAAGGTCCACAGAGAAGACCGTATTTGGGTACATGTCACTCGCACAGCGCACTGCACAAAGCAGCTGACTGCAGGCTTCCACCACACCAATCTCGTAAGAGGGACTTTTACCTCGCATATAACAAATTTTTGGTATAAAAAGGATCATTGTGTAAGAGCAAATTCACACATACAGAACCCGTATAAAGCAAGAGAAACCTGTAGGGTAAACAAACCCCAAAATACAGGATTTAAAGTATCTTGCCAAAAAACAAGTGTAAGAGAATTATCTCTTTATAACTTTATTTTCCTATGTGCACTTTGTTGGTTTGAGTCTATTTAGAAAGACTCTTGGTCTAAAGGTGTAATGATGGGTAAATGAAAACTGAGAGGTAGCTAGCCATGCTAGCCTGAAGACAGGATAGAGATACACATTACAAATGAACTAAATAAACTATACAGAGGCCATAACTTAAGCTCATGAACTTGAGCTCACTTCATTAGACACTGTGTAAGTAAAAATGTATGCAGTCATTATGTGCAGACAGACAGAGGCATGAACAACATGTGCCCCTCAGTGGCTGGGGAGGGCACAGCGGTGGCAGGGGTAAGTAGGGAACTCCTGCAGACACTGCAGGTGGGGGAAGAGGGGTGGCGAGCACCGACCAGGGGTTGGTGACCACCCATGGACGCTGCTGGCAGTGTCGATTGCTGACCACCTGCAGACACCGCTGGCGGTGATGGCAGCGGCGGGGGGCGCCGCATGTAGCAACTGCCCAGATGCCACCCACACCCTTTTTGTAGGGGATGCACTGCCATGCTCAGGGGGTGCATGTGCACCCCCTACGCACTGCCAATGGACAGAGGCCTGTAAAACGTAGGAGATATATCTTTCTATAGAAAAAGTGAAGTGCTTGACTATGGGGCAAGTAATGTTTCCACAAAACAGAGGGGAAAAAATATGCCTTTGAACCAGGGTGTAGTGCAGTGATTCACAAGCCGGGTGCCATGGAACCATGGGATGCCCTGAGATTCTTTTGAGGGTGTGGCAGAGTGGTACACAATGTTAGCTGTGTTAGGTGCACAAACACGATTCACCACATAAACGCAGAGTTTTCAAACAGGAATCCATAGCGACAAACCCACTGTGCCCTGCTGCAGCTTTCCAAGCGCTTAGCAACAGAGCTTGGCAAATAGTTGAAGGGCTGCCATAAAGAGAAGGGAAAGCACCTTTTCTATTTTGCTGCCCGGAGGAGGACACAAACTTTGGTTGCGAAGTTGCAGCACAGTAAGTTTAGACTGACCAGCTGGAAAAACTCCTTCACTGTTAGAACAGTGAGGCAGCAGAATAGACTGTCTATGGAAGTTATAGATTTTCCATCACTGGAGATGTTCAAGAAGAGGTTGGACAGCCACTGGTTGGGGATTATCTAGGTACAGCTGTGCCCATGTTCTACCACGGATATTTCATGTGCTTCTGGGCTTGGCTGGTTGCTACGTATCAGGGTGTTTTAAGCCTTCTGAGAGGCACTGGGTATTGGCTACAACCAAGGCCGGGGCTTTTCACTGGAGTGTGCTAATGCTCCTGTTGGAACCAAAGCTGGAGGATCCTGGCTACAGGGTCTTGTCCATTTGCTCAGGGTCAGACCAATCACCATATTTGGGGTCAGGAAGGAACTAGACCTCCCCGGTCAAAAGGATACAAAAAAACTGTGTGAGTTTTTGCCTTCCACGTCAGCACAGGGCAGGGCTCTCTACCTGGGATCTTTTGAATATGCATTGACATTTCATGGAAGTGGGATGCTGGCTGCCCTGCTCTCCCTCTGGCAGGCTGGCACGCTGGGCTGCAGTGTGTCAGGGTTGAAGGTCTTACGCAGAGTTCAGATCAGTAGGGGGCAACCCACGGCAAGCAAAGGCACACGTGCCTCGGGGAAGGGACTGGTGCTGCGCTGCCGCAACAAGGATCAGGCCCCTCATGGCTCTACTGCCACACGCCCCTGGCACACCAACATTTTCCAAGCCAAGGTTGTGGGTGTTTTTGGTACTCTGCCCAAAACCAGTGCTGCCCCCTGGTTGTATGTATGGTTGTCAGGCATGACCTCTGGAGGTCCCTTGCAGCCCTACTCCTCTATGACTAGGGGCACTTTTACACGTGCTCTGGGGTTGCGGGGAGAGCTGCGCTTCAAGGGGAGCAGGGACACTGATGCACAAGATGCAGGAGGATGCTGGAGCGCAGCAACTGCCACGCTGCAGCAGACTCGATGAACCAAGTATACCCCGATACGCTGCCTCCACGCTTGTGTCCAATCCTAGGAAGAGAGAAGCCGCTCCGGTAGTTTTCCACAAGTCAAAAAGCCAAGTGAGGAGGAGAAGCACGCACGCTCCGAGGGGGCCCTCGAGTGTAACCAAGGCCAGCCCCAGCGTACTGAGAGGCCCCGAGCCTAACACTGCACCGCGGGGACGGCAACACCCCGCGCTTTCCCCCGGGCTTCTGCCAAGAGGAGCTGAGCTCGGGACCAGCGCGTGCCCCCCTCGCCCCACCAAAGCCGACAGGGAGCCTCCGCCTCAGCTCGAGCACGAGCCTCGGGGCTTCCCCGACCCCGCCGCCGGTTACCTGCCATGAGGAGGCCGGAGGCGCGGGAGAAGAGCAGCACGGGGGCGCCAGCCGCCTTGCGGAGCCCGTCCTCGGACACGG
>NW_005842382.1:96460-101082 GCF_000455745.1 Alligator sinensis | reverse complement strand
GCGGGGCGGGAGGGGGAGGGGAGCGGAACCCGTTTCCATTGGCTGCTGCCAGCGGGGGGGCGGAGTCAGAATAAGGCGCCAGCTCCCGTTGCTCTGGAGGGAGGGAGGGGCGGAGTTCCGGGGAGAAAATGTGCGTCTAACGGGTATGGAAGGAGGGAGCCAAAGCATTTATCCCATTGGTTGCCAGGAGCACAGGGGTGGGACCTAGTGAGGCTCTCGCATCCTGATTTGACAGTGCAGCTCGAGGGCGGAAGTTGACAGATGTGGGGGGAGGCCTGAGCGCCCTCATTGAGTGAGAGAGAACCAGTCGGGTGAGGCGTGGGCGGGGCCGGCAGTTGCCTGGAGACGTGACGCGCCGCTGCCCGGGGCAGCTCCGCCAGGCCGGGCGATCCCCACGGCCCCGCCGGCGCCTCTGCGGCCTTGTCCCGTTTCAGCCGAGCGGAGTAGGAGGTGCTCGGCCCAGCCTCTGCGCGTGCCGGGGATGGGGAGCAGCCGGCAGCTCCCCCCAGGGCAGCCACTGGCAGCGCTCGGGCTGGTGCGGGCCTCAACCTGCCTCTTTCCAGGCACATCGCAGCTGCAGGTTGCTCCACGCGCTGATGCTTCAAACCACAAAGTATTTGTGCCTTGAGGGTTTGGACAAGCTCAGAGGTACAGCTCAAGGCAGATCGCCCTGGCGCACGCCCCTGCGTGTGGGGTTAGCATGGGAAAGACGCTCCTGGTGGGGGCTGGCCCCAGCAACTTCCCCGGGCTGCAGTGGCCGCGATCTGGGTGCACGGGGCCTGGCTCTGGCCTGCCTGGCTCCGGTTTGGGGCGGTGCACGCTGCCGCCACGTGCACCGTCCGGCTTCTGTTTCTCAGGTGCATGTTTTTTGACACCGGCATGTCAGGGTTTCAAAATACCCACCACGCTGCAAATTAGCAGCGTGGTGAACGCCTGCATGTGGTCCCGTGCGTTTTGCAGCGCCACCGATGGGCCTGCAGCGCCACCAGCCCCACGCGCGCCACGCGCTCGTCTGGACGCACCCTGGCAGCCTGATACCACCCAGCCACAAGCCATGCACTCCACAGCGGGAGGCATGAGCAGGCTGCGCCTTGGGAGACAGGTGTGTGAAAGCATGTGAGAGTCAGTGAACATTCACTTTGAGGTAAATTTGCCACTGCTGAGACTGAACCTACCTGCTTTTCAGGGTTTCATAATGTATTCGCAGCTCTTTTTTACTCAGTCTTTGACCCAGTCATGTAACCATAGAGATACAATGTGGTAGCCACAGTCAGTGCACATGGGTAAAACACTCCAGTCCTGTGAAGGCTTGTCTAAATATCTGTTTCCACTGAAGGAAAAAAGCAGATGCTTTGAGTTGTGCACAACAGGGGGTTATGATTTCCTCCTCTAAATAAAAAAAGATTTCCCCCGGTATATTCTCTTTCTGTATTCATGATTACAGCTTGGCACTAGCTAGTCAATAGTCCAATTTTCCGGTACTGCTGTCTGCTAGCGAATGATCAGAGTTTCTTGAACGACTAGATTGATGCCTACTAAGGCCTCCGGAAACACCAGGCCAATATGTAGTTTTGTTACATGGGTTGAACTGTGTCAAATTACAAATCCAACTTTATATGACCATTTGGAACATACCCAGGTATATTATCTAGTCCTTTATCTATCCCAGCACTTTGGGTAAAAGTATTCAGGGGGGAAATTAAAAAATATCACTTCACACTTAAAGTAGGTCACAGGCATTTTTCTGTGGCCAGTAAATAATCAGAATGTGAGAAAGCCTGGGATTTTTCAATTCTGTTGTCAGTTTACATTAGTTTTGACCCAACATCAGTTTTTATCTATGAAAGTGCTTGGTGGTGGCTTCTCTCCTATTGTAAAAACTGGGATCAGCCCAGGTTCCACCACCTTTAAGTATCCAGAATACAGGTATTTTAACAAAGAGCCTTTTTCTCTAGCTGAAAACCTTAATTTAGGTGTTGTAATATTAACTCAAGTGTAGAATAACTGACTGAAGTATTGGAGACACTGACAAGATGCTCAAGAAGGCTAGATTTTGTTTAATGAATCTGAATACGAGATGTGCAATTAACTATAATAACTACAGAACTAATGACACAATATCTTTTGGCTATTTTTACCTAGTTTTTTTTTAATGTTATATAAAATCGAGCAATTTATTGTGCATTCCTGTAGTTATATTTGTTTTTGCTTTGAATTTAAACTGAATAATATAGCCCTTGCATATTAGTAAAGCATCTTAGTTCTCTTTAACTGGCAAAAAATATGTTGTGTTTTGTGTGATAATTTATCACCTATCGCAGGAAGAACCCCACCTATCCTTAGGAAGAACTTCTTCACAATTAGAGTGGCCAAGGTCTGGAACGGGCTCCCAAGGGAGGTGGTGCTCTCCCCTACCCTGGGGATCTTCAAGAGGAGGTTGGATAGGCATCTAGCTGGGGTCGTCTAGACCCAGCCCTCTTTCCTGCCTATGCAGGGGGTCAGACTCGATGATCTATTGAGGTCCCTTCCGACCCTAACATCTATGAATCTATGAATATCACTCCATCTGCACCCCACTTTTCAAAATCCTTGATCCGCCCATGGCTGTTAGCTACAGAACCTGGCATGCCTTAATCATGCTACCTCAAGAAGTCATCTAGGCACTGGAAGACCTTTGATTTTTTTTTTTAACATTGATGTGTTCATCCAGTAACTTGCATATTCTAATATTATAAAAGCCTTAGTCTGTCTTTCTGTCCATAACAGTTTATTCACACTCTGTTGCACACATGCAATTAATCTGATTTACTATACCTTGCCTCACCTTGAGCCAGAGTAAACTAATCCCAACATCACCAACTACATGTGCATATAAATGCAGTAATTTATTGCACTGCTGGATATCACATGCATCTGGTGGAATGAGCTGGCAGTGCAGTAAGTTATAGACTACTGTGCTCTAATTACTACACATGTGATGCTTTACTGCGCAGCAAATTAGTCTGTTGCACTGTAAAGTGTCTCATGTAGACATATCCTTACTGTTCAAAAACTGGCGAAGATTATCCCTAGTCAATAGGTAATCTGGATGTTGCAATTATTTCTTCTCATCAGGGTCTTTTTTCTAAATTTTCTTTAAATGTTCAACATGCTGCTATTTTTGACAGTTCGTCTAAAAAACCCCACTTGATTGTGCACTGTTGACAAGGTTAATCAATGAGGCTGCTTGCTCATCTGTCCAAGACCAATCTGTGCATGCATTACCTCAATGTATGAGCAAAATCATTCAGATTTTGTCCCAGCCACCAATGAGCTAATTTTCATGTTAGATATTGAAATGGAAAAAGAAAAATGTTGATTTTTATTTTTCATAGTTTCATAGTCGGTAAGGTCGGAAGGGTCCTGAGCAGATCATCAAGACCATGGGCAGGAAAGAATGCTGGGGTCAAACGACCCCAGCTAGGTGATTATCTAGCCTCCTTTCGAAGACCCCCAGGGAAGAAGCGAGCACCACTTCCCTTGGAAGTTGGTTCCGGATCCTAGCTGCCCTGACTGAAGTAGTGCCTCCTAATATCTAGTCTGTATCTACTCTCAGTCAATTTATGGCTGTTATTCCTCGTTATTCCCGGTAGTGGTCGGAGGAACAGGGACTCTCCCATTGCCTGCTGGTCCCCTTTGGCCAGTTCGTAGATGGCGACCAGATCCCCTCTCAGCCTCTCTTGTGGAGGCTGAACAGGTTCAGGTTCCTTAGCCTCTCCTCGTAGGGCCTGCCTTGCTGCCCCCTCATCATGCGAGTGGCTCTCCTCTGGACCTTCTCAATGCTGTCCACATCCCTTCTGAAGTGCAGTGCCCAGAACTGGACACAGTACTCCAACCATGACCTACCAGTGTCACATAGAGGGGGAGGATCACCTCCTTGGACTTGCTCGTGATGCATCTGTGGATGCATGACAAGGTGCGGTTAGCCTTCCTGACCACGTCATAGATTCATAGATGTTAGGGTCAGAAGGGACCTCAATAGATCATCGAGTCCGACCCCCTGCATAGGCAGAAAGAAGTGCTGGGTTTAGATGACCCCAGCTAGATGCCTATCTAACCTCCTCTTGAAGACCCCCAGGGTAGGGGAGAGCACCACCTCCCTTGGGAGCCTGTTCCAGACCTTGGCCACTCTAACTGTCAAGAAGTTCTTCCTAATGTCCAATCGAAATCTGCTCTCTGCTAGCTTGTGGCCATTATTTCTTGTAACGCCCGGGGGCGCCTTGGTGAGTAAAGCCTCACCAATTCCCTTCTGTGCCCCCATGATGAACTTATAGGCAGCCACAAGGTCGCCTCTCAACCTTCTCTGGCGGAGGCTGAAGAGGTCCAGGTGCCCTAGTCTCTCCTCATAGGGCTTGGCCTGCAAGCCCTTAACCATGTGAGTGGCCCTTCTCTGGACCCTCTCCAGGTTATCCACATCCCTCTTGAAGTGCGGCGCCCAAAATTGCACGCAGTATTCCAACTGCAGTCTGACCAGCGCCCAATAGAGGGGAAGTATCACCTCCTTGGTTCTGTTTGTCATGCATCTGCTGATGCACGATAAAGTGCCATTAGCTTTTCTGATGACTTCGTCACACTGACAACTC
>NW_005842382.1:81073-95877 GCF_000455745.1 Alligator sinensis | reverse complement strand
GCCTCCTGCCTCCCCTTCTGGAAAATGGGGACCACATTGGCCCTTTTCCAGTCCTCTGGGACCTGGCCCATGCGCAACGAGCGTTCAAATATTCCCGCCAGTGGCTGTGCAATGATGTCAGCCACATTGGCGTCCTCACATTGGCGGCCCATGTTCATCTTGGAATCAGTAGTGACTCCAAGATCCTTTTCTGCCTCTGTGCTGATGAGAAGAGAGTTCCCCAGCCTGTAGGTATGCTGCTGGGTTTTCCTTTATCTTGTCTAAAAGATGTTTTGAAATAATGTCAGATGTTCCAGGTCTTTACATTGTTGCTATTCTTCATGCCAAATACTCCTCCAAATTTGTTTAGCTGTTCTTTTGCTTTCCGTTTCTTCTGTACACAAACACATTATGCTCTGGTGAATTTTCCTATGACATCATTTGCTACTAGTGTTTATTTCTATTTCGCCAGTTCTGCAGCCACACTCTTCCCAGTTGTCAACTGCTGATTATTGGTCACCACTGGATAACTTGCCGTTATTTGCATTCCCTTTGGAGTGATGAATTAGCCAGAATTTACTCTAGTTTAAATACATGTGCGCCAAGGTTAAATTGATATGCGGAGTGAGTGTTGCAAGAGACCTAGTAGAAATATCTACTAAGGAGAAAATAGAAAATATTTTGAAGGGTTGTACTCAGCACCTTTCTATCCAGTTCTTTATTTCAATGTCATAATTCTTTTCTAGCATATTCTGTTGTTGAAATACTGTTTCAGTCAGAAGAAGTTTGCTTCGGTAAAGACTCAAAAATAAACCTGAGGAGGAACTTCAGCAATTAATTCAAAGATGTTTTTCCGTATAATTAAGACACAATTTTGTCTGGTACAGCTGCAAGTCAGGATTTGTTTTAGTGTCTAGTTGTAATCAGATTGGTTTTACTCTATGAAGGCAATGTTGTCATACCGTTTTTTTTTTCCTAGAATCCTTACATTTTGGAATGAAACCTACCGTCAGAATAACTAGAACCTGCTTCTTGTGAGGGGAATGTAATTTCCAGAGGGTGCCTGGAATGGAGCCTTTTATACCTAGTCATTTGCTAGGGACAGAAGTTACACATAAACCGGTTTAAGTGATCAGAAACTGGTTTAAACCTGTAACAGAACAGAAGTTTAGTGCACATAAACCAGTTTCAAAATGGCTGAAACTAGCTTAAGATAAACCTCATGAATGTGGTATCAGACTTAACTGATTTAGGTCAACCAGTCTATGAAACTTCTGCCCCAGATCCTTTCCTGATTCAAGTTAAATCAGAGTGCCAAGCTGTCTACTCCAGAGGGCAGGGCTAGGCCTGCTCCTCTGCTCCCCAGCTGGAGCAGTGAGGGCTGGCTCACTGTATCTCCTCCCCACCGCCCAGTCAAACCCCAGCTGGGGTCTGGGACAGGGAGGGGGGGTTAAACTCACCTTCCCCTGAGTACAGAGCTGCCCTGCCCTGCTGGCTTAGTGCTGGGTGCGACTGTGGACTACCAGTCCCAGAGGTACCTGAACGCAGGAGGAGGTAGTGATGAACAACCCTGCAGAGTCCTGCTACTGTGATGGTAGACTGCAAATCCCAGAGACCTTGGGAGCAGGAGGAAGAGGAAGTGAACACGTGCCAGAGAACTGTGCTGTAGCACCCCCCTGGCTTCTGGCTTGAGCCACTGCAGACGTGTAGCTATGTTTCTTGAATCACTGGTGAATGTCCATTCATTTGCTTATTGGTTCAATGTTTGCATCTTAGACTAACCTGCAAAGACTGAATCAATTCAGCCTCAAGGTTTTTGACCGTCTGTACTTAGCTTTGGATTTTTTGTGCTTATAGTACCCGCATCTCTTTCTTGGGCACTACTGAAGAAAGGTATAAGCTTTCTGTATGCATTTAATGCATAATCAGGCTGACACATTCACTTTTTCTCTTGTCAATTTGAATAGATAAACTTAATATAAATTTTGAGTCCATTTGAGAAGTTTAGTCAAGCTTCAGGGTGTCTTCATAGATAAACTCTTATTTCATTGTTTCTGGACAGTTACTCATGATTATATTTAAATTAACTTTCTTTTAGATTTGCTGAAGATTCCTTCTAACATGCGAATGAAATGCACTGATCAAATTGAATTTAATGCCAGTATTGATGCCAAACCCGCCCCCCCCCCAACTCCCACGCTTATAATGCATTTACTGGGACTTGCAGTTTTCCCTCAATAAAATGAGACACTGACATCAAACTAGACTATTCTAATGAATTTGTGAGCTGCTCTAATCTATTACAAACTTTTGATGCCTGGTACCAAAAGATTATGAAACACCTGATAATTCAATAGAATCTTAAAACTGTTCCATAAATGTTCATTCTACAAGTCAGTGCTATAATTTGAAGTAATGATCTAACTTCCACATCACTACAAACTTAGTACAGTTGTAAGCAACAACTATGTATGTTTGTTTTCATCCAGCGTGTGAGACATCTCCTGGCATTATTTCAGTATGATTCCCTTTTAACAAATCTTTTCAACTAACTCCTATAAGCGTGCAAAAGAAGGAAAGGAGAATGAGCTGGTAGAATTTTAGTCAATAATGAACATAGTAAACAAGGCTATTAGATAGTACATCTTCCCTGTAGTATATCTTCCCTTTAGTATACCTTCCCTGGTATATCTTCCCTGTTAACATGTGACTAGTCGCACAAACAATCTGCTAAGACTTACAGTACTTTATATTAATTCTCTGGGTCTCAGTTCGAAAATGTCAGTCCTCCCATCATAATACCTTTTAACCTTCAGTTCAGAATTTTTCTTTTTTTTTACAGAAATCTCTGCAATGGATTTAAAAGTTTGAACCAAATTGTTTTTAACTGGTTGACTGGGATGTTTCTAATAAGAATTATGAAAGGAAAATATGCTCTTGCACTTAGTGGAAATGTTTTACTTTTTTATTTTACCTCTCTGCACATATTCTCTTTATTAAGCCTTTCACCAAAACTAACTTCCTGCCACCATTCCTAATGCAGAATGAAGTGTTAGCTTTGAGTATTATGGTACCTCCTAGGTTGCTAGCCTTGTCCACAGCATGATTGACAAAATTAATTGGTCTACCTGTACACTTCAGCTGACCAAATTGCCTTCCAAATTAGAAAAAAAACTAAGTAATTTATGTGTGTTTATTTGTACAATAGACAGATATTAACATGCAGGTTAATATGCTGGTTCCACCTTCACGTTTTTGTCAGCTTGTCAAGTTGGAGTCTCATCCCCTGTTTCAAATGGTAAACTGAACTTCTAAAACTTGTGAGCCTTTTAGAAGGAGTGAAGAGAGAAGATCATGGTAGGTTTGTTTCTTCCTTTTCTTTTACAATTATGCTTCCAGGTCTGGAATAGTAATGTCTTGTGTGACTAGTTCCTTAAACCAAGGATGCACCACCCAATGAATGTAGAGAACAGCAGACTCCAGCTCTGGGTTAAGGCAGCCTCAGAAGCAGGCAATATGCTACGTCACATAAATATCATATTCTTAGCTCCATGGGTGTTTTTATGGAGCTAAGAACACCAAAACTACACAGACAGAGACAAAACTCACCTTGCAGCAAGGGAGCTTTCTCTGTGCTTTCTGTGTGAGTAACTCAGAATGATTCAAAAATAATCCTCCAACTTTCTTATCCTAGGGTTTCTAAATGCTTTAATATGCTAGTAGATGGGTGTATGTAAAATAAACAATTTAGTAACTACCCAATTTGTACATTCCCATGGGCCAGCTTCAGCTGGAAGGATAGGAAGTCATTTGGACACTTTGCAGGAAATTGGGAAATCTAGGTTTAAACCCTTCCTGAATAGAACCGGAACCTGGATCTTCTACTCTTTGAGCAAGTACTCTAACCACTAAACCATTGGGCTGAATGGTGGAATAACTTTCCTTCTCTTCCATTTTTTGTGAATTACATGTTTCCTAAGAAGGAAAAAGAATCTAGCAACTATGGTCCCAAATACCACATGAGAGTGCCCAAAGAGAGGAAGAGACTCTAGCTACTTTCCACTCTCTATTTAAGGAAGTAAAGCAACAGCTTTATCAACTTCTGTCATGATCTGCAGATGAGTTAACTATATCATATGATGAGCAGTATTAAACGTAACTGACCTTCACCCCTTGCCAGGAGTAGATTCTTTCTAAGTGCAACCAATGTGGACTTTGATCTGTGACAGGGGTTTCAAACATACCGTCCACAGGCCATATCTGGTAGGGGTGTGCGAAACGGGCCCTATTCAATTCGATTTCAGATTTGGCCCAAATGAGGGACAGTGAGTCGATCTGTTGATTCATATCACTGTCCCCGATTTGATTTGGCTGAATCCAAATCTGAAGATTCAGTGCTGATTTAGAGAATCAGCGATTCGGCCATAGACACAACTTTAAATATTTTTTCTACATACCTCGAGGTACCAGGCGTGGCTCGTGAATCCTGCGATGCTGGGGCAGATGGAGCATCTCACAGGAGCGTGCCTGCCATGCCCCGTATGCTCTGCAGCGAACACAGAAGTAGAGTGGAAGTACTTCTGGTCCACTTCCGGGTCTGCTGCTGAGCGTGCTGGGAACCCCCAACACTCCTGTGTTGGCTCCATCTGCCCAGCATCACAGCATTCCTGAGCCACCTGGTACCTTGAGGTATGTAGAAAAAATATTTAAAGCTGTGTCTATGTCTGAATCTTTCCAGATCAATTCAGAAGGTTCCGATTTGATTTGGAGAGATTAAAGGTCTCCTGATTCGATTTGGAGATTTGCCCACCAAATCGGGCCAAATTCGAGTCAGTGACTGAAGCTTCGCACAGCCCTAAGATCTAGCCCATGGAGCCATGTCTTCTAGTCCCAGGAGCTCCTAGAGTGGCCAGGAATGTGGGGCAAAGTCCACCAGTGAAATCTGGGCTATGGAGCCCTGTTGGCAACGTGTCAATAGCCAGGGCAAACAGCAACTGCATTAATCCTAGAGACTCTCTGATGCTGCTCACTCTGCCACCATGGATAGAACTGGCCCTGCATAGTTGTTTGTACAATAAGGGTGTTTATACATGTGCTTGGGGTTGCGAGGAGGGCACTTTAATTAAGGCAGCTCTGAGAGCCGCTCCAATTTAAGTTCCTGGAGTGTCTGATGTATCAGCGTCCCCACGCTGAAAAATGGTGGTGGGGTACTTTAACTAAAGCTCGTCAAACAAGCTTTAATTAAAGTGCCCCCACCAACATTTTTCAGTGGAGGGACACTAATATATGAGATGCTGGAGTCTGATGGAGTGCAGTAATTAACACGCTCCAGCAGACTCATCGAGCAGACTCATCGAGTCTGCTCTGACACACTTTAATTACAGCACGTCAGAGCAGCCTTGCACATGTGTAAGTGCTCTAAGAGTCTACTCAGTGAAAATAAAAGTGGCAGAAAAGAAAAAGAAAGGAAAAAAGCTGCAGTTTTTAAAAAGATGAAATAATATGTTAAAATAAACTATCTTGCTAGGAAAATTTTAAATAAAGTCCTATTCACATTACTGTTGTTCCCCTATTGCTATTGCTATTCCTATTCCTGTTGTTCCAACACATTGCTGCTGTTCCCCCCCGGCCCACATTATTTATAATATGCCTTTTTATGTGTGTGTGTGTGGGGGGAGGGGGGGAGGTTGTTACACAATCCTGTGAACATTACCAGTGGCAATACAAATAGGGTGACCACCTTTCAAAATATAAAAGCGGGACCCCAAGCCTCCTGTCCTTCTCCACCCTCCTGCGCTGGGTCCCACCCACTGGGCTGCGGAGGCCCTGAGGGGAGGGCAGCAGGATGTGGAGCCCTGACCCTCAGGAGGCAGTTTACCCCTGCCCCACATACAAATCAGGGGTGGCCATGTGCCCTCCTGTACCTCTCTCCTGGGGAGTATGTGCAACAGTGGGGAGCCAGCACCCCTGCCACCCCCTGTGGCTTCATCCCACTCCCCAGCTGGGCCCTATAGCTGCGCATTCCAGCCCCAGGCCCCTTGCATCACCCAGACTGGACAGCACTCCCACCAACCCAGTCCCACTCACTCCCTCACCATGGGGGCCCCTCAATCTGGTCTCCACCCCACCGTTACCTATGCCCCTTCTGGCCCATAGACTTACCTGCAGGCAGCTGGGGGAGCTGTTCTCCACCACTGCCCAACTCTGTTGCCAGCCACATGCATGTGTGCACATGCACACATGCACGTGGTGCCCCCTGCAACCTGTTCCCCACTAGCCCCTAGCAGTGAACACAAAACCAGGATCCCTTCACATGATACTGGGATGATAGTTGTTGAGGGAAATCTGGAACAAATGCTGTCCCAGAGTCATTCAGCCCAGGACTGGACTTGATCTTTACATTTCAGATCTGTCCCACCCAATTAGAGAAGGGAGGGGTCAATGGTCACGCTTAGGGGGAGCACTGGTGCACCCCCTTACCGGCTGTGCTTCCGCACTTCCCCCCCCCCGGTCAGCAAAATTGGCAGAGGGGGGACCCCTCCCCAGTTGGCAGAATTGGCCGTGGGAGAATCCCCCCCAGTTGCTAACTGGTCACTGGGGGGACATGTGTCCCCTCCCTCCCCCTTCCAATGACTAAAACAGCACCGGTCGCCCATGGGAGGGGTCACCCTAAATACAAACCATTTGTTGTAGTTTTGTGATAGCAATAGGATTTTTACTGATAATAAAGCAGTATGGCCACCTGTTAAGTTTTGTAGGATCAGAACTTTATGCTTCATAACATTTTATTTTACATTTGTTTTAGCTAATAAAAACAGACAGCCAAAAGCATACAATAAAAAAATGTAATTTTTATTATTTTGGCGCATTAGTAATGTTGTTTAGCATCAGTTAGGGTAATAGTAGCATTTTCCTGCATGCAGTTCACTAATACAGTTTAAGTCAATAGTTTTAATAAAAGAAGTCTATATTTAATATTCCTGTGTAAGAAACGTAAAATGTCCTGATGTGTTTGATTATACAATTTTGCTACTTTTTCGTGAAAAAATATTGTGGACCCTGGATTAATATTTATAGCATTTCTAATGATGCATGAATTAATATGAATAAAAGGATCTACGTAAATAAAAGATTAAGGAATCTGTGAAAGAAAATTTTATCTTAAAGCTTCTGATGCAGGCACTACTAGAAATTCAAACAAAACTTTACATCCTACATCCTCTTTCAACTGCAAAAATATAGATTTTTGGAAGCAAGCAAATTCTGACTGGATTTAGCAGAATATTATTGCAAACTGAAATGTTTGCAAATATAAATAAAAAACTCTACAACTACCCATTCTCTTTTTCATTTCTTATTCTCTGAAGTTCTTCCACAAAAAATTACTATGGACAGAAAGTAACAAAAATGGCTGTGATTTCAACCTGAAGATAAAATTCATTTCTTATTTTATGTACATAATGCTGAAAAATAAAATAAAATGATTTTTTACAGTATTTATATTTGCTTATAAAATTCTAACCACATTATTTTCAACAGGTTTAGCAGTTTGCAATGTGTCTGTACAGTCTGGCTATACACTATGCTTTTCACATAAAGTTTAAAAATGGAAAACAAAAAGGTAAATAGCTGCAAACTATTGCTTAATGATATGAAGGAATGAGGTTTTGTTGAACAGTTTGTTTCACATTACCTCTGATGTATGGCTTCCCATATTTGAGAATTCTGGACAGTCAAAACAGCAGCAGCATAGGCAATATAAACATGCATTGATAGCATCCAAACTATCTATAATGGTAGAGAATACATAATTTTACCTGTTGAAAGCTTGCACACTACATGTATTGTGGTACATATTTGATGCAATAAATGTGCTCAGATCATTACTGGTTTGCTCAAACATGCACCACATGTTAAAAATTGCTATTTACAGAACAGAGAGCTTTTCATTAAACATACAATGTCAACCTTACTGAGAGCTGAAGATGGCTAAACAATACTGCAGGATAAAGCAGAACAACTCGATAAAGGGTTCTTTTTTGGTCAATTTATGTTCTAGGGCAGATTCTTGTAATATTTTCATACAGAAAAAACATCTGACAAAGAGACAAAATCTATGACTTCAGACCTTAGAAAGAAGTTTGCACTTGCTGAGATTTAATGGTCTGTGTAAAAAAATATCCATCCGTTCTGTTCTTGTGGATCACAGGGGACTTTACAGGCATATAAAGACTTGTTTGGATGTGACATAACAAGAATACATTAATTAAGCACCTCAAAATGTATTACTCCCTCCCAGAAACACCAAGAAGTTAAAAATCTTATTCTTTGTGACTTAATGTTTTTTCATGCATGATCTATAAGTGCAGCATGCCTTCATGCAAATCATTTCTGTGTGTATATTAGAGTCATATACTAGAACACCTGGTCCTCATACCTGTAAAGTAGTAGTTAACCCCCTACCCCAACACAAACCCCATTTACAAAAATAGTCACATATAATAAACAACATATGAATAAAAAAAAGATGAATCCACCAACATAGATTTTGTAAAAATATGACAAATGTGGCAGTTGAAATGCAAACAGTGGATACAGTTACTGTACTAAGTGTTTTATGTTAAACACAGAATTTATTGGTTTACACCCCTTTTAACTGGTCCCTACAGTCTGAGTAGCCATTTTTTCTCTCCTTTTCAGCAGTGTCAGCTGGTAGTAACAGTAACCACCTGTCAAAGTTGTTTCCCTATACTACAGTCACAGTTTACTGACGAGGGGCCACTGTCTTGTTATAGGCACTGACCTTAAATATACAGTTTATTCGTAAAAACTGTCTGTTTGGCATAGACCTCCTACGGGAGTCCTGTTGACACAAATCTACCACACCTTCACAGGTTGTAAACAGTTTTTCAGACA
Source organism: Alligator sinensis (assembly GCF_000455745.1). Classification (NCBI taxonomy): domain Eukaryota; kingdom Metazoa; phylum Chordata; order Crocodylia; family Alligatoridae; genus Alligator; species Alligator sinensis. Next base: position 86,982 of record NW_005842382.1, on the reverse strand, counting down.
AACAGATTTTTTGATTGCATTTTACTTTTCCTTCTCCTGGACGTCTTTGTCTTCATGTTCATATTTTTCTTTGACTGGCCTTGTCACACGATCGTAAGAAGGTGGACAAATAGCTGTTGAGGTGGTCATGTCTGTTTTCTCTGTAAATGAGTTTTCATTCAACTTGTCAATGAGAATTTCATCTTTAATACACAGACCAGCCCCTCCTTCATTTTTATTTTTGTTATATATAAATGAAGCCTGTTTTACTGTTTGTTTTAAAAGGTGACGTCTGAAAGCACGCTGAATAATGGAAGCAGATACTTCTTCCTGTTTACGTTTTAATGTGGTTGTAATTGGTTCATAGGAGGCTTTGGAAGGATTGGCTGCCATAAACCGATCTTCCATTTGTATTCGAAGTGCATCCATCTCTCCACTTTCACCCAAAACACGCTTTGTAAAAGCAAACAAGATGTCCAGGCAATGAATTCTGTCACCACTTACCATGGGCATATCCATTGCAATAAGCTGGACTTTGTTGGGCTTTGGTAAATGAAGAGGAGGCTCAAGTGCAGCTGCAAACTCAGATAGCTTCTCAAATTCCATGAACTGAGTTGCATCTGGATCAAACTTTTCCCAAACCTCATAGAACATCTCAAAGTCATCCTCACTTAAAGGTTCAGCACTTTCTTCAGTTGCAACACCAAAGTTCTCCAAAATTACAGCAATATACATGTTTACTACAACTAGAAATGATATGATAATGTAACTGACAAAAAAGAAAATCCCAACTGAAGGGTTACCACAGTCTCCTTTAACGGAGCTTCCAGGGTGAACTCTATATGGGTCACAGTCTGGTTCCCCACTGTTAAGAATTGGTGCTAACAAGCCATCCCAACCAGCAGATGTGGTAATTTGAAATAGGCAGATCATGCTGTTGCCAAAAGTTTCAAAGTTGAACATGTCATCAATCCCAGCTTCCCTCTTAACATAGGCAAAGTTGGACATTCCAAATATGGCATAGATAAACATGACCAGGAAGAGCAGGAGGCCAATGTTAAACAAAGCAGGAAGAGACATCATCAAAGCAAAGAGCAGAGTGCGGATCCCTTTAGCCCCTTTAATGAGTCGCAGGATTCGACCAATTCTGGCGAGTCGGATGACTCTGAACAAGGTGGGGGACACAAAATATTTTTCAATCAACTCAGATAGAAACATACCTGTAAAACAAACAAACAGATTAAAAAACACCTTTGTAAGGGGATAATATTTAACAACAATTTAAATTAGGACAGACCTAATATAGCCTTAGATTTTGAATGGTGAGGGGAGTAAGGTTTTCTTAAAGGGACCTGAGAAAAGGCATAACATAGGTCCTATTTTCATTTTAGCTCTTTTTGCAGTACATTTTTATCAGACAAGTAGATATTAACACACACCAGCATTAAGAGAGGGTTATTTTTGCCTCTGATACAATAACTCATTATTAAAAATACTTTATTTTGTGCTCATTTACTGTAAATTTTGGAAGTGGAAGTAAAGTAAATGTCTGATCTTCTAAATTATTATTGTTAAATAATAAAAATGACTACCAGTTTTAAAACCAGCATTTGTTCTTCCATTCATTATGTTGCTTTTTGAATATAAGTGTTTCTTACCAACTATGGAGAGAATGACAACTACAAAATCAAAAATATTCCATCCTATGGTGAAGTAGTAATAGCGGAGTGAGATCATTTTCAGGACACATTCTCCAGTAAAAAGTACAATAAACACTAGGTTAATCCTCTGTAAAATATTTTCCATCTCTTTACTCTGATCATCTGTTTCTACCATCATGGTGACCATATTAAGGCAGATAAGAATCATGATGGTGATATCAAATACTTGTTGAGTCACAAAATCAAAGACCATGCCTTGGAACTTGTTCTGGGAATAGAAAAAAAGACAAAAAGAGAGAACCATGTAATCCACACCTTGACTTTTTTCTTCTTTTTTATATTATATTGGAAGAAGGTTAATTTATTTATAAAGGTAATCTCTTTATAAGTCATCATATGACATTTCAATAAAAAGTTCAGCCTTATCAAATAATAATACAAATATGACAACTTAAGTCAGTCCCAATAAATGCATGCATTGTGATTCTTGTCCATCTCAGAGATGTCCAAGGCAGGACATTGACTAGAATCCAGCTCTAGTGAGTCTCACTTCACTACCTTAGGCCTTAAACACAAGTTCATGCATAGCACTGCAAGTGCCTAAGCACTGGCAGCACTATAAAAATTGGAGTGCTACAGGGGTATACACACATTCAGAGCCCCTGCAAGGAGTACTACAAAGTCACATGAAGGCATGCTATCCAGCCAGAGAGTGTTAGTGGACTGGTCTTTTGTTTTTCCAACCCCTAGGGTGCCCATCGCTAAGCTCAGTCACTAAGGGTACCTGCAGACATGCTTGTTAGTGTTATAACTGGAACGTGTCAGAGCAGAGTCAATCAACTCTGCTCCACATTTTAATTAGAATAAGCATCACCTCACCATCATGTTGTTTCAAAATGGCCATGGAGTGCTTTAACTAAAGCTTGTGTAGTGGCAGGACTCTGGACCATTTATTTAACTGTGGCATATATCTTGATTGTCCTCCAAGTTCTAGACATCTTTTATTCTTTTTTGCTGAACTTTCCAGGAAAAAAATTAGCCAGCAACAATGAGAAATTCTGACCTAAATGACAGCTGGCTGTTACAAGCAACTGCAGTCTGGACACTATGATGGGAAGTGCTAGGTAAATTTAAATAGATGGTGTCATAACCAAATGAGTTGAGTGCCTATGTCACAGTGGAAGGTTTCATTGATTTGATGTCCATAACGCTGTGGCGTTTCCCACCACAGTGGAATTTTCCGCTGCGGTAGAAAACCCCGGTGCAGTGAAAAGTTCCCACCAACTTTGTGCGGGCACGCACACCACCATTGGCCAGTTCTAAATTATTCATATTTGGCGACTAGTGATTGGCTTGTTAGTCATATAAAAGTTAAAGCAGTTTCCGCCCAAGTCGGAGAACTCCGTGCACACCTCGGAGTGAACTTGGTGGACTGATCACCCACCAACGACTCCCCGTCCTCGACTGTCCCAACATACCCCCGACCCCGGTACCGCTGTAAGCCGGTTACAGAAATTTCTTCTTGTCTCATCTCGTTTCTCTCGCATCTTTGAGAGTGTCTTTTCTGCGTTTGTAACTGCAACTAAGCTAGTCAACTCTTCCTACGCCGTATACACCGACGGCGTAGGTAAACAATCTCTTTGTTCAACCAATACGCTTCAGTGCCTAATTCCGCTCCATCGGTAAAAGTACCCGCCTGCCGTTTTGGGCTACTGGCCACAGCCCGGCCTACCACTCGACCGCCACAGATGGGTTTCTGTCAGTTCTATGAAACAGTTCTACCTGTAATATGCCATAATACAATATTAGGTTTTCAAAACGCCTTAAAGAATTTGGGCATCCAATCTCCATTGAATTTTAGAGAGACTTGGGCATATATGGTCATCAGGCATCTTTGAAAATTTCTGCCAAAATATGTACGTGCCCTTTATTAATAAACAAACAGATTTTTCCTACAGTGGAAACAGTTCCTTTCATTCCATGCTAATTTTCCATGTTGCTTACTGATATACTGCTTAAAGACAACTTGTACATTAGTTTTTTTATAGATGAAATATGCCTAAAAATGTGCAAGTTTTTCACTTCTGGTTGCTTTGTTATGGACGCATAATGTTCAAAGAATGCTCTAAGAGCAGTCCTCTCACCCTTCACACCCCTGTTCTCATGCACAAGGCAGTGGGCAGGAGCCCACTGCCCCTGTTCTGCACAAGGCAGTGGGCAGGAGCATGGCCAACCAATGTGTGTCATGGAGTACAAGATGTTCTGGGAACTGTAGTTCCCTAAAGTGTCAGTGAAAGTCAGTGCTGCCAATGGGGAAATTACTCCCCATTTTTTTGCCACCAAAGCTCATGTTGACAGGGCAAAAAATGCAGTTTTCAGCAGTGAAATATGGAGGTGAGTTCTTCCCCTGCCCCCTCCCTACCCCCCAGCAGCAAACTCCACTGCTGCTCTACAAAACTACAATTCCCAGAATTCCACTACATGCATTACCTGTGTGTCAGGTACTTCCTGAAGACCTCTGTGCAGGTAGAGTGAGAGGTGGTAGGATGAAGCATTACCTCCCTGTCCTTCTGGCACCCCACCCGTAGGCACTGCCTAGGACATGTGCCCTGTTCTCCCACCCCATGTTATGCTAGTGCTTGGACAGATCAACATATACATTTTTACCCCTGGTCGTGGTATAGGTTTTTGTGGTTTTTTGGATCCCAGTTTTTTCATTGCATTGTAGTATTTCTTCTGTTCTTCTGTCATAAAGATGTCTTGACCTCCAAAGTAAAGGAATGAAATCAAAACTGATTATAACCATTTTAAAGGCATAGTCTTTCAAAACTTTATTCACATTTGTAAGAGGAACATGACTAAAAGGAAACATATGCTTGCTTTTATATTTTATTATGGAAACAGATTTTAAATGCATTCTTGCCAGGAGATCAAAGGAGACAAATGGCCATGAGCTGAATATCAAAGAATGGGTCTAATTAACCGTTAAGATAATTAGATTTTAGTTTAGGAATTCAGAATATCTTAGACAAGATACAAATATCGTGTTAATCAGGTTATCAAATTCTGTGTTTTTTTATGGTCATAGCATCTTCCACAAGAAGTTTAGCCATCTTTGAGATGGAAAGGGTTCAACCAGTAACTGGTAGACAATTTGTAATATTTCTATCTGAGCCAGTCCTCACCCTTCTATACAAGGTGGACCTTATTTTTGGTAATCATTTAATGCATTCTATGTAGTGCATGCCACATTCTCATATATTACAACTGTAAAAAAGTAATATTACTTTTATAACAGAGATGAAATACTTATCTTCTTTTTTTGCTGGTTGAAGTTATCAATGATGACACCAATGAACAGATTCAGGGTGAAAAATGACCCAAAAATGATAAAAATGACAAAATAAAGATACATGTATAGGTTGTCTTCATACTTAGGTTGGTCCAATACCTACAAATAAATACAATGCAAAATATCAGTACTATCATTTCATGTCAACACTAACTGACAAGCAGCAACTCAGGACAAAAGGCTCTAATACATTTGCCTTGAGATAGTACCACAATGTTTTCTGTTTAAATTAATGTACTTTTATTCTGCTTTAGCTTAATGAAAGTTTTACTATCATTTTACAATAATTTGTTTTAGCAGAATTTTTAGTCATATGGATGCATTCATTTTTTATTTCATTCATTTTATATATACCTATTTTAGCATAGACTTCAGAGTTTGTACATAAAAAAGACTTTAGTATATGTATAATACTTACGTTTCTTGAATCGACAGCTGCATACATAATGTCCATCCATCCTTTAAATGTAGCCTGTAAGGAGGACACATTAGCTTAACATCTGTGTAAAATACAGATTCAGGAATACAGCTAGAAGCCAACTTTTAATTGAATTATTTTCAGCAAGTGAATATGGTACCAGGAATCTTTGTACAACTTAAATAGCAAGTTTTATATTTCAAATTACTCAATTAAGTCACTGTTTACCTTATTATTTGTCTATCTTTGAGCAGTGACATTTAAAGCAAGGAATATAACCAGCTAATATATAATTCCTAATCATCTATTACAAATGATAGCATATAATATCCATGTAATGGAATAAATACTCAACAAATTGAGATGTAAATGCTACATATAACTGAGAAATACTGAGAAACAGCCATCTTAAGTCGATTGCCACCAATGAAGACTGGTGAGTAATCCTGCCTGTCCTATCAGTAAGAAAGGTGGCGACCAAACAGAATAAAGGATTGTT
>NW_005842382.1:32917-81050 GCF_000455745.1 Alligator sinensis | reverse complement strand
TTTCCCTATCGCTAATTCCCAGTTTGACTCTTACATTTTCAATGGTCAAAAATTATTCTTCCTGATTTAGTGATTTTGTTTTTATCATAGTTATAATTTCACTGTTTTGAGAGACAAGTTCTCTTATACATAGTTTTTTTCTGGGAAATACTAAGAAGAAAAGAGTATCTCTACCATAAAAGACAAATTTTAAGGTACACACTGGGTACATCTATACTAGATGTCTACTGTACAGTAGATTAATTAGCTGCACAGTCAATGTCTACACATGCACCCATCTTACTCCACAGCAGGATAGTACTTGTATTTATGAGTACTATCCTGCTGTGGAGTAAACTGCAGCAGCACATGTGTAGACACTGCCTCAGCTGGCTGGGTCATGAGGGTGCTTCACTGCAGGGGCTGCCTTCCAGCTAACCCTGTGCTGAAGGACCCTCATGCCCCATCCAGCCCCCCTACAACACATTGAGCTGAGGGGAGCAGCCCCAGGCTGGCAGACTGACCCCTTGGGCCCTCTGCCTGCTGGGGCTGCTCTGACCCAACTCAATGTGCTGCAGTCCTGGGTGCACATTTAAATGGCAATAAACACCAGAATTTATTGCTCCTGAGTTTATTACTTCACATTAATTGCCTTTGTAGACACACCCAGTATGTGACAGCCTTCTCTAGATTTCTTCCTTTTTTCTAATCCATATCTGTGTATGCTGTAAAACCTCACAAAGAGATGAGGATGGGCTTCAGATGGTGTTTTACAAAAGAATAATATTGTTCATTCAACTGTTGTTCTCTGTCAGAGCCATCATAGATTACAAAGCACATCTTCAGAAATCAAAGCACTGAGATTTTATTAAAACATGAACAAAGAAGAAATGAAAGGCTGAGATAGTTCTGTATCCCTTTTGTTCCACCTATTATCACTTGGCTTTACAAGGCTTCAGGAATTTTGGTTCCTTCCTATTCCTGCCAAAAAGAGAATATGCACAGATCCAAACTCAGAATGGACAAGCCCTCTTCAATGATTAGTGACATCTCCGGTTCCCTGAGGCTTACTGTGCAGTTGTCAGAAAAACAAACTCTGCCCATCCAGCATATCAAGTACAATACAGTTGACAACATCATAACATTGACAGAAGAGAAAAAGTGGAATGTTTTCAAAAAATAAAAGGTCCCTATAGACCGTTCAAGTTTAAAACAGAAAACACCTCTGAAATTTCAGATATGCAGGATTTTCCTGCATATACATTCAAGTGGAGCAAGTTTCATACCTTCACACAGTAAGATTCAATCACACTAACAATTTATGGCATGGTGGTGAAACTCTTAAGTGTCAGGCTGTGTTAGGAGGCAGTTACCCATGAATAAAAGACACATGAAGGTTTGTGAATTGGCTTGAGATTTTAAAGTCAACATGACCAGCTGAAAATCAAATTTGCCACCTTAGGCAATATAGAATTGGAAAACTGCAGGGTGCTCATAATATGACCCATCTGCTCAGTCTGTTAAGCAGGCATGTTTTTGCATCATGTACAAGCTGCAGGGGTTAGAGGAGTCCCTCCAAAAGATGTCTTTTATGTCCTTTGACCCAGACATGCTGCTTGAATCACCACTCACGATCTCCCAGGCAGAGTGAAATTATTTTTTTTTCCATTATGCATGCAGTTCTATTTCACATTAACCTGGATTAATTTCAGGGAAGAGAAAAAGGCTAAAATTACAATATTAAAATTAATCTTTTCACATTCCTCATCTTCCAATAAAGGAGCCAATTATAAAACAATATTTAAAAAAATCCTGAACTTTTACGCTGCATGCAGACGAGCATGGTCGTGCAGTATGCGCATGCTGCACACTCCGCATGCACATACCAAATGCACATACTGCATATTCAGCTGTTCTTTGCACTGCAAGGTAGCAGTGCGGTGGGGGTTTTTTGGCCCTGGGAAATCCCAGGGTCAAAAAAATCTGTGCAAAAAAAAAAAAGTGGAGTGAGGCACATGGGGGTAGTGTGCACCGCCCAAAACCAGAGCCTAGCCAGCAGAAGCCACACACCAACTGCTGGCCAGTCTCTGAGCAATGGAATCGCTGCTGTTATAGCCCTAGTAGGCCCCAGCAGCCCAGGTAAGGTTCTGTGGCCACCCTGGTTCTGGCCCCAGCCTCTCCTACCATACCAAGGGTAACCTGCCATGTTCCAGAGAGCACCTGGCATAGGCATTCCCCAGGGACAAGTAGCAGTGGCACAAACTGTGCCTCTGCTTCTTCTCCCCAGGGAAACAAATGTCCACATTTGTGTGGACACTAGGGGTGTATGAAGTGGGCCATATTTGATTCAGATTCAGCCCAATTCAGAGGACAGTGATTCTATTCGCTGATTCAGATCACTGTCCCAATTTGATTTGGTCAGATCTGAATCTGAAGACTTGATTATGATTCAGAGAATCAGCAATTCCGCCATAGACACAGCTTTATATGTTTTTTCTACATACCCCGAGGTACCAGGTGTGGCTCACAAACACTGAGATGGTAGGGAGGATGGAGCGTCCCAAAGGAGTGTGGGGGAGGCGGCCCATGTGCTTGGTGGTTGACCCAAAACATTGGCCACAGGGGGATCCCGAGTACCACCCACAGACCCAGAAGGCACCAGTTACTAAGCCAGGAGGCGGGGGGGGTGGGGGGGCAGAAGTAAACTGGAAATGCTTTTGATCCACTTCTAAGTCTGCTGCCGAGTATGATGGGAACTGCCCCCATGCTCCTGTGGGATGCTCCATCCGCCCCACCATCTCAGCATTCACGAGCCATCTGGTACCTTGAGGTATATAGAAAAAACATATAAAGCTGTGACTATGGCTGAATCGTTGAATCTCTCCAAATAGAATCAGAGGCTTCCAGTTCGATTCAGACAGATTAATAGATCTCCTGATTTGATTCGGATTCAGAGATTCAGCCACCGAATAGGGCCGAATCTGCTCCAAATCAAATCAGCGACCGAAGCTTTGTACAGCCCTAGTGGACACGGCCTTAGCGAGTCCATATCAGTATCATTACTACTACAGTAAATCAACTTTGTAGTAGTAGGGCCTGTTACACCTTACACTGTGAGGTGCACAAATGTTAATCAGGGTTTGTATTAGCTGGGAGTTTAGAGCAGTCACAGCCTAGTCTAGAATCCTTCTCCGACTGCCCCCCACCTGCACACCTGTGACTTGCTACTAGCTGTGACTTGCATGGTGAGCTGGGGCAGAACTAGGAGCTGTACCTGTGAGTTGCCACTAGAGGGCTGGTGAGCCAGGATAGGCTTCTATCCCTGCTCTATGGGCAGAGGTGAGAGAGATCCTGGGATACGGGAGGATTTAAGCATGGATGACATGTATGTGGGGAGTGGCCACACCTTAATGGAACAGGAGCTGGGTACAGCAAATCAGGGAGAATCCTATCCGGGACTGGCATAATTTTGAGATGCAAAATAAGCACTTATAACCACTTTAAGGTGTTAATGTGCAGACGATCCAGGGGTTAAGAGCTCCAGGAGACACCCAAAATTACCATGTAAGAAGGCCCGTAGAGGATGTGAACAGGCTTCAGAGTGTGAGAATAAAAAAACCCTCTAGATATTAAATGCTACCTTTCTGTAGGAATAAAAAAGCTAAAATAGCACCTGTATTCATCACACTAACTCAATTTAACATTCATTACTTTAGAACATTTTATGTTCCTCAAGAATCGGAGGGAAAAAAAAAGAAAAATATACTAGAAAATCCTAACAAAGAGTAGAATTACTGAGTTATGAACTGATTTCTTTCTAGAGTACAAAATTTTCCCTCACCATATTGCTCAGATTTGTATTAATCTTTCACATGAGTCATTAGGAAAAAAAATAGTAACAAGAAATTATTAACACTAATTGAGAAGTTAGGTGAGCATAACATGGCTTCTTCACTTCCCAAAATAGAAGCCTCAGCTCAATTACAGAAATGTTGTACTTCAGCTCTATATTGCCTAAGCAATACTTTCATACATATAAAAGAAACACAAGACGCTTTACTGAGATTAATGGAATCTTATGCCTGCTTGTGTTAGGGCTGAATTTAGCCTATAATCTTTTTTTTCTTCACGAAAAATTAAACTTTGTTTACACATTTCCAAATCAACCATTTTCATTCTTTTTTGAGTAAAGCAATAGTGCAAGATTACAATGAAAGGCAAGACACAGCTCAGTATCACTGGGGTACTTAGTATATCACAACCGATTCCTCAGTCATGCTGGTTTAAATCCAGAGCAACTATGGATTTCAAAGGAGTTGCTTTCAAAGAACCTGATCCAAACTATTTTGGCTAAAGAGTCAAAGAAACCTAAGAAAACTTTAGGTAGGGGTACATTTGAATGGAATAAAAAAAACATGAAAGGCTTGTTTTAAAACAAAAGCTAAGAAACAGGAAAAAATATTTCACGAACATTTTCATTTTATTCTTTAATGTAAGATACAATAATAAATTATTTTTAATTAATTTCATGTTGGCATTTTATAGCTATCCAAATCTGCCTGGTAGCCCCTGGTTTTATCTTCCACATTTTTTACCTCATATTTCTAAAACTTCTGTTATTTTCCTTTTCATATACTTTATGGCAAAATAATCAACTCTTAACTTTAGAATCCAACCCTGGGCTTGCAAAATTTTGCCCAAAGAAATCTCTCCCACCCAAGATTTACTTACCAGAGGAATTCCAAATACTAGGCTCCAGGCTTATATCTGTTATGAAAGAGTCATGCCACTCCTCCCTTTCCATCCCTACTTACTGCTGCATGAGAACTGCATGTGAAAAAGGAATTTTTCCAGCAGATCTGTCTCTGTTTTGTTTCTTCTTTTCAGGGTCACAGAAAATCCTCACACAAGTTCAGAACAAAAACAATGATGACAAATCTGCAGATCCACACAGACCAAAACAAGCTGGACTGGATCATAAAACAGAAAGTGTTTCTACACAGAAATATTGAACTAATGGTACCTTCAAAGCTTCCATAGGATGGACATTTAAACTCCACTTAAATCCAATCCCAAAATAGAAAGGATCTTGGAAATCTGTCCTACGGTTTGATCACCAAAGTCCTAAATGATATTGCCCAGGAGTCTATAACACTTTTGGCACATATAAGGAGCCAACATATTTCATACAGAAAATATTTTTGTCTCTGGGTCTCATTTCATGGACATCAAAGAAAGAATAACTTCGTTTCTCTCCTCTCCTTAGGAGGAGACCTAAACCACTTCTGCATGTTCCCCAAAGTGCTGCAGAACAGTGCATCCGATTCCTACCTACACAGTCCTGCTCTGCACACACTGAACTCAGAAATAATACGGTGAAAATCTACTTTTTTAGGAGCAAGAGAATAAACTTTATTGATGCCAAATGACTTCCCTGGACTTTTGGAGGAGGTGTTAAGACTGCATGTCTACACACAAACCACAGTTAGCATATCTATTGACACCCATATCTTTGTATCTAGATTCCTTAGGTTCAGTGTTTATCTTTGGTCCCAAGCCAAAAAACCAATTTCTTCCAGTAGCTTTACTTTATTTCAAGTATATTAAAAGACTCCCCCAATTAATATCAGTACTGATCTGTTCCTTTCAGTTGCTTCATAGTCACCTCTCTCAGGGACCTCTCTTGTCCTTCTCTAGAACAAAATGGTCTTAAAATCCTGCCCAGGATTCTGACCTAATTTTTGTATCTAATATTCTTTCTGTATCAATTGGAAGATGGCTTTTATAACCTCTGCTCTGACTAACGAAGCTGTGTGCCCTAAAAAGCCATCATCCTGAGTCATGTCCTTCATCATGCTCTTCCATTTACAAAAGCAAAAATCCCATTGAATGTCAGCTACATTTGAGTTCCTAGCTCCTTTAGGCACTTTTTAAAATCCTTCGTCCCTCCCACTAACAGGATCTCATTGTTAGGTTTACAAATCAGTATTATCAATTTATCACTCACATCTGCAAAGGTGTAAGTCTCCTGTCATATTGAATGAAATAGTTTGAATGTTTGTAAAAGTTGCCCATTAGCCAGTTTCAGGAAGAAGATAAGATTTATCTCCTTATCTAGCTCATTGTTTTCGGACTACGTGCAAAAGGTCCTGACTTCACTTAAAGTCTTAATTTAAATTTTATCTTTAGAAGTCTTTTACAAAGAGAGCAAATATCCTGAATTCTGAGAGATCAAACCCTAAGGCCTTTTAACCAGATTGGTAAAAAAGGGCATTTGCAGTGATATGGAAGTCTCCCCAAGAGTAATTTAAAATGCTCAACAAAGGCAAAAGAATCTGTTGAGTAAGATTCGAGCCCAAATTTGGGGGTAATGACAGGTTGAGTAGGAGGAGCCCACTGACGGCAGCTCGCTCAATAAAAACTGTAACTTACTGTCCCAATTTGGAGGTGACTATACTTGCAGAACAACGAAGGAAGAATCGCAAGTGTAGGCCGGATCAGACTGATCACCTGAGCCACCCTCTCCGTGAACACGAATCTTTTAGTTCACGCTGAAGCCGCGGAGCACCTGAAAGGGACTGAAGGAAGGGGACTTAGTCCTATCACTGCTGAGGCCAGCCTATTGAACCGTACTACTGAGGCCAACCCATTAAATCGTACTACTGAGAAATGAAAACATATTTTGGTATTTGGCTTCTCGGAATTCTAGGATTGTAAGTATAATATGAAAAATAATAGTATTGATTCAAATTTAACTTTTAGTTGTAATTGTAGTTGTTTTTGTAACACTAATTCTTATAGCATTGTTTGGGAAGGAAGTGCATTCGGAGCATTGTTTCTGATATATGTAATTATTGTGTTTTTAATGTTTGTGGTGTTTCTTAAAGCTAAGCAGTGTTATATACGTAGTAAAGAGTTTTAAAATAAAATTGTGTTGTATAAATTAAGTGTGTAATCATTGTGAAATTGTGCAATCAGCTAACTACTCCCCCAGCCAGTGCATCAAAACGAATCAGTAAATTGTGTGGGATTTTCTCTATTCCATAACCCACTAGAGAGATCTCCCTGTCCAGTCTAGAGAAACAGAAGACACTCTTTGGTCAAGGAGTGACATAAAACACAGGTATATGAGATCACTTCTATGCTTACCACAACTGGAAAAAAAAAGGACGTACCAGCCAAGTTCCACCCACAACTCGAGCTTTGTCTCGCTGAGATTCAAAAATGAGGCACTACTCACACTACATGGTACAGATGTTCAAAATATGATCAGGCCTGCTCTGTTGGATTCCTCAGACCTGGCTCTCCCTCACATGAGGTTTGGGTATGTCCAAGGGCATAACTGGATTAAGCCATGAGGAAAGTAATTTCATACCTATGATTTTAGATCAGTCACAGGATGATTTTAAGCATTTAAGTTTTTGTTTAAAGAAGTATTTTTTGGAAAATTTAAGGGAAAAAAACCCATAAAAGAGTAGCTAAAAAATATAACCCACATACAAACTAGCACTGTGATTTCTTCTTGAGTCTGCAGAGATGCTCTTGTGGAAGGAGGAGCTGAAGTCAAGAGAGCCAGAAAGGGATAAACCTAGCCCTATCTTTACTCCTGAACAAACCAAATTCCTATTGGCCAGAGATCCCGAGGCGAGCTAGTGAGGGTTTGGTGGATGTCTTACTGAGTTCTGCTGGATTGGCTTCAACTAAGTGGGGCTTATACTGGTCCCAGACACTGTTCCTTCTTGCTACCCTAACGGCTGTATATATATAAAAAAAGAGGGAATAGTGTGTTGGTGCTCTCTTGAGTTCAGTACATTGATCCCTAGTAAAACAGTTATGCATACCATAATGTAAATGTCAGTAATCGTGCATTTTAGATACAAGCCTACTTAGATGAATGCAGCAGTTCACAGTTCTGAGTTACTGTTTAGACTCTCCACAGACAGGTCAACATGACTATATCAGGTTATGCTCAATTCATGTTTTTAAGGTTTTTCATTATTTTCTTCATAGCCAGAAAAGTGGAGTCTGCTTTTTTTTTTAAATAAAAAGTGCGAGTGCAGAAGCTAAAAACAGCATCAGAAAAAGAAATGGTGCAGGTTCCATAAAACCCAGATAAATTAAAGCCCTACATCTTTTCTGCTGCAGTTAATTTCATATTAGGCTGCTAGATTTTCCAGAATACAGCAAAACTGCTAACTCTGTAAGACCACAGTTTTCTTTTGTCAGAGACAAGCTTGCACTTGAGTGCCGCTAGAGTGCCGTAACCTCCTCCTTGCATTAGGTGTCCTCTCCTTTCTTTCTTTCTTTGCTTCAGTTTGTAGTAAGCACTTCTATTTGTTAGCTGGTATGGAAACATCAGGGAGTTTAAATATATATATAAATGAGTATAAATGAGTCTGTCTATTTTTTTTTCCTGCTTTACCTACTTCTCAATCTACTGAGGAATTACTTCTCAGATCACATAAATCTGCACTGGTGGCAGCCGAATAATTGGAAAGGGAATTTCTTACCTGGGAATTTTTTTCTGTAACTTAGTTACACCAAAGTATATTTATGCCTTTCAGAAATTATAACATCCAAATAGTTCATGTTGCGTAGTACTATTCCATCTTATGACTGGAAATTTGCAAAGCTGGAAGGCTTGGGGGAGGTTGAAAGGAACAAAGAGGGAGGGACTAGGAGTTACTCTATATGAAGCCACAAAACATTTCTCCTGTTATTACTAGTTACCATCTGCTGGCTAATGTGAAAGAGAGGAATTATTCTTTAGTGTACTGGTGTTACTAAGTTACAGAAAAAAAATAACAGGTAAGAATTTCTCTTTAAGTGACACACAGTTGGAAAAAATGCTTTTCACTATTACATGTAAGCAATCAGAAGTATATAAAGAGTGATCACTTACTACTTGAAGTAAAGAAAGATACCCAAATCCTACATTATCAAAGTTTACTTTCACATTTTTCCATCGAGCACTTTGATTGGCGTCTATGAGTTCCCGGCACTGACTATAATTGTTGATTACTTCGACTTCAAACCTTTCATCAGTTGTGGTGTTAACACAGTAGTAGAACTTCCCAGCAAACAGATTTACTCCCATGATGCTGAAAATTAGCCAGAATATAAGACAAACGAGAAGCACGTTCATGATGGATGGAATTGCTCCTAAAAGGGCATTCACAACCACCTGGTACACAAATACAGGGGGAAAAAGAAAAGAGTATAAGAATATTTATAGAATATATACTGTTTTATCAATGCTTTATCAGTCTAAGCCTTCATTAAAAGCTAATACCAATACTGTTAATGCAATAAATTAATAGCAATAGTGTTACTCTAATTTACATAATGTTATCACATACTGAATGGAAGAACAAAAAAACAAAAACTAAAATATCTAAATGGAAAACAAGAATAGAAAACCTGGTGATGGTAAGATGAAGACTTACGTTCATGTGTTCTATAAAAAAGAGATAAGTATTAAATATAAATACAAAAAATCAAAATAATCTAAAAATGCCACAAATTAGGTCATATAAACTTAAAAAAAATATTTGCACCATGTAAATTTGAAAAATATACCTTTGAAATTAAAACAGAAAACAAGGATATATCTAAAAACTATGATCTACATTAAAGGTATTATTCAAAATTCATATACATATCTTTATTGTCTTATTGATCCATGCAATATAACTACAAAGATTAATTTCTTTGTATAGGAAAGCAAGACAGTTTTGCAACATGTGTTTATTTGAATCAACATAGTTTATTTCAAGCTCCAGTCTTATTATTTCATTTATTGAGTTTAATTCATTAATACCCTTCATTTATCTAAGCAAAATTAAGGGAAAATTCAGGATTTTAAAATTTATTTATAGCTAATTGCCTGTCCAAGTCCCTGGAGGCAAGATGTCACAGTAGTAATTTACAGCAGCAATCAGACCGTTTTTTTCCTAATGTCCTGGAGCCTGTTACGTGTCTGTCAAAGCTAGAAACAATTTTGGGGACTGTGTTTGGTTGAACAGCTAAGCCAATGATTTTCAGTCTTTTTAGACTCAAGACACCCCTCCATAACTTTTGTAAATCAAGCAGCACCCCATTTTAAAAACTAAAGTATTTATTACTGTGATTACCCTCCATGCAGAGGGGCCAGGGAGTGGGGGCAGGGGACCAGCCAGACAAGGAAAGCCTGAACCTGCCCTTATCCACTTCAGGGGTGGGCAAAATGTGGCCCAGGGCCCAGATGCGGCCCGCCAGGCCATTCTATCTGGCCCGCGGGGCCCCTAAAGATTTAGAAAATTAATATTTATCTGCCCTGGGCTGCCTGTGATGCTGCCCTCAGTGGCTTCCCAAAACTCAGTAAGCAGACCTCTGCCCAAAATAATTGCCTGCCACTGACTTATCTCCTCTCGCTTTCTGCTGCCCACTTCAAAAGATCTTGTGACAATCCCGGGTGCTCCTACACCCTGGTTGAAAATCACAGAGCTGATCAGTGTTCCTATATACCTGATAACAAATCTGCTCATTTACTATTAGATATATCTTTTTAATTTTGGCTTTGTCCCATAATTTGAAACTAAAAGGGGCACTATAAGAAATAAATAACATATCCACTGATGACCTGCTTCTCAGTCATTCCAATTCCGAGGCAGCATGAATACAATTGGGTTTGGCAATGCTTATGAAGATTTTACCTTTGTTTCTACATCAGGTTGTGGACTTTCCCATCCCAGGGTAATTTAGAGCAAACTCCAAACTGCCAAAATGTATATCCACTTCCCACAATTTTTGTAGGTCCTGAGAAGCAGAGGTTATTTTCAGGGAATCATATCTGGATACTTTAAGACCCCTTTCTATTACAGAGTGGCATAAAAGGCTAGGGACAGAAATTACACAAACTGATATGAGTGATTGGAAACTGGTTCAAATCTGTAACACAAAAGAAGTTCAGTGCACATAAACCACTTCAAATAGCTGAAACCAGTTTAAGATAAACCTGGATGGATGTAGTATCAAATTTACCTGATTTAGGTTATATCAGGTTATTGAACTTCTGTCCCAGATCCCTTCCAAATTCATGTTACCATACAGTCCCCTAGCCTCCCAGGGTGCTTTGAATCTCCCCTGCAATCCCCACCCCCTTCCCTTGCAGGGTGGGTGGGCTAACCTTGGCCCAAGCTATCTGCTCCAGCTGAGCAGGGAGGCATACTCTAGTTCCCCACAGCTTCTGGCCTGGGCCACTTTAGACATTTGGCTGCACTTCTGCAATCACAACTGGCTGTTCACTGCTTATCAGTTCAATCTACACAGCTTAGACTATCCTGCAAAGATTGAATTTATTCAGCCTCAGGTTTTTTGACTGTCTGTACTTAGCCAAAGAGATAATATTATAACTAAGAATCCAGCATTATCATTCTATCAATTTTGATCACTAAAACAACCAATAGTGAACATATTTTAATGATTTTTATCTTCTGTGAAAATTGTGATGTATGCTTGCTTTCTTAAAATTCCTATATTAAAAAAAATGCAATGTTCTTGCAAAATATCTGATTACCCTAATCATATGTTTCATTTAATGAAAAGGTGAGACTAAATTGAAATAGTGAGACTAAATTTCTGAACACTAGTACTTCCTTCTCCAGAGACTGAAACCAGAGTTGTAGAAAACAGGGACTTTATTCCATCTAGTAGGAAAAGTAAATCTTGTTGAATTGGTTGAAGAGACTGAGAATAAAATTAAAATTATGAACGCAAGAATTGGGGAATTCTTAACTGTTTGAATTGGTCCGTATCACTATTGGTGCTAAATTCATGTTTGAAACTCTAGGTCTGCTGGTGCCTTTGCCATTATTGCATGCAGGTATTACATGGATATTCTCCAGGATGTACAATATTTCTCTTTACCCCTCCATATACAATTTAATATTTCTGTAGAAACCTGAAAAATACACATATACATATATATAGACATATATATACACACATATGCATATGCATCTATATACACACATACATATACAAATCAGAAGTTCCAAACTCAGAATGATTTTGTTTTTGTGAATCAAGTTGTCATCACAGGCAATGGATTAGCAGCCCTGGAGACATACTGGACCACAGAACAGATTTAGTACAGGCAGCAGACTACTAACAACAATGGGTGTTTATAGATGTGCTCCAGGAGTGTGTGTGTGGGGGTGCTTTAATTAGAGCAGCTCCAAGAGCCACTCTAATTAAAGCACCTGGAGCATCATGTGTAGCAGTATCTCCACACTGCAAAATGGGTGTCAAGCAAGCTTTAGTTAAAGCGCCCCATCACCATTTTTCAGTGCGGGAACACCGATACCTGGAGTCTGCTGAAGTGCGGTAATTACCACGCTCCAATAGACTCAATTAATTGAGTTTGCTCTGATGAACTGTAATTACAGCACGTCAGACCAGCCTCGTTGCACATGTACAGGCACCCAGTGATTGAAGTCACAAATGAAAAAACTGTTAATACAGAATAGTGGTAAAAGAAAAGTTTCTACTTTGCTATCAAAATAATCTTGCATCTTCAGGTGAGAGAGCAATTCAGTCTCTCTTGTGGTTGCCAACAAGGAATTTCTTGGAATAAGAATTGAACTGTTTCTACCAACCCATTCTGTAGAGGTTACTAAACACCCACCAATGGTAACAATTTTTGTCACTACTGACCTGGCCTGGATGCAAACTGGATGCAAACTGGTGACCTACAGATGAAAGGTTTTGCAGCCTACTACCAACCCCTTAAGCTATCCAGGACCCCTAGATGTGCTATTAAGAAAATAAAATAAAATAATTTTTTTTAGATGTTTTTAGTGCCCACAATGAGCCCTGCCCAGCATATCCTGTTAGGCTGCTCACATGCTTCTAGGTCTGTTTCTATAAACTTGTGAGAATTTCTTTAGTATTTGCATGTCTATAACACAAGTAACATGTAGAGAAGGAAACAAATGGTTTTCTTTCTTGAATGAATGAAATATATTAGGGAAATCTGGATATTACCTTACATAATATATACTGTGTGTACATGTGTGTATTAATATACATATATCATGTGCTTATACACAAAGGTGTAATGATAAATAAAATATGTTTAAAAAGAGAAATCAATACAGATACAACTCTTAACTAGTTAAGCAATGTAACAAATAAAAAATTATCAGCAACCTCTCATGAGGTACGTTTTGCAGAGGTAGAACACAATTTTGACAATCATATTTCATACTGATGCTCCCTCTTCAAAGCTGAGTCAGATATACTATGTTACAAGAGATGTTTCTATTCAGACAAGGGATTGTTCTTTCCTGCTTGCCTTCTTTGATTTCTTGTTCTTGGACTAAAGTCCAAGGCCCCCATCTGCAACTACAGTTGTAGAAGAGCATGTGCAAACCTAAGTTTAAGCTACTTGTGCCCTCTCTTAGTTTCAGGGCTGGGTTTTTTTGGTCACTGCCTAATTCCCATGGGCAAATTAGAGAAATCTCAGGTTGCTTCACTTTCCCCTTGCTTCCTATGCCCCCAAATTCATGCTATGTCAGCCAGGTAGTCATTGAAGCAAAAGGACACCTTGGCCATGCCCCCTGCACAAAGTGTAATGGTTGGGATGGAATCAGAAGGGAGCTGTGCCAGTATAAAAGCTGCCATGGTAACTCTATGCCAGCCAATGATCTTGCTATTCAGGGGGAGGTTGGCAATGGTAAAAGAAGCTTTCTGTTAGCTGAGTGGTGCAAAACCACCCTAGTACAGCTTGGAATCTCTCTCCACTGAATTTGACAACTCCCACATTCTCTAGCTTAAAAGTCTAGCAATTTTCATAAAACTATAATTACTATTTTAGTATAGTATTGCCTGGAGTCCTAAATCAGATCAAGGTGCTACTGTTCTCAAGCCTATACAGACAAAAAAAAAAAAGCTCCTCTTTTAAACAGTTTTCATTCTTACTTTAAAACCAGACATAACAGGTTGATGAAACAACCTGTGTGGTAGGGGGCAGGGAAGATGAAATGGAACAACAGTAATAGATGAATGCTCTTTCCACCAGCTGTCTAAGTGGACCACCTGCCTAGCACTTATTGGCAAGCACTTAAACATTTTGCAAGTATCATGATAGGAATGAGTCTTACGGTGGGGTTGAAGGAGCATGTGGAAGTATCTTTACACATTTTTAAATCAGTATGTGTATTGTTTTATTTACTATAATTTACCTGAAATAAATCACCTATCAATTCATAATAGGAATGTTTGAACTGAAGGCAGAGGTAAAGGATAGTGAGGGTATTTGACTACTCCAGAATTCATCCAGCTAGAACCCAGGGCTCCCTCCTATTTCGGACAGCGTCTCTCTAGCTTGTTCTCTTCCTCCTGTTTCTATATATCTTCCTCTCCTCAATGCTTAGTTGCCAACTTCAAGAGAAGTGCTAGAGAAGGTAATTCATAACTTGCCACTTGATGGCTAGAGCACTTTTCTGAAGGCTGTACTTCAAACCTCCCCCAGGGTGGGGAGGGAGCAGAGAGGCCTAGAACCCAGGTCTCCTGCTCCCTGGGCAAATGCCTGAACCACTGCATTAGTGGTGTAAAATATGCACTTCCTCCTCTGATCCCCAACATTCACTAGTCACAGTTTTTTTACAACTACAATTTTGGGACTATAAATGTAGTTTATAGTTTTATAAGCATTACATAAGACTATAAATAAGTTCACCCTGCCTTACATGCATACCACAATGAACTTATTTTAGCACAGCCCCACTGAGTATGCTCAGCAAATGTACACACTTGCACACCCAGAGCTGAATCATAAACTCCGCAGTTACTCAGCTTCAAATGCAAAGAAGAATTTCAGGACTCTGCATGGCAATGTATTATAACTGCATCATTCCAGTTAGTCATTTGGTTCTTGTACCCAAGTGGTTCTCAACCTTTTTATTCTTGAAGCACCAACTAGAACATGCCAGTTCTTAGTTTTCACTCTTTTTTGACTGCAGAAAAATAATAGTAATTTTTCTGTTGCAAAAGCCACAACAGGTTGGAATGTTTTTAATAATATGAATTCTTATTTGAAATTTCTGGGTTTATCTTGTGAATTATGTTTGCATACCTAACAGTGCTAACATTGTGAGGCACCTGCAGCACCCTTGAAAAGATCTCAAGGCACTCCAGGGTGCTATGGCACTCTGGATCAGAATCACTGCTGTGCTCTATTCACCTATTCTAGTACAGATGCAGGCCAGACTCCTTGGCAAGTGGAGTTAGCATCAATGTCCCTACCAAAGTAAGGGGTGCCAAAAGCCTCAGCACAACTAAGACTAGTTAATTATGTCTGCTCTGACACCACAGAATCTTCTAATCCATCCCAATATTAACTTGTTTTTTCAATGGGTTGGAAGGAAGGAAGGACGGATGGACAGACAGACAGATAGACAGACGGACAAGCACATCCCCACCCCCTTCCCCCTCTCACTCTTTTCAGAAGCTAGCTAGAACTAATAGTAACATGACAAGTAACATTAAACAAGGCTAAAGTAGATAAATAAAATGTACCAGGGTGATCCTATAAGTAGGACCCTTAGAACATTTATACACATCCCCTGGGAGTGGGGGGGAGAGGAGGGGGTGGGGCTTTAATTAGCCCCTTTAATTAAAGCTCCTGGAGCATCATGTATATCAACATCCCCTCACTGAAAAGTAGCAGTAGAGGTGCTTTAACTAAAACTTGTTGATTGAGCTTTTGTTAAAAGCACTCCCGCCACCATTTGCAGTGTGAGGATGCTGATACACATGAACCTGGAGTCTGCTGGAGTTCAGTAATTACCATGCTCCAGCAGACCTCTATCGATTGATACATGTGTATAGGTGCCCTAAGGCCCTGCATCTTTTCTTTGATCAGTTGATAAGGGTGTGGAAAATAATTTGCCATGGACCATGGACTATTCCCCATGGACTATTAGGTAGAATTAAAAGTGCACCTTAAATGGGGATGAGTATTTTTTCATTCCAGACTTGGTCAAAGAAAAGAATAGCTAAACCTGTATTCTGTGCTAAAGGAATCTTTGATTCTGTGACTTATCTTTGTTTTATTATACAGAAGATTTACCAATCTACAGTTGCCACTTGCAGATATAACTGAGTAACAAAATAGCATTACCTAAAACCTGATTAAACTGTGCAAGAATCAAGTACCAGCAAAGACCTTCCCTTAAGAAATGTACCAGGATTTTGAAAATTACCATGCAGGAGAACACTGATCTGGCCATCATCAAGTTTTGGTATAGTGGACAATAGTGTTGAGCTGTCGGTACACATGATTGCAGAAATATAACTTTTTAGAAGATCAAGGATTTCCAGTATTCTGAAAAAAATTCAGGACTCAGCATGGCAGTTGAGGTGAGAGAGTTTGCTATAGTATGGCAAAAAGTGCTACCTGGTTTTCTTAGGGGTCAATTTCTTACTTTTTCTGCCACAGACCAAAAAGGGAATCACATCCCTGAAACAAACCACTGGTTTTAGGGCACCATTACATCCTTGGTCAAAACCCTTACTATGAGCAGCAGCAGCGGTAGGTATAGGATGCTCCCCACCATTAATTCATTTTTTCCAAACATCAACGTCCAAACAGTTGTAAAAAAATGTCGATACTAGCAACTACCCGGTATCCTTTTGCTGAAGGGAGATTTTGAGTTTTTTAGCTATGGTCACTTTGACACATGGATTTGGACATCATTCAGTAGAGAGATTTCTGAAAGCTGGATCTTATAGCCCTAATATTTACACCCTCCCTAAGAATGCTTTTAGGAACACAGTCATTATATTAGGAAAAGATATAGTGGAAATGTAATTCTTCATAGCAAGGAGAATCATCAAGTCAGTGCCATAAGGCACAAGAATGAAGGAGTTTTATTACAGATCTTTTCAACTTACATAGTTCATGTTGCTTTAATCACCCTGAATCATAGGCCTTTCAGTCACTATTTCCCCAAAGGAACAGAAAAAAAGAAATCAAGGTGGGAGTCACGATGTCCCTCTTCTGAAGGAAGCAACTGGTTTTCTATGCTGAACTCTGTAGAAGTTTAGAGCTACACATGGATAATAACCAAGGACCAGGTGTATTTTGGATGTAAGAGGACAGCAGTTAAGTAATAATTTTTTTATGTTTATAATGTATTTTGTCTTTTGGGCTGGCATTAATCAATGCTGCTTGGCAGTGATTATGTCCTAACAACACTTATTGGTAGTGCACATGGTCTGCTTTATTGCCCAACTGATCAAAGAGAGCAGGATGAAGTGGATGCAAAAATCACTACAGATATTCACTGATATCACAGTGTTGCTGAAGGAACAGCTTTGAGACTGATGATAAACTACACTTTGTTCATCATACAAATGGTGTACAGAGGAGGTCTGTCAGATTTAGTTGAAATACTTACTGCTCCAAGGCAAGATTCAAGGCATCATGCTTCTGGCAGAAAGATTTTTTTTCACAGTTAATGGTGTCAGCTTGGCTTACTGCATAAACAATAAGACTTATGGGTGTAAGTCTGTCTATTATAGGACCCACAGCAAGACAATCTCAAGGGACCACCATGTTCAGTATAAACAAGAAGGAATAGGAGGTCGCATGTCTTGTGTTAAAAACTTTGCAAGAATGACATCAGGCTCTCTCTCACAAGGTATTGTCCACTACTTACCTAACTGGAAAGGGGAACACAATTGCAGACAGACTGGTTATCTGATTCCCTTCCAGCCTCAGGGCCCTCATCTTAACAGTCTGACTCCTGACAAAGTAGATCTTCTCCAGAGGCCTGGTGTTTCTGAGTCTTGGAAGGAGTCTACCAAAAGGATTTATAAATGCAAGTTGAATATGTTTTTTGGGTGTAGTACAAACAGGACCTCACAGTTCCCTTTAAATGTTTTTAAAAAAACCCTATTTGACTGAATTTTGCCTGTCTTCTTTGTAGACAAATTACATTCCCACATTTTTTTTCAGTCTGCCACATACTCATGGAAGGACCAGTGACATTGACTGGTTCATGCAACCCTTGGCAGATTTCAAAAGCCACACATCATAAAATTAATTTCCTCCATGAGAAGGACTTCAGCTCACACACTGAGTATTTGTTAGCACCTAGAGACAGATCTACACAATACCAAGTGTTAACCTATGACATGTGGTATTAAAAAAATAATCGTCTTAGATTCCATCCAAAGGTGGTGATGACAGAATAATGATGTCTGCCTACTCAAGCTGAATGGTGATAAGTCCTTAATGTGAAATAGATGCTTTAGGAAACTGACCTGGTTTTTTTCATGATGCCAACTCACTGGACCATCCTTAAAAGAATCATGTCTAAATTACTACTTGATTGGTTGCATTTTCTTATTGTAATGACCCTAGCAGGTTTGCACTTAGGAGTTGTACAGTACTTGTAATATTTATTATAATATCATTTAAGATATCTTTCAACCTACTCAAATTCCAAGACTCAGAATCCTGTCATAACTGTATTTTGAAGAAGGGGAAATTATCTGTAATTTTTCTTCTTTGAAGATAATACTCAAGATTTTTACTTATGTTCTTCCCTCACAGTTTGGTAATTCTGTGTTTGATGCTTAGATTTTTTTCCCTATACCTGGAAAACACTGTATATTCTTATATACAGCACACCCCAAAATATAACACACTTCTTGTTTTTGAAAGGCAGAATGAAGAAAAAAGATGTTTCCAGTGTTATAGCTGCATAGAGCAGGGGCAGAACCTAATCTTCAGCTGACTCACACTCCTTCTTAGTGTAACAGAAGCAGCTAGCAGACTGCAAAAATTGCCCTATGAAAAGTTAGCTTGATTAGTGGAACATCAAAACAAAAAGGAAAGGCAATCATTAGCATCTGTGGAATGAAGAACAATGATCATTAAGTTAACTGAATGCCTCAATTTTATACACTGTTATAAAACTGGAAGTCTGTGGATTTCCCAAAGTGTGATAAAATAGGGTTGAGTTTTTTAGGAGCCAGGGGCCTCAGAAAGCATGAGCAAATTACTCTAAAATAACTACTTGAATCATAAAATGAAAATAATAGAGACATCTAAAAGCAAACCACCCAGCTTAGCCTGCAGAAAAAGGCAATAATACCTCATCATCCATATAACCAAAGCAGCAAAAAGATCTAATAGACATTTTATCTTCAGCTACTGCCAGTTCATCCATCCATGGAACCAGCACATGTCCAGAACTAGTCCCAAATTGACAAGGGTTAAAGAAATATGAGACATCTAAACTTCTTAGTCACCCTGCTACCATCTTTTCAATGATCTTATGCAAAAATAGCCTAGTGTGTGCTGGATGATAACTGGTCAGGTTTGTCAACATCTATTTACAACACCTTTGTAACAGCCATGTTAAGTCAAGGGCAGCGAACAATCTGCTGCCCCTAAGTGAAATGCCTTCCAAAAAATATGCCCAATTTTTGCTCATTTGCTCTTGCCTGCCAAATATGATATGAGTTACCATTGTGGAATGAAATTCATCCAAGTTACAGCAGAGACTTTCTTGAAAGTTAAGAAAATATATTGCCATGCTATGAACTTCAAAACATTGCCATGTGGTTCCAGTTCAGTCTAAATTCAAAAGATTTTCACATAAATATACACACATCTACATTTATATCATACATACATATATATATATTTGGTTCATTTCTAGGTATAAAATTTTTAGGTGAAATATTTTAATATTTTTTAAAACCTAACTAGTTTTATAGTGTTAACTATTTTGTATTTCACTAAAGATAATTGTTTTTATGGGCCAATTTTATAATTCATTGGTATGGTAAGCCTCTGCTTTCTGGATAGTTAAACCACATCTTAAGTCAAAACTTCATAACTCGAAACCAGTTTTCTCATAGGAACCATGTTATAAGTGGGGGATTGGTTCCTTTATGATGCTGGATACAGCTGTGTCCAGCTGGTCAGTCTGTTGTGCTGGAAGGGGAGAGGGAAGGGAAGGGAAGGGAAGGGAAGGGGTGTGTGGGGGGGGGGGGGCGGATCAAGGTTCCCAGTGGTGAGGAAGGGGCTGGGGCAACTTGCTCGTCTGGTGGCTCCTCCCACTGATCCAGGAGGGCATAGGGGGATGTGTCCCTGGATCTACGTAGAGCAGGGTGGGTGGAGCCAGGGCTGCACCAGGCTGCACTGTGTGTCGGGGCTATAGATTCATAGATGTTAGGGTCAGAAGGGACCTCAATAGATCATCGAGTCCAAACCCCTGCATAGACAGGAGAGAGTGCTGGGTTCAGATGACCCCAGCCAGATGCCCATCTAACCTCCTCTTGAAGACCCCCAGGGTAGGGGAGAGCACCACCTCCCTTGGGAGCTCATTTCAGATTTTGGCCACTGTGAAGAAGTTCCTCCTAATGTCCAGTCTAAATCTGCTTTCTGCTACCTTATGGCCATTATTTCTTGTGACCCCCAGGGGCACCTTGGTGAGTAAAGCCTCACCAATTCCCTTCTGTGCCCCCATGATGAATTTTAGGCAGCAACAAAGTCTATGCTGTCCTGCAGTTTGCTAGGGCAGGATGGGGCCACTGCACTGCCTCTGGACAAGTGGTACACAGCAGTGGGAGCTGCCCCCACCCTCCTGGCAAGCCACAGCTCTGTCCCGCACCCACCTTGCCCCAGCTGGGCAAGCAGTAGCAGGGCATGGGGGGACATATGCCCCCAGATTGGTGTGGGTGGGACAGGGGCTGCTCCATGCTGTGCTCTGGGTGGGTGGTGGGGCCTATAGCCCACCCATAGCTTCTGCTCTCCTGCCCGCCCTGCCCTGCCCTGTCCCACCACCTGTCCCGATTTGGAGGCACACTCCCCCCTATGCCCTGTTGCCACTTGCCCAGCCAGGGCAGCAGGCATGGGATGGAGCCGTGGCTTACTGTGGGGGTGGGGGGGCGGGACAGCTCCCACCGCTGCATGATGCTTATCGAAAGGAAAGGCAGCAGAGTGGCCCCAGCTGGGTGAGCTGTGGGAGGGCACAGCCCCCACTCACAGCACAGCTTGGTGCAGCCCTGGCCCTGCCCACGCCACCTGGCACAGATCTGGGGGCACACTCCCTCCCCATGCCCTCTCAGAGGGGCAGTGGGAACTGCTGGATGAGCAACTTGCCCCAGCCCTAGCCCCTACCTCACTGGCCTTGATTTGCCCCCCGCCCCCGCCACACCCTTTCCCTTTCTCCTCCCCTTCCACCACAACAGACTTACCAGCTGGATGCAGCTGTATCCAGCATCGTAGTCGAAACCCATGTTGGAAGGTCGAAACAGGGTGTCAGTTTATAAACATCTTAAGTGCCATTGGTTGTAACTTGAAAAGTCAAAGACCGCCTATATATACACACACACACACACACACACACACAAAACCTGGGAATGCAACCTATTAGTTTATTATCTTACAAAGACATGTGGTACAAAAAAGAAAAGCACATGTAATGAATATTGTGCTTTGTTTAGCAACCAGTTCGTGCTAGAAATCCATCCAGGAAACTAGAGAGTTATACAATTTTCAAACTGAGCAGAGTGGAATGAATAGGTCATACAGAAGTTTAAACAATAGTAGCTTGAGGGTTGATCAAATTAGCCAGAACTATTAAATAGATTAGACCCAAACCAAGCAGGACTGTCCACTCAGGGGGAAATTATTTTGATGGTTCTATTAAAAGCTAAGGGAGTGTGGCCAGGTATACCAATTTACTCTCTCTCTCAGTTAGCCTTCCAAGGATGGCTGAGGCATTTTGGTATGCAAAATGGGAAAAACTAGACTGTCACTGCTCAAGTTATGTCTGATTTGTGGATAAATGGAGGGTTTTAATCTGACAGTCAGTTACCTTACATATATGGCAAAGTATGAGCATCTGACAGAATTCACCTCTAACCAGTACATAATCACAAGGAACAGCTAAATATTTTTGTGATATAAAAAACTACAGATTTTCTTTTTTCTTTTAAATATTCTCACAAACTCACCTTTGCTGAATAATTTTCTTGGATGCCAAGTGCATATACTCTGTGCTTAATGGGCTATTTGAACTATAATTATGTGAGCTACAAAATACAAAAAAAAACATTTTGAAAAATATCCAAACAATTTGAAGCATGGGTAAAGGTGGAGGTAAAGTCTCATTCTACCAAACTATTTTTCCATCCCCTCATACTAGCCCTCTCAAGTGCAGAGAAATGGAGGTATATAGAAGAAAATTACAAAAGTTGAGAGAGAATATGGTAAAATATGAGGAAAAAAATAACAAAAGACTAGTAAAGAGAAGAATGAATTCTATTCTTCAAAAGTGGTAACAGGCACATATACAGACCAAGATATAAGAGAAAACAGAAAGGCTGGGGGTTCTAGATGGTAAGATTTAGGATAAGACCTGCTTTTTGTGTAATACTAACACTGAACTAAGGAAAGTATTAACAGAGACATTGGAAAAAGGTCATAAATTAGAAGCAGGAATTCAGTTTTAGAAAATCTGGGCGGCAATTCAGAAAAGACAGAAAAGATAGGCAGGTAGATGGGAGACGACAGAATTAAAGAATGAACTGATATACAAAACTGAGTCTTAATCTGCACAACAGTGACATCGAAAGTTGAAGCTAGCAAGAGGTTTCAGAGAGGGAAAAATCAGCTCCACCCAAATACAATACAATCATTTGTCCTTTTGCTGAAGTGCTGTGTCACTGGAGAAGAACTATGGGCTACTAATTTGGTATACTACCTCAGGCAGTAGCATATACCTTCAAAGGAAGCAGATAAAATGAAAACACATACATAGAAACTTCATAACACACACGGTATTCTTGCACTTTCTAATTCCAGTTAGTTCTGTTTATTCCTTGAAGTATAGCCACTTGATGGCTCTTATAATATTTAACCTAGCTAGTATAACTGTTGACTCTTCTTCTCCTTCATATCATTGTCTAATCTTTATTCTGAATTTAACTAATTTGGTAAGTTTAATAAAAACTTGAGGTTCCCAGGACAACTATAATTCTGTTTTTTTAACACATATTCATTACCTCATTAAGGAGTAACATAGAAATAGATTTGTTTATAGATTGCATGACATGATATGGCATGTTATCTGCCAAGCAGCATGTCAGATTGGCCAGATTTATGAAATAATAAAAATATTGTAAATTCTTATGAACACATAAACAGAATAATTAGTTGATATTCATAGATTCATAGATGTTAGGGTCGGAAAGGACCTCAATAGATCATCGAGTCTGACCCCCTGCATAGGCAGGAAAGAGAGCTGGGGCTAGATGACCCCAGCTAGATGCTTATCTAACCTCCTCTTGAAGACCCCCAGGGTAGGGGAGAGCACCACCTCCCTTGGGAGCCCATTCCAGACCTTGGCCACTCTAACTGTGAAGAAGTTCTTCCTAATGTCTAGTCTAAGATATGGGAGTTCTCTCGGCATTTCCTAACTTTTGAAAATTCAGAGACAAAACCTTTATCTTCCTATGGCACTAAAATAGTGTTTTTGCACTTAATTTATTTGCTTTTTATTTTTTTAAAGATACTTTTATCAAAAAAGAGAAAATATGACGTGTTTCAATTTGTGATCCTTGGTTGAAATGATTTTCTTTAAAATATAAACAAAACCCAGCCAAAAGTCATAAGCATCTTTAGTCAAAAGTAACTTCAGAAAGTTACAAAATTTTAATCTAAATGTGTAATTACTGGCTCCAATGGGCATATCAAAGTACTAAAATATTCCTTTTAAGATTTCTAAAGACCTACAAACAGAATCCTGACAGAGCATTTTTTTTAAAGTTTTGTAACTGAATAAAACCAAAGGACAAAACTTTCATTTTTCTTAGCACTCTGGGTTAAGAAATAAAATCAGATTTCTCAACTAAAAAGCCTTCAAAATACAATAAGCCTAATAAAGGTTTGTGGGGAGAGACCAATGTTCCATCCTATCCAAGCTGAAGAAAGATTATCCTATAAGGAATAGGATATATCTTATTTTTAGATAGAAATTGTAATGACAGATACTTGGTGTCATGATTTGTAACTTAGGGTGTTGGCACAGGTTACCTTTATAGATCAGAAATCTGTGGAATGTTATTATGTCATAAAATGATGGTGTTCATAGAGCAATCTCAGACCTACATGACTGTAACTTGCCACTAGAGGGCTGGTGGGCAAGGGTCTGGACAGGAGCCAGGACTCTATTCCTCCTCTATGGTAGGAGAGGAGTGGGGGGGTGGCATGTAGATCCCAGGTAGAGAAACCAGCATGGGGTCTGTGGCTTCCCTCCCTCCACAGCTGGCAGGAACCCAGTCAGAGCAGAAGGTGTGAAGGGAGAAATCTTGAAAAATTGGTTGGCTAGGGACAGACATTCAAAAAGCCTGAG
Source organism: Alligator sinensis (assembly GCF_000455745.1). NCBI lineage: Eukaryota > Metazoa > Chordata > Crocodylia > Alligatoridae > Alligator > Alligator sinensis. The sequence continues at coordinate 56,649 of NW_005842382.1, read as the reverse complement.
CCTGAATTGATTCAATCTTTGCAGGTTAGTCTAACCTGGCTCAGCTGAACTAGTTTGTAACCATACAGACATCCCATCTGGACTGAAAAAAATGCAGGCACATGCCTATAGCGGCTTAGGCTAGAAGCCAGGGGAGGGGTGGGGGAGGGTGTCTAGAACATCCATTCCACAGTGCTGAGCTGAGGAGGGCATGGCCAGGCTCTGGCAGGATGCTCTGATTAGGGAGGGGTGTTCCCACCCCCTTCACTGTTGATAACAGAGCAATTAGTTACACAGCAGGGAGTTACACAGGGAGCGTTTATCAGCCCATCAACAAAACAAAAGGTCTCTCATTAGATCAAGCTCTTCTTAAACAACTTTTTCCAAGGAAAGAACAGAGGTTCATTACCCACTACCTGTTGATTAGCTCCAAAAAGCCCTAAGCCCACACTGTCTGGTCTGCCTTTGTCCTGTCTCGCATAGCACGGGAGACTACTAGAGATTTGGTGGGTGGGAAGGGATAGTGTGGTTGGGACCTGTACATTCTGGGATGCTGCAGGAATGGAAGCAAGATGTTTTATTTTGTCAGAGCATCCATACTATCCCCTGGAATGTCCTGGGCAAAACAAATCAAAGATAAACTTCAGCTGTAGTGGTATATCTTTAAAATGTTTAGAGGCTACTTATGGTGGTTTAACACCCCTTAACTAGTGACTGCTCTTGTTTTAAATGCCTTTATGACATTTTTTATGTGACCTGTGCCAAAGCCCTTAGTTGCATGTGACACTATTGTGTTCCTTTTAATAAAGCTTTTTATTCAATTTTTATTAAAGTCTAAACCAGTGATTCTAAACCTTTTAAGATTCAGGGCCTCACTTCATAGCTTATTTTAATTTAACAGCACTCCTGGTTGAGAACCACTGTTGTACTGCTCAGCTTACCTCAGTCGTTCTCAACTGGAGTCCTGCCATATCCAGGTAGACCTGCCCTACATGCCTTGTATGAAACCATATACATCTAAAGCAGGCAGGAGCACTTGCTCTTGCTGCAGCCCTTCCAAGTCTGACCCTCCACACTTTTTCCAGAAGCAGAAGCACGTGGGCAGGACTGGGCACTCCTTCCCAGAGGTGTAGCAAGTTCTTTCAGCACTGGAGGCAGAGGTTAGGGGGAAGGAAAATTATGCTGATCACTGGAGAGATGGAAGGTGGGGGGAGGGAGGAAGAAGGACACAAGTCTTATCTACTTCTGCTTTCCTTAACTTGGTGGCAACTGCTACTGCTGCGGCTATTGCTGTAGCAGCATGGGCTTAGGCTGCTGCTGCTGGGGACAGGCAGTGGCTCCCCAGAGACTGCTCCTGGTGCCCCAGTAACCCTCCCCCAGGGTGCAGGGCTGTGGAGACTATACTGGCACCTCCTTTAAGTTAGTACTTGGGCTGGTGCTCCACTTGGTGCCCCCTTCTTACACTACTGCTCCTGCTATGTTAGGCTTATCTGGCTGGGTATGAGGCACATGGGGTAGTTCTAACTGGCTGTGGTGGCAGCAGTGCCTATGCCAGCCGCACCCTGAAAGGGTCCAGTGGCACCTGATTGAGAGGCACTGGTCTATTTGATCAACAACATACAAACCTTTCTAAATGGAAGGAAAAATAGCTACTGAGTGGCTGAGAATTTGAACACAAAGATCACAAAGTAAAAAAAAAACCATGCTAAATTAGAGATAATACAACATAAACTTCATTTATACTGGAACCATGAAAAAAATAAACATATTAATTCCAGAAGACACTGGACTAGGCTGGCTACATTCTCAGGCATCTCATGTTTGCAGATTTATATTCAAGGTCTCCATAGAGAAACAAATTTTCTTAGAAAGATGTTATAATGAATACATTTAAAAATGTTGATTTGATTCCTGGATAATGTTCCTAAAGACAATTCTACTTAGACTGATACTTTACCTGCTGATAATATCTGCGTAAATCCCTACTAAACTTTCATCTTTAACAAAGGCAGGTTCCTGTGAATAATTTCATAGATTGAAGGACGATAATGGTAAATTTGAAAATATCTAAGAAACTTATTTCAACATCCTGTCAAAAACTCTAATTCTTTCTCTCCTTTTCTTCCTCCTGTTATTTTGCTTTATTTTATTCTGTAAAGAGTAAGGTAATATTATGAGTTAATTTTACAGGCATAAATGTAACATTTCACTAGTCTTAGAAATGTGATGTGTGTGTGGTGAGATCTTTCATTTTTTTTAGATGTATTCATTCTTTAAAACTTCAGCAAAACATGAAATGAAACATACAATTAGACAAGTACCTATACCAGTAAACATTCAACCCAATACTTTTGATGTGTTCTTATTTAACTATAAATGTACTAATCATATTCTGTACACTATTTTAAAATGTTTAGAACTGCACCCAAATATCTTTCAACAAAGTAAAGAACACATGATTCAGTAGAACTAGGTATATGCTGGATTTCAAGTTTAAAGCAAACTTTTTTTGATTTAACCAAGAAAATAAGAAATCCCCAAAAATCTATTAACTGCCAAAAAATTGTCCTCCCATAATACCAAGTCAGATAACTCAAAGTTGTTTAACTGATATTCACAAATAGTTTTATTTATCTGCTAAGACCAGGCATCAGAAATTTCACCCCCAGAGGTATTTTTTAAGAATGTTCAAATAATTTGAATGAAAGAATAAACTCTAACAGTGTTACTGTGACATTCAAATTAGAACACCCCACTCCCACCTGCTCTCCTCCACCACCACAAAATTATAAGTCATAGTGAAAGGATTAAGGGTAGCAAAGGGCAAAATACAGTACCCATAATAAAGGGCTGAGGGGAGGAACCAGCGCTCCACCCCATCCAAGTTGAAGAAAGATTATCCTATATAAAATAGAAATATATAGTTTATCATTAGTTGGAAAGCTGTAATGACAGACACTTGGTGTTATGATTTGTAACTTACTAGTTGTATGTGACACTGTCGTTTTCCTTTTAATAAACTCTAGAGTGCTCTTGAAATATAAGGCATTCCAGACCAAATATTTCCCTGGTAAGGGAATCTAGAAATAGCCATTAAATTTTAGAGTAGATTTAAAGCATCAATTATGGTAATTTAAATTTATATGTTGTGAAATTGGACTGGAAATTTGAAATACAGTAAATGTTTAAAGCCAGCAGCAAGAAACATGCATGGGACATGCAAAATGGAAAGAGCAATGTAGATAATTTGTAAAGGTTGTTTTTGCCTACTACTAATGCTTCTCTATTACATAAATCAAGCATGGTAGGACATGCTTTATTCAGTGAAATTATACACAAACACATGCGTTACTGTTACTTAAACTGATTTGCTAACTCAGCAAAGCAATGTATATTTGATTATCTACATTTACAATAGCATACAAATCCAGAATTAGTGCAAGAGCATTATACTACAAGGAGCACTAAAGCTAAACAAAAAGCAACAGGTATTGTAAAATCTCAATTTGATGGTAGTTATATTTGTTAATCTACATGCACTGCGATGAGAATATAACCCTAAATCTATAGCCGAGATTGAAATTAAATAAAGCAATTCTTTACTTTGCCTTCCAGCATCAAAGTGGAGTTGTTTTTATGAGTTCTCTTATTTAACAATATTAAAACATTTCTCAGAATGCCATGCAGAATCAGGTATTTTCTATGTTCTTACATTACTGAAATTTACCTCTTTGGTCAGGGCTAGCACAGTCTGTAAACCACTAAATCCAATTTAAGTCTAAGTGGTTCATAGGTCTTGTGCTGGCCCTGCACAGAAGGGATAATTTAACTCATTGGAGAGCAAAGAAATCATAAAGTTTGTAAATTATTATAAAATAACTGAGAGAACATTGGAAAATGAACAGTACACAGGACAAATAGAACAGAGTCATTATTGTCCTGGCTTTGTAAATGGTTAAAAACACTATTTAAAATGTTGATATTCCTCCAATTAATTAAATAGTAAACCAAGACATTTTTTCTTTAATAGACTCAAAGGTTAGATGAGGTTCTCTGTTTTGAAATCAAGGAAACTACACTAATTTAAACCAGCTGACAACCTGCATCTTGATTTTTCAAAATGTATTCACACACTCTTGCCCACAGGAGGCTTTGCAGAATTAATATTCTTCTCTTTTCAAGAAATACTTTGCACATTTTTGGAGGTAGTGAAAAATATCTTAAAATTAGCAAGATACATGATGAATCAAAAAAATCAGTCAATTTTGTCACAGCTTAGTGTAGGTATAAGCAATATAAGAAAGCAGAGAGGCTTATATTTTTGTAAGTTGATTTTTATAAATATTTGTCGAATACTTTGGACAAACAATTTTTAGCAGATGAACTGTTTGTGAATTGTTTGCTATAAGAATTTGCTATTAGTGTTGTATGCTTCATTACATAAGGTACATGGCATTGTTTCTATGGCCTATGGGGCCACTTGCAGATGTTAAAGAAAAAACCCCAAAACATGCTTTACCAGAAGAAGCACAACTTATTCCGGCTCTGCAGCATCTGTAAATATTGGGCACTTCAGAGGACCATTTTGGCACTTTTAGCTAAAGCTGATTCAATCAGCTATTAGATAAAAGTACCCCAAAAGTGCCACGAATGCACCCAAACTTTACAGACACAGGAGAGCTAGGTAGAATTAACATGCTGCCTCTTCTGGGCATGTACTGGACTTGACACAGGAATGTGCCAAATGAAAAGTGCCGGGGCGGGTTGTTTTTTTCACACCTGCAAGCAGCCACCAGCAAAAGAAAAAAAACTGTTGGCGCCTATGCTAATTAGCACTGCTGAGAGACAGGGTCAGTTTGTATTCAGTAATTGTAATTGAAAAGGGGTACTAATTAGTTCATCCACAGTGCTATGCATATGTGAGTAGTCTGTCTGGTTTGGAAGGTAGTCCACATGAAACAGCACAGCATGCTCGAGCATGGGACTGTATGGCACTTGTAATATAGACATGTCATTCCTACAGATTATTTTAGAAACTATTTTAAAAGTTTAAAAACAGGAAGGACAGCAATTTTCCAAATACTAGTATGAACAAAAATATATTTATAAGGAGGAATGTTTATGAACAATTAAGTAGAAATAAATATGAATCCAGCTGAACCAAACAGCCATTCTCAATTTGAATGAATGTTCCTAATTACTATGTTTTGATAGTATTGAAGTGATGCTGTAGCCATAATGAACCAGGAACTATGCAAGAAGCAAGGATTTTTGTGGGTGATATTTTTTATTGGATCAAATGCATGATTGGGATAGACTTGAACAAACTTAAATAAGAGACCCAGTTGTGCCTTAAAATGCAAAACTTGTCAACTTATTCCTACTCCCATAGCAATCAATACTCCCTGCAATAAAAACCATCAGAATCCATGGATTATACACGTCTATCCCAGAACCTGGTATACCTCATCCAGTACACCAAAAATCCTCATGGAAACCGTGGATGAAACCAGAAAAAACTATGCACCAGAAAGAAAGATCACAGAAAAAAAAAGGACAGAGAACACAGTTAGGAGAACATTTTTCACAAGAAAAACTCTCCATGACCAACTTCACAGTTCTAGTGCTCAGGGGAAATTTACTAAACACCTTCAAATGAGGATCCTGAAAACAAAAAGTCATTAGGTTTGGACACTAAGAACAAAAGAACTTAACATAGACAATGATTTCATAGCCCTTGATAATCTACCTGATACTTGCCAATCTCTGCACTTCACAGGTGATAATAATCCTTCTGAACAATCTTGCTCTTCCACTTATTAGGTTTCTACTCCATCTCTTTTGTCTGTTGGCTACCTGATAATCTTTCTTACATCCTGTTTTTATTTCCATATGGAGTTTTATACAAGCCCTTGTTTCATTTGTTACTTAGCTCTGCTGTGTCTGCTTTAGACCTAAGGAAGGGTACTGTAGTACCCAAAAGCTTGTATAAGTCTATCTCAACCATGCAGTTGGTCCAATAAAAGATATTACCCACAAAAACTTTGTCTCTGACATGAATTCTATAGTATTTGACCTGCTCTTGTTGTATTTACTTGAATTCAAGATGAATATCTCCCACCACCTTTAACATACGGGGAAAAGCCCCTGGTCTTGGATGCAAGTACAAGCTGGGGTGGGAGGAATAGAGGGAGGACAAGATACTATTGTGCCTCCAACTCTGGCTCCAACCTGGGGTCGGGGTAGTAGGTGAAGCTGCAACAGTCATCTGCCCCCCCTGAAGCTCCTGCACCACCACCAAACTTCTGCAGCTCCACCTCCAGCACATGGTGACTCTGGCCCCAGCTGGGTCATGCAGCAGCAGCAGTGGCGAATCATAGAATCAGAGAAGTAGGGCTGGAAGGGACCTCCAGAGGTCATCTAGTCCAACCTCCTGCCTGAGGCAGGATCATCTCAATCCAAACCATCCTGTACAATCCATAATCTAAACTCTGAGACTACTGTCAACCCTGATGCAATAAAGATTCAACATCCTAACATGCCACAGGTAAAGCAGAAGAACCATGCCAGCCAACATCCTGCTTCTATGAAATGTTGTCAATACATGCTGAAGAGATCCTGGGTAGAGGGCCACATCCCCTGCCTCAGAGGAAGGCAAAAACCCCCACAGTCTGTACCAATCTGACCATGGGGTAAAATTCCTTCCTGACCTCAAATATGGTGATTGGTCTGACCCTGAGCAGAGGGCCAAGTTACCCATCACATTCAAATCCTCCATTAAGTCTTCCCCATTGGCCAGAACAAGATCCAAATAGATGATCCCCTAGTTATATCCTCCATTTTCTGGAACAGAAAATTGTTCTCCACACAAGTTAGGAACTGCCTTGATATTTTATGTTTGGCAGAGTTGTTCTTCCTGCAGATGTCTAGAAAATTGAAGTTACCCATTAGTATCCTCTCACAGCTTTTGGATAGATTTGTAACATCCCTGAAGAGTGCCTCATTCACCTCCTCTTCCTGATTTAGTAACCTATAATAAATCCCCACCATGATATCAGTGCTGCATCTTTCACCTTTCATCTTCACCCAAATGTATTCTGCTTTGCTGTCTTCTTTCTCCTGAACCCAAGAACATCTACATACAAGACAACACCACCACCTTTTCTCCCAGCCCTATTTTTCCAAAACAGAGTGTAATCCTTGATGTTGACATTGTAGCCAGTCATACCAATCAGACCATACTTCTTCACATTGGCTTCAGCTTCCAGCTCATCTTGTTTATTCCCCAAGCTTCTCACATTTGTATACATGCACTGGATATATTTTGTAGGGCTGTGTGAAATTTTGACAAGTGTTTTGTTTCAAAGCTGTTTCAACATGTTTTGAGCTTGAAACAGTGAAATCAAAACAAATGAAAGTCTTCAAAACAGCTTCATAATGAAAGGAGGGCATTCAAAATGTTTTGAAAGTTTTGAATTTCAAGGCCAGGCTTGCTTGCAGCTAAACAGAAACTAAGGAGAGGGAGGGGGAAGAGGGTGGGAAGGACTGCTGTGATATTGACATCTAGCTCCCATTTCGATTCCCCAGCTCTCTGATCACTTCCCCCAGCTCTGTGATCATTTACCCAGCTCTTCCCAGCAGGCATGGGCTTCCCAATCTGCATGTGGAGTTTCAGCAGGCTGCTGTTGCAGTCTGGGGCAAGTGGCAGATGCTTGGCGCAGCCCGCTCTGAGCCCCAGAAAGACTGCAGTACTGCTGCTGGCCCCAGCCTGCAGCAGCAACCTGCTGAAACCCGGTGCACAGACCTGGGGGCCCACATCCCTCAGAAAGAGCTGGGGAAATGATAAGAGAGCTGGGAAATGAAACCAGGAGCTGGGGGAATATTCAGCTCCCTGAACATTCCCCTAGTTCCTGGTTGAATTCCCTAGTTCCCCGATCCTTCCCCCAGTTCTCTGATCACTTCCCCCACCTCTTCCCAGGGAGCGCAGGCCCCTGGATGATGTGGGATGACAGCAGACTGTCACTGCCAATGGGTGATGGCAGTGGCTCTGGACTATTTCCCCAGCTGGCAGCAGAAGCCTGCTGAAACCCCATGCACAGATCCAGGTGCCCGCACCCTCCAGAGGGCTGCGAGGTTGTGCCAGACTCCTCCTGGGGGACGCAGGCCCCCAGAACTGCATGCAGAATGACAGCAGGCTGCCGCTGCTGGCTGGGGCCAGCACCAGCACCCAAGTCAGCTAGGTGCAGCATACGCCAAGTGCTGGGAATAACCCAATGCTGGCATTGGCCCCAGCCAGAGACAGCAGCCTGCTGTCATCCCGCGTACAGATCCAGGGGCCCGCACCCCATGGGAGGGCTGCAGAACTGTGCCAGACTCCTCCCAGGGGGCGTGGGCTCCTGGATCTGTGTGCAGGATGACAGCAGGCTGCCACTGCTGGCAAGTGATATAGATTTTGCTTTGAACAATTTGTGGTGAAGTTTCCCAGGAACTCACCCATCTATCTCCTTGAAACTTGGCTGGATTCATGCCCTCAGAAAGGGCTACCATCCTTGCAATTTTTATCCAAATCAGTCAAGAAATGACAAAGCTATAGGCGGTTTCATGATTCCCCATTATAGGCTATGGGTGAAACATCAAAACACTTTGAAACAGTGAAACAGTTTCAAAACAATGAAACAGAACAATGCTTCAAAACAGCAAAATGAAAGTCAAAACAAAATGGTGCTGTTTCACACAGCCCTAGTATTTTGCATTTTGAACTACTTACTTTCCTTTTGCACCACTTGTTACATCCAGTAGCTCTCTGGCACTTTCTCAAAGTTAAATTGCTTCTTCCAGTCCTATTCCTCTGGTCTGTGTGCTGGCTGTTCCAGCTCTGGCTCTGGAGGCAGGGCCAGAGCTGCTGCCAATGCAACTGTTGTTGCATGGTTGGACTGGGGCTGGAGCAGCCATGTCCTCTGTGCCCTGGGGCAAAATAAGGTCAGAGCCAGATCTGGAGCCAGAGTCATGGTGGTTAAGTGATAGTGAGGATGCAAGGGTCCTGCAGATGCCAGAAGGTGCAGGCATGGGTGGCAGGTGGGAGTCAGGGCAAATGGTAGGGGGACAAATACCAGGGAGGCACTGCAGCAGGGGTCAGAAGATGAGGCTGTGACATGCAGAAGGTGCAGCAGGAGGCAGGGTTCAGGCCACCCTACTTCTACCACCTGTCCCCTTGATGCTGGTTTCTCTGCTACAGCAGTGGGGGAATGAGTTTAGGATGACCCTTCAATAGTTATATTCTATACATGTAAAATTATAATAAATTATACATTTTCCACATGTAGAATCTAATTATTGAGGAGGTCATCTGAAATTCAAAGTCATCTTGGATTCAGGTAAATAGTACATTTTTCATGACCTGATAAATTAATGAATTCTATGTTAAGGACATTGCTAAAATTAGCAAATGGCTACATGAAGCTGAAATTTATGAACACAGCCTTTTTTTTTTCTTACAAATTCTGAAGTAGATGTTTGCAAATTTGCAACCTGATAGATACAATTTGAAGAAGAGCCTACATTTGATTTTAAGATGTATGCATTTATATCATGATTCATATCAAAGGAATATTTAGGCGGTATATTGTAAACTGTCTATCTCACTAGTTAGATTTAGTTTTGACATTTATCAGAAAGCAATTTATTCTCATATTTCTGAGAGATGGCAAAACCATTCTCTTAAAACTAACCAGTGTTCAATAATATGCATACAGAGTTAGTATTAAAGACATACAACAAGAGAAAAAGAAAAAGACTAAGTTGAAAAAAAGACTTTTTTTGTGTGAGATGTTCAGTGAACATTAATTCTAACTTACTCAAAAGAGGAACTAAATATTCTTAGATCGGTTGTATATATTACTAGATGGCTAGAATCTTGTTAAATTCATCGCAGTATTTATGTAACAAAGAAAAATCATAATCTTTACCATAATTTATAGGTTTTTTTTATTTAAGTCAGATAAAACAGAAATAGATGTAGATCATGAACTGGGCCACATTCAACTCTGGTGCAATTTAGTGAAAAATAGTACAGTTGGACGAATGGCCTGTTAAGTTGAATGAAAATACAAAGGCCTGAACTCAAAAGAAGGAAGGTACCTTTTAAAAAGGTGCAAAATTAGATTTTTAAAAGAACATTATGCTGTGTCTACCAGGAGAAAATACAAAGACCATTCATCTTTAACTCTTTGTTATTATTGAACCAATTAAATTTTTTCTTGAGACTGTTTACATCTTATCATTTCAAAACCTTAAAGAAAAACTCCTGAGATTGGCCAGAAAGTAAAGTAACCTGAAAGGAAACAACTAATATGTGATACTGCATATGGAACTTGGTGAATTGATGAGCTTTTTGCTTATCTGTTAGTAAAAGATATGCAATAAATAAGAAGATTAGTGCAGCCTTTCTATATGGATTTGTCATTCCTTCTTCTGCAGGCATGGATTCTTTTTTTTGCATGCACTGTTACAGATTCTTTCATTTGGTCTTACCCTCATCCCCTCAAATCGTGACAAAGCTCTTAGTGGTCTCAAAGCTCTTAGGGTCCTAAGGGACTTAATGGCACCAAGTTCCGAGTAACCCAATGCATTTGCTGTTAAACTAACCAAGGAAACCTATAGAAAAATAGAAAAGCAAAAATTATTCATCCTCAGCATGTTACTCTGCCTACAACAAGCTTCTTGAGTGTTTTGCAGGCTGAGAAGAATTTAAATCAGATCACCTTGTGCAGTGGTGATGCATAGGGGGTGCATGTGCACCCTCTGAGAGTGCCGGTACCCCCTGTCAGGCCGTGCTCCCTGTTTAGGTAACAGGCAGGGGGGCAGGCGGGAGCACCAGTGCCCCACTTGTGAGTGTTGGCAGGGGAATGGGGCCACCAGCAAAAGCCCCCAGGCAGCGTGATCGGCCACTGGGGAGGCCCACCCCCGTCAGTGAGATTGGCCGCAGGCCCCCCCACCCCGGTCACTGACTGAAGAGGCACCAGTCACCCATGACCTTCTGTAACCCAGAGGCTTCCTTTTAAATTTGGAAAAGAAGCAGGAGAAAAAAGTAATAAGTAGGGAAAAGGAATTATGGAATAGGAAAAAAGTAATAGGAGATACTAGGTGATATAAGGAAGTACTGGTAGTAATGTTTTAGAATTTCCAATTTTGTCAGCGGCAACCATCAAGGCACTGAATGTCTGGACTCAGTCTGGCCTTCAGACTTTGCCTCAATGGTTTAAAGGAGGGATGGTAGGTCTAGGGCAGCCTCCACTCCTTCATACTCTTGCCTACGTGTATGCACTGAAGGTTTTGGTGTGATCTATGCTAGCTAAAATGATAAAGCAACTTGTATGCTAGAATGTTCAGACTCTGACCCCTCGGTTTAATTCAGATTCAAACTTATGGAAAACGGCACTACTAAATTATGAATTGGTTATTCTCTGACTTGACATTGGTACATTATCAGAAACTCAGCTCTCAGATACAGGTTCTATCCAAGAGAATGATTACATCATATTCTGGCATGAGAAACCAACAGGAGAATGGAAACAGCAGGGAGTAGGCTTTGCTATTAGAAACAGCTTACTATCTTTCTGTGAAAGCCCCATTGCTACATTTATTTGACTCATGATGCTCAGAGTGCATACACAGAATGGCTTAATCATGTTTAGTATCTATGTGCCTACCCTTCAAGCTTGCAACCAAGACAAGAATGTTTTCTACCAACAACTTGACAAAGATTGAGAAAACACGTAGAAACGAGACCATTATAATACTTGGCAACTTCAATGCAAGAGTTGGATGTAGTTTTAAGAACTGGTCTTGTATTCTGGCCACACACGGAATTGGTAATATGAATTAAAATGGTCAGTGAGTGTTTAAACTTTGTGCAAGTCAAAATGTGTGTTATGAACACGTACTTTGCTAGGAAAATCACAAGAAAGACATCATGGAAACATCCAAGATCAGGGCACTGGCATCAATTAGATCTAGTATTGACCAGGCATACCTACCTGAAAAATACTTCATATGAGTTCTCATCACAGTGCTGACTGTGACAGTGACCGTGTTTTAGTCTGCTGCAAAGTCAGAATCAATGTTAAAAAGATCCACCATAGCAAAACTACCAGTTGCCCACAGGTAGACATCAGCCAAACTAAAAACAGAAAAATGCAGACTATTCAATAAAGAATTTGTGAAAGCAAGTTTACCTAGCAACTCAGCCAGTGAGGCTTGGAAAAGCTAACATGTACAATGCTGCTATAACAGTGTTTGGCAAAAAATGCAAGAAAATGCAGACTGGTTTGAAGAGCACTCTGAAACCCTTCTACCGCTGGTTCAGAACAAAAGGACAGTGCTAAGCAACTAGAAGAAGTCTCCTAGTACCAAAAGCCTAGAAAATTTGAGAAAGGCACAAAGAGGCTAAAGCATGTACAGAAGTTGCTTTTTTCACCTTTTAAAGCACTTTATTGCTGTGACTTAACAGAAGTGCACAGCTTTACAGAACTTTAAAAATGGGTACAGCATTTTAACCCTTGTTAAATGAGGTATTAAATTTGAAGTACTCTATTTTATAGCATTTTAGCAACCTACAGCACTTTAAATAACTTCTGTATACTGGTCAAGTTTCTGCAGAGCACCCCCTGCCTTCTAGCCTGGAAAGTGCAAGGAGGTTCAGAGGCCTCGCCCACCAAACACTGCACTTCTGCCATGTTTAAGAGTGCTGTAACTTTATAATGCTAAAAGAAGTGCTTTAAATTACAGTGCTGTAAAAAGTGCATGGAGCACACCCTAAGAGGCATGCCCCAGATTTTTGGCTGAATCTCTATGATGATATTCAAAAAGCAGCTGATGCAGGTGATAGCTATGAAGGCATAAAATGAGCAATTGGTCCAGGCAAGAAGAAACCAGTTCTGCTTAGAGACTTAATTGGAAATGTTATTACTAATGTCGTTACTGATAAACAAAAACAACCTGGGCATTGAATTGAAGACTATGGAATTGTATATTCCAGTGAGGCTGAAATCAAATGCAAAGAGCTCAAAAGATGACTACAATTCCAAGTTATGATGGATTTAGACAATAAGTCAACATTAGAAGATTTGTAGGAAACCATTAAATTGATTCCTGGGAACAAGGCATCTGGCAATGGCTGTTTGCCTACTGAAATCTACGAAGTGCTAAAGATGAATTACTTCAAAAGATTCATGAAGATATACTGCTGTGTTGGAAAGAGGAAGTAGTACCACAAGATTTCAAAGATGCTCAGTTCATATAATTATACAAAAACAAAGGGGAGGAAGTGACTGCGACAACTATAGAGGTATCTCCATTGAACAGCATAGGGAAAATGGTCACTTGCATCATGCTCCCTAGACTGCGGTCTCAAGTTGAAAGAATCTATCCTGAAAGTCAAGTGGTTTTTGCTCAGGATGCTCCACCATTGATATGATATTTTTGTTCATACAATTGCAAGATATGTGTAGAGAAAAACAACACTGCACACAGTCTTCATTGATCTAATGAAGGCCTTCAATGCAGTCAACAGACGGGGCCTTTTTACTGTTCTGAAGAATCTGGGTTGTCCTCCTAAACTTCTGAACATCATTCACTCATTACATCAAGGTGTGAAGGCAACTATAGTGTATGAAAACAAAGAATCAAACACTTTTGACATCAACAACAGGGTGAAACAGAGGTGTCTTAGACCCTATGGTTTAAAACATTTACTTTTCTTTCCTGCTGCTTCATGCATCCAAGGACAGCAATGATGGCATTTGTCTTTGAACCAGATGAGGTAGAGGCTTGTTCAACTTTGCAAGGTTTAGAGTGAAAACCAAGGTGAAAGAACTGGTTCTAAGACATTTCCTATTTGAGAATCTTCCCTGCAAAATCTCTTGGGTAGATTGTTTGAATCATGCAAAAGCTTTGGGATAGCAATTAGTCTCAAGAAGAATGTGATCATGTATCAAGAGATGCAATACCTGACATCACTCTGGAGGATAAATCTCTTGGTGTTGTTGACAGGTTTTGCTACTTGGGTTCTACAATCAGTGGGAATCTTGACCTTCAGACTGAACTGACTAACAGAATAGGAAACGCAGTAAGAATTTTGGGCTATTACAGAAACATGCATGGAATAACAGCAAACCATCCGCTAAGGTGAAGATACAAATCTACAAGATGTGTGTGCTGTCATCCCTGCTGTATGGTTCAGAAGTATGGACTACATCCCCTAGGCGTATCAAGAGACTGAACAGCTTTCACATGAGATGTCTTTGTAAGACCCTGAAAATAAAGTGGGCAGACAGAATACCAAACACAGAAGTACTGGAGCATGCAGGACTGGCACACACAGAAACCACTATCATGAGGCAAAGGTTGCAAAGGATTGGCCGTGTCAGAAGAATGGGAGGAGAATGTATCCCCCAAGAATTTTGTACAGTGAGATTTGAGATGGCTCTAGAAAGCAGGGTCACCCTCTATGGTGGTACCATGATGTGTGTAAAAATTATATCAAGTCATTCGACATCAACATAGGAAGCTGGGAGGAGCATGCAGAATCCTGTCTGATCTGGAGGGAACATCTGGCACTGGATGCAGCTCAACATGAAGTGGCTTTGATCCAGAGGACGGAAGCAAAGTAAGAAAGAAGAAAGCAGCATGCTGTAAATTTGGACTCCAACTTAGACAACATATGGATTGGTGAAACTTGTAACAATTTATGTCACTCTTGAATTGGCTTGTCAGCCACAAATGGTTTCATCAGGCATTTTGACTAGACCTCTTATGTGTATCCAGAGGATGCATGATCCAGAGGATTATGGTTGCCTAAGACTATGGAGATTTAGAAAACCATGAAGGAAATACGAATGAATTGACACTGTTTGCCACTCTAGGCACTAACTTTACTTTTATGCATCAAAATGTTGGTAGTGTTACAGGGGGCCACTAGGGAGTACTGCTGAGGCCCATTTGATTGCACCTAAGAGAAATGACAGAAATCTGTTTAGCATTCACAATATTATTGCCTGACTTCTGTAACTTTACGAAGAAACAATTTTCCTTTATAAACTGCTATGAATAATTAGTTTTGCAGTTGTTGCAATTTTTATGCTAATTTTTCATGCTTTATAAGTAGGGATCTACCTAAATTTTGGCAGAAGTTCACTGCACAGCATCTCCTTTAATTTTGCTGTTTGTGTGTTTGCCATTTTGTGTGTTTGCATATTTGTTGTTGTGTGTTTTGCTCTTGCCGTGCTTTCCCCCTGTCGCTGATTAGTGGAGGGGCCCTGGCAGCCCCGCTGCTTGCTGTTCATTCCTGATTGGCTGGGAGACAAAAACCACATATTTAAATATGCCACAGTTGTGCCTCCTGGCCAATCAGCAACAAGCAGAAGGGCCACTGGGACCTCTCAGCCAATCATCTGATAAGAAGGAACCAAGTGGTGGTGGGTTCTCTGTGTCTCTGATGTGGGCTGAAAAGATATTCAGGACACACGTAAAATCCAACAGATACTCCTGGCTAGATATTTTGATCTTGGATGCATGTGGCATATCTACTTCAGTGACAGAATATATGAATATATGTGGCAACTACCCCAGGTCATGTTAAGCATTTCCCATATATATATATATATATATAGAGAGAGAGAGAGAGAGAGAGAGAGAGAGAGAGAGAGAGGAAAGGCCAAACATGACCTGGGGTAGTTGCCACACACAGAGATACCAGTGGCTTCCAGTTGCCATCCTTGCTGGTAGCAAAATTATGCTGCTCTGGTGACAACCATTTTTTCTGCTTCCTGCCTTTCCACACTGCCCCTCCCCCCCGCCAGTCACCACCTGGGCCAGCTGCCTTAGTTATACCACTGATACATGGTCAAGTTTATGAAGTAAAATCATAGGATATCGAGTTCCTATGTAATTCTTCAAATGTTTTGCCTACATCATTTGACTATTAAAATGATTTATTCAAGATTATAAATGTTACATTAGAGTGCCTTAGAAATAAAAGAAATATAAAAAGAATATTCCATAAATATACTTACATCAACAATGAGGAAGTCCAGCCAACACCAGGCATTAGTAAAGTATGTTTGATAACCATAGGCCACCCATTTTAGCAGCATTTCCAAAATGAAAATATAAGTGAAGACTTTGTCAGCATATTCCAGCATAGTCTTGATTGTCTTGCGCTGTTCAATATATATATCTTCAAAAGCCTGTAAATAGAAATATTCAGCAAAGGTTTAATGCTCAGAAATATTATAGTGTATTGTTTATGTTGCAGCCATATATAAAAACCCCCCAGAAATATTCTCTCCCCAAAGAATGAAATCCGGGGGTTGTGTTTTCTTTGTTTGTTTGTTTTTACTACTCTTTTCCCTATATTTTAGTGTATGTAATGTATGTAATATACTTCCATATGTAATGTAGAGCCCAGCCTTACTATTAATGACTGTTTTTCAAGGTGAAATTTACTTGCAAATGGGAGAGTTAGCCACTGCCTTAATAAAGCAGTAATTTTTCTATTGTTAATTGTTAGGGCCCTATCAAATTCACAGTGGAATTGGACTGCGTGGGAGTCCCTTTAATTTTGCAAGCACCTTTGTTCACCCCCCCACCCCCCCGCCCACATTGCTGATTGGCTGAGGGACCCCAGTGACCCTGCTGTTTGCTGCTGACTGGATGGGAGGCAAAAATGGCACCATATTTAAAACCACAGTTTTTGCTTCCCTGCCAATCAGGAGTGAGCATCCAGGCCCTTCTGCCAATCAGCAACAGGGGGTGCCCAGAGGAACCTACAATATTAAAGGAGCTGCCACTCAGCCTATTCCTGCCATGAATCCAGAAGGGCCCTATTAATGGTAAATCAGCTTTCTGAGGCAGCTGCAGTGTGAATCCTACTAAACAGTTGAAAGATCAAGGCCCAGAGTGTAACCCTGTCAGGACAGCAACCATATTTTTGCTATGTTAAGTTCCTTGAACATTTAAAAATGTCAGCATTTGTAACATAGCAAATATGCAACTTTCCTTCTACTTTTCAAAATGTCTGACAAGCATTCCAGAAGCTTTCCAATCTGGCTCGGATTTTGACTTTCAATGAAGGGGTAGAGGTTATCTAACTGGATTAAAAGTTGGAATCACTTGTTAAAGTAGTTTTGCAAAGTTCTTGATCCTTTGAGCTACTAATGTACTCTTTGCCCAGCTGATAAAACCTGTTTTTGAGCTACTTAAAACCTGCCAGTTCAAATTAATAAAATTGAAGATTTATTTCTATTTATCTAAGAACTTATCTGAATGGCTCCCAATATTCAATATATTTATCTTTACCATATCCCTGAGTGGGGTGGGAAGTACAGATAGCTATTAATCTCACTTTATAGGTGAGGAATTGATAGCAACATTTTTTTCCCATGGTTACACAGGAAGTCTCTGGCAAAGCAAGCAATTAAATAGCTGTCTCCAGAGTCTCTGGACCCCCCTTCTCTGACAATAAATTTATGTTAGCTGCTTTGTGAATGATCCATGCACTTGAATAGGTTTTATAAGCATAAAATGCTATTATGGTGACTTACCTCAAATTTATTCCATAGCAGGCATAACTGGTGAACTCAGTCTGGTGGGGTGCTGGAGTGTCCCACAGGAGCAGGGGGGCTGGGGGGAGTTTGCAGCCAGCCAGGAGTGGAAGAGGGGCGGAGTGCTGGGGGGAGGGGAGGGTTGCAGCATACCCACTACCAGCCAGAGTGCCTGGCCAGCTACAAACTCCCCTCCCTCCACTGCTGGCCGGCTGTAAACCTGCCCCCCCCACCACTCCCATGGGATGCTCTACCATCCCACCAGTCTTAGTTCACCAGCCGCACCTGTTTCATAGTCCAATCCCTTTAATTTACAGGCAACCTTTTGTTCAGAAAGATCTACAAAATCATTCACTCTAACCCATCCCTCATACCACAGTCACAAACACCCCGTCAAAAAACCTCTACGATGTGCCACAGGTAAATATCAGGAGATTGAAAGGCCCTGACAACATGTTGCCACTTTAAGGAAAGGGAATTTATTAGGTTAAACTGAGCCCAGGTGTTCCCAGTAGGGAGTTCATTCTGTGCACAATGTAAGGTGGCAAAGAACACCATTGCAAGTCTGATTTGAAGGAAAAATTCTGTCCTAACTCAAGATCCAATGACTGATTTGACCCTGAACACAGTAGCAGGACATTCTAGCCAAGCATCTAAGGGTGCTGTTACACATTATTTTTCACATGTCTTAAGTATTCTTAAAATGGGAGTGTCCACATGTTTAGGCAGGAAAAGATGAACTAAATACCTTCTGCCTATCTCAGAAATTGTCCTTTTCAGCTAAGGATTGTCTTCAGCTGGTGTTAGGGAGCTTGTGTTGTAGTCAAGTCAGACTACTCCATGGAGCTAATTTGAAGTGGGAGCAGTCCTCCAGCATCCCAGGAGGTACAATTTCCAGTGCATGCTTTATCCTGCTCCAGAGTGACAGTAGAGAGAGCTGGTAGCAGGGGAACCCCACTTCCCCTCCATGCTTCACAGGTTCCCTCCCACTCTCATTCTGGGCTCCCCTGCCTCCTGGGGCTCCTTCTTACCACCCCAGCCCCTCAGGACTCAACCCCCTGCTACCCTACCATTCAGTGCCCCCCAGTTTCCTGTGGTTAATTCCTCCCACCCCATTGGGGCTTACCACCCCCCACCCCCCGTCCCCTGGAAGCTCAGCTCCCATCTCAGGTCTTCTCCCCCAGCTCCCTGCTTACCTGTGCTGCCAGCATGAAAGGAGACAGGAGGGGGAACCTGCCCACCTGACACCACCACTGCCTTTGCTCTCTGGGCTGAGCCCTTCCCGCAAAGGGTGTTGCAGGTGAGTGGGGAGCCATGGGGGTGGGGTAAGCAGATCCTGATTTTGGCCAATGGGGAGGGGGCTGATGGGGCCCTGATTCAGGCTGGCAGGACAGGATGGGGTCCAAGAACTTGATTCCTCTCAGTCAGGTGGGGGCAGAGACGCCTCTATCCAGCCCCAGCCCCCATCCAGCATCAGTCCGAAAAGGACTGGGTGGCTTCCATGGCATATCAGTGGCTGGGAGCTCTCCCTGTGCCTACACCAGGGTCAGGCAGCTGGGGACTATGCCCACACCCCTGCTCCTCCAAGGCCTCCACTCCTCAACCAGCTTCCACTGGTGGGGAGCTGCACTGGGGCTAAGCATCGGGAAGTTGCATCCACACTGTTGCCACTTCTATGCTGCAGCTGGGAGTTGAGCAGGGAGAGGAGAAGGGGAAAAAAAAAGCAGGAGCCTGGATGTAGCTTCCAGCTGTCTGGCCCTGGCCCTCCCTAGTGTCTGGTAGCTATGCCCATGCCATAGCTGTGGGGAGGCTTGAGGGGGTGGAAGGGAGGGGAGAATCAGTGGCAGCAAAGGCACAGCTAGAAGTTGCCTGGGCCTGGAGAAGCTCCTCACTGACTAGGCCCAGAGCAGGTGTGAGCACAAGCATAGGCTCAAGTCCTATGTCTGGAGCCCTATCTGCAGATCAGATCAACTGGCTCTGCAGGCTCCCTATGTTGCCAACCCCTGGGATAGGCAAATAAGTAATTACTTGGTTCCATCCCACCTAGTAGTAGCAAGGCTTTATAACAGATCCTATTAAAAGCAGCTGGTTGTCTGTCCACCATGTAATTTATATCAGTGTACAGAAACCGGGTAAATTATACCAGTGTAGATGTGTCTAGTGTCCAGTCCCCCTAGTATTTTTTAAACAGGCTTGAGTCTTCAAAGGAGCAGTTCATCAAATACCAATACTGTCAATATTAAAAGTTTGCTAGCAGACTTGTGGATTTTTCAATGTACAGTTACAAAGCACACTGCCTTAGGTCAATGTGTATCATTTTATAGACACTTAGCTTTCTTACCCTCTAATTTATGTGAAGCCTTCAGGATACTACTTATATGTGCCTTCAGGATACTGCTGTCTATGTGCTGTATTTCTTTGGTTGTTACTGTTGTATGTTGAAGAAAGTTATTCATACTAAGTATATTAGTATTAATTATAGTTTATATTTATTATATAGTTACTTATTTTTTTATCCTTATTCATTATACAGCATTTGTAACTCATGGTCCCTCACTATGTCTCATTTGTATCACTAGCTTTGTTAGAAGTAGTAGTACCCCCTTGAGAAATATAGCTGTTCTTTCAGTGGTATGCTGTTGTAAAGAACACTTCTTCTACCCCTTTTTCACATCTAAATCACCAGGACGGGAGTGACCATAATTTGTCCCTCAGTATTTAAGGACAGGGAGTTTCGTATTTTATTCACTGAGAAAAATATGCTAAAATGAATTTTGATTTTAAAAAGTTTTTTTTTTCCACAGAAACATTATATTCATTTCTTGTTTAACTCACCAGAGCACCACTACTAAGGAGAATCATAAAGACAATGAAGGTCTCAAACCAGTTGTGTTCAACTATCCTGAAGCATGTTTTCCTAAGGCTCCACCATTGTTTTCCTCTCCCATCTTCTACACTGACTTGACAGCATTTAAACCTTCGTACACAGTCTGTAAAACAAGATACCTATTGAGAAGGCAGAATAGAGGAATTGTGCTTAAGTAGTTAACTTCTGACTATTCATTTAATTACCTATATATCCACTACCTTTCAATGAATTATACTATAATAAAATCTAAATTCAGATAATATAAACTCCATTTTTTCAAGCAGTGAAATCAAATATACATCTACTGAGACAAGTGCATTTGCCATTAAGTGAAAGCATGGGGGAAAATATTTCTAATTAACTGATTGCTGATTAGGTACTCAATAATATACAAATATAGGAAGACAGTCTTATCCACATGAAACCAAATTAAATGCAGACAACATGTTACACAGCTAAGCTTCAAGCAAGTTTATAATTCATTAAAACTACTTATGTGTAGAAAATAGTTATTATTTGTATCCAATATGACTGTGAGGATCCGGTGAGGTTCAGGGCCAAGATAAGACATTATTCATACCCTGAACAGTATACTTTTGTGGGTTAAAGTGGATAATGTGCTGAATTAAGTGAATCTGAAGAAAGAATTGAAACAAAAGAGGAATATATGCTTACAAGAAGGGAGTTTTGAGGTATAACAGAACAACTTACAGCAGTGAAAGTCAAGGTAATATAAAAGAGAGGCTTTAATATATTGGCTCAAGAGAAATTCAAGGCACCAGGAGTAGGATTAGGAGAAAATGAGTGCAGAGATGTAGGGAGGGAAAAATTGTGGAGTGTCTTGAAGATGAGGTTGACATGTCAGAACTGGATGTAAAAGCCGAGACAGAACTGTTATAAGAAGTGTGGAAGAAGATTGTGAATGGACTTGGAACACAATATATTTTAAGCAGAGTTTAGTAATACAAGGTAAGACAAAGAAACAAAGGGAAAGACCATAGTAGTTTGGAGATAAATAGGAAAAGCATGATTTATAGAGACTACAAAGAAAGAAGTGACAGCTTTCTTGAATCAGGATCATAACAATGTCTACCTTCTGTTCTCTGAATCAGTGTTGCAATGTATGAATTTGAAAGCAGAAATTTGAAAAAAAAATGGTAATATCTTGCACAATTCTGCCACATCTCAATTCAGGAGCTCAATTTTTTTACTTCTTTTAAAAAAATCCTTAAAGTACCATCAACTTTAAATCAGATTATAATCTTTACAAAAGTATTCAGCATAAATCATCCACATAAATCTTGGTCCTTCAAATGGAGGGTAAAATGGGATAGAACTTTATCTCCTTGTTTTCATAAGTTTCCTTTTTTCCTTGACTAAAAATTCAGAAATACATTATGATGAATTTAATATACCAAGATGCAGCATTATTTTAGATGATTTAAGCCCGATATTACCTTTTACACAATTGGTAAGAGACATTAAATGCAATGTAAGTAAGGGTAATGAGTAGAGCTTCCTACTTTGGATATATGTCTATACAATCAGCATGTTTCTATAAAGGTAGAAGCATATGCTTCTAGTGGTATCTGCAATATTCACGCAATAAATTAACTATACAAAAGGGGTGATACTGATGAACATGTTACAAATTGTCTTAGGTATAAGGCTCATTGACAGAGCTATGTAAAATATATCAGCTATTTATACTGGCCCCTCCCCTCCATGATGTACAAGTATATGGGGAGCTGCTCTCTACTCAATGCCTATATTAAGTCAGGACAAGATGATCATCTGGGCAAGAAATAGGAGTCACAGAACAGCTGATCAATTTCACAAGGAGAAACACAGGTCGCCCCTTGTCATGCCATTGATGTTGTAGGACAAGGAGCGATGTGATCTTTTGCTTTACCCGCTCAGTCAGACCTGGGACACAGGTCTGGCTAAACAGGGAAAGTAGGGCTTTTTCCCACCCAGCCAGACTTGTTTCCCTGTGATCATGGAGGAGTGGGTCTGACTGAGCAGGGGAAGTGCCACAGAGATAATAGACATTCACCTCAATAAAATGGCAGCATTTATTTCCACCTTTGGTTGTGCCACTGATTTTCCTTTCCTGTAGCATAACAAAGGGTATTGACATCTATTTGCTCAGCATCTCTGCACCATAAACAATTTTATGGTGGTACAAATGAGATGTTAGGCAACATCTGTCTCTATTCTTACTGATTTGACTTCTGTTCCTCCTATAATATGAACTAGGCAAAGATTTTCAACTGTTGGCAAGCATTCTTCAGAACTGTGATATACTTTGGCCTAGAAGTTTACTCCAAGTGAGAGCATAGTACCTGGAAATATGGTGAAAATCAGGCTGAAGGAATCTACTTATCACTATGCATTGACATAAAACACCCTGGGCTGAATTCACTGGCAGACTTAAGCTCAGCATTGAAACCTATACATTTTAGTTGCCTTAGTGGAACAATACCAATCTAGGGCCATGTTACCCATTAATTGTAGGTGACTTCTGGAGCTTTTAACCCCTGGATTGTTCACACATTAACATCTGAAACTAGCTTTAAGCACTTTAGGTATCTTAAAGTTACACCACTCCAGAGTAAGTTTATCTCTGATCCATGTTACCCAGCTTGTGTTTCATTAGTTTGTGGCCATTCCCCACAGATGAGCTGCT
The DNA here is from genome assembly GCF_000455745.1 of Alligator sinensis. Taxonomy (NCBI): domain Eukaryota; kingdom Metazoa; phylum Chordata; order Crocodylia; family Alligatoridae; genus Alligator; species Alligator sinensis. The sequence continues at coordinate 33,512 of NW_005842382.1, read as the reverse complement.
CCAGTTGCAGCCCTTCAGCATCCCAGGATGTAGTGTCCCCTTTCCCACCCTCCTGTCCTGTGTAGACAAACTTTCCAATCTTGCACTCTACTTCCCAGTGGGTGGCTCTGGCACCAAGCCAACTCCCCCTCCTACCCCTGGGGGAGTGACCTTCCCACCTCAAGGGATGCAACCCTGTGCAAACAGCCTGCAGAGCACATGCCAGCTGGCATGGTTGGGTCAAGGAGTGGGGTCTAGGAGGGTGGGGGAGAACATGATAGGGGGCTGGATTGAGTCCTCATGATCTGGGGCTTCTTTCCCAGGGCAGGGGCAGTAGCTCCCCCAAAAGTGCCTTCCCTCATTATTGCAGGGGTGTAGGTTGTAGCCGTGTTGGTCTAAGGACATAGGCAGACAAGGTTCCTTGGGTGAATCTGATATCTTTTATTAGACCAACCCAGATAGTTGGAGAATAGTAATTAAGCAAGCTTTTGGGTTCAAAAACCCTTCGTCAGGCTAAGGAAGTTTCAGCAGTTGGTGTGTGCTCTTCCTGGATGGAATGAAAAGTAAAGAAGCCAGGGGCTGGGCTGGTATGCATACAAGACAGGTAGTCAGTGAA
>NW_005842382.1:9288-31333 GCF_000455745.1 Alligator sinensis | reverse complement strand
CCCTCCCCGCCGCCCCCCGCCCCCGCCTGGCTCTCACCCATTGACTCCTCAATCTACATTTTCACTGACTACCTGTCTTGTATGCATACCTGCCCAGCCTGGCTTCTTTACTTTTCATTCCATCCAGGAAGAGCACACACCAACTGCTGAAACTTCCTTAGCCTGACAAAGGGTTTTTGAACCCGAAAGCTTATTTAATAACTATTCTCCAACCATTTGGGTTGGTCTAATAAAAGATATCAGATTCACCCAAGGAACCTTGTTTCCCTCATTATTCGCACCTCCCAGGCATCCTGGGAAGCATAACCCCTAAACCCCAGTTCCAAATCCCAATTTATTAAAACATAAGACCTTACATCCTCTTTATTTCTTTTGAAATTTTTTTCTACATTTTACTTCTTTTTATTTTATTCTTCAGTGGCTGAATTCCTCCATCACCCTTCCCCCACACCCATTTCCTTTCCACCTCTCATTTCATTACTCACCCCCATCCCATTAATTGTCCACCTCCCAGCTTCACGTTCCCACCCCTCCAACCCATCTTTTACACAACCCCCCACCTAGAGCAGGGCTAGAAGCCTGTCCTGGTGTGGGGCTCTCTTAAAAACTTACTGTTGAAAGTATTCCATTGATATATTTCTTGGGATGAAGACATGGAGCAAGACAATGAGGATGACATAATAGCTCAGTAATTATGGCATCACGTAGTCTAAGAAGGACTAGTTTCTGGTCAGTCTGGGAATAACCCTGGTCCTTCTTAGCCTATGTGATGCCATAATCACTGAGCTATAGTGTCATCTTCACTGTTTTGCTCCCTGTCTTCAGCCCAAGCAATATTTCAGAGTAGTATTTTCAACAAGAGAGACTGAAAGAGCCCCAGCCCAGAGTAAACCGGTGGTTAGGATAGAATGCTTGCAGGTGAAAGACGTGGGTTCATATCCATTTAAACAGAAGGAAGATTTGAAAATGGCTTTCTGTTTCCCAGGGGGATGTTTTAATCACAGAGTAAAGATGTGGGACACCAACACCTCCAACTTCCTGTCTTCATTGTGCCAGATATGCTCTGAGTCTATTTACTGGATTAGGCCCTGAAGTCGAGACAGATGGAAGAAAACCTAATGTATAATTACCATTGGGGATAGGTTTGAGATAAGTGCCACACTGTTTAGTGCTTGCAAGACTTAGATCAGGGGTCAGCAACCCCTGGCACGCGTGGTGAGCATGGCACGCAAGGCCATTTTGCTTGGCACGCAACCGCCAGCCTGGGCTCTAGGAAGCTGCTGCCAGCCATGGAGCCCGGTCTGCTCCCAGGAGGCAGCTGGGTGGCTACAAGCCCTGCTGCAAGCAGTCTGGGTATCATGGCTGGCAGCAGCTACCCCAGACCCTGGGCCAGCTGCAGCCAGGAGGCTGCAAACAGCTGCTGCCTCCCTGTCCCAGCCAACAGGCGCAGTGCCAGCACCTGTTGCCTTCCTGGAGTCCAGGGCGGGAGACAGCCAGGGCCAGGGCAGGGAGGGAGAAGCTGTTTGCAGCCTCCTGGCTGCAGCCTGCCCAGGTTCTGGGTAGCTGCTGATAGCCACGGGCCCTGGGTTTCTCGTAGTAGGTAGCTGGGAGGATGCAAGCCCTGCTGCAAGCTGCCCAGGATCCATGGCTGGCAGCAGCTACCCAGAGCCTGGACCAGCTGCAGCCAGGAGGCTGCAAACAGCTGCTGCTTCCCCAGCCCCAGGCCCAGCCACCTCCCAGGCCCAGCCACAGCCCAGGGCAGGCAGCAGGTGCTGGCGATGATCCCCACTATGCTGCCCTCCCCCACTGCCTCTGCAGAGCAGCGTATAGAACCTGGCATGGGGAAGCGCACGAAAGCTGCCTGTTGCTCTGGCCACACTTCCCCTGAAGGTGGGGGCAGCAGCGCGGGGCACAGCCCTGTGCTGTTGCCCACGCTGCCACCATGCATGCAAGGCAAGTGTAACCAGGGCAACGTGTAGCATGCAGTGGCAGGCAGCTTCCCTGTGCAGCCCTTCTGTGTGCTGCCGCTCTGGGTTGCATGCGCTGTGCTCTGGAGGGCCCAGGGGAGGGCAGCAGGGCCAGGAGTGCAGTGTGTGTGACCCAGAGTGGCAGCGCACTGAAGTTTTATTTATTGTCACCAGGTTTACAATTTTTAAAAAATCTGGTATTTACCATAAAAAGGAAACATTTATGATTATTAATTATACTAATATGCTGTGCATCCTGCCATGTACCCCCTGCCCTCATTTTGTTTTTCTGGCATGCCGGCACTCCAGCACCTTCCAAGGTGCTTACCCCTGACTTAGATTGTTCTGTGCCCAGTGCCCAAGTTACAAATATTAAGAAACATTTTGAAATTGAGAACTTTAGTTAAGAACTATTTTTTGATTATTCTTCCAGTTAACTTTAAATTTACTTAACTTGTGATCCAAGCCTATTTTCTATAAGTAGCTCTTCTATAATGTCTTAATTACTTATCAAAAACAACTCTAAGTTAGCATCAACTCCTTGCTGGCTCTGGATCTCTTTTTTTCCAGTCTGGGTCAGGAAAATTAATCAGTAGCATTTATCTTCCTAATGAAGTTACACAGTCTGTATTCAAAGCTAATTCCAGGAATTACTCAGTAGAACCTCTTTAACTTCTACTTTACTGAATTTTACTTTTCTCTATAGTCTATCACATTATTAGCACATGGCAATACTGTACCAACTTTCTTACTTCTATCTTTCCCAAACAATTCATATCCTGTATTCCAGTCACAACTGCTGTCCCTATATGTTTCTGTTTTTCCTGTAATATGTGATTTTGCATTCTGCATCAGTAGTTAAGTTTCCCCCTTTTTGTTGCCAAATCTCTTTGAATTATTTTACAACCATTATGGCTGTTTCTTAATGACGACATCCAGTTTCAATGGCTTGATATGGCACAGTTCTTCCACTAACTGCATGTCCTACCTAATTACTGCTTTTATGCATATTAGTAATCTTTCCCCATGCCATCCAAACTTCTGATTGGATCACTGATATGTCTTTCCCATATCCTTGCCTATCTGATTTTCTTTCTAGTGGCTATATCTACATGAGAAGCTGACTCCGCAGTAACCCAATACTACTGCGCAGTAGCATTGCATGGCAGAAACCGTGACATAATGCTACTGGGCAGTAGTATTAGGCTACTGCACAGTAGTGTTATGAAAAAGCTGCTCATCAGCGTTACTGCACATTTTACATTTTACAAGTACTAAATGACTGTGCAGTAATCCAAGTTACTATGCAGTAGTGCCGCTGAGTGGGTTTTTGTGATGCTACTGCTCAGTAGCTCTGAGACTACTGCACAGTAGTATCGCATCATGGGTTCTGCCACGCTACTGCACAGTCAACATCTTGTGTAGAGGAGGACATTGTGTACTAAAGCCAGGTGTGGAGCTTACACAAGCTTCTTTGAAAGATCTCTTCTCACTGCTTAATTTAAAGCTGTTTTTATCTGTTATGTCAGCCTCAATTCCAGAGGGTTTTTGCCCGTTATATTCAGGTGGGAGCGCGCCTGTCAGTAAAAGTCCTCTTTCTATGAATGCAGTATCTAAACATTCCAAAACCTTCCTAATAGTACCATTTGTTTCTCTTCATTACCTGATCATACTTTCAACTTCCTTCTCTAGAAACCACAAGAATTCCACTGAAGTTCACTTAAGTAAGCCTCCACATTTTAGAGCATCTTCACCAGTCTGGCATAGTTATTCATTCTGGATCCATTCTAGTGGAAATCTTTCAGTGTCATCTGTTCTGACATGAAGGATGATCAGTGGATTCTTCCTTACTTTTATAAGGATCCTTTGCAGCCTTTGGTCCACAGCTCATATTCTTACTCCTTCATGGTAGCAGCCTGAAAAATCTAAATTTTGGAGGCTGGTGCCAAAAGCAGTAGTTGAGCACCTAACAAACCCTTGCATAAATCTAGTTCCCTCTGCCTAGGGCCAAGTTTTCTCCCCAGGGAAGTGCTTAATAGCAGTGTGTGTTTGTTTATTTAAAATTACAGAAATGAAGGATAAAAGACTGGAACAAACAACCATGCTGGGCTATTACTTTCTACTAGGGAGAATTAAAGAATGTGAAGATTGTTTCTTTTCATTTTGCTTATTTCTTAAATAAAGGCTCAGCCAACATTTAAATCAAGACAAACTATATGGAGTTTTTTTATTTGCCAGTCACTAAGTGCCAGTTTCAGGGATACTTATTCAAATTTAAAAGCATTTTGAAAGTTACCTATGAAAAAAAAGCTCTAGCATGCTAAGAGTGCTAATTATTATTTTTATCTAATTAGGATACTCTCCAACTCTTAGATACTACAGTAGGACACTAAGAAAAATAAATGGTTTCCTCTATTTTTAAACTGTAGTAATTTGTTTATATGATGATTTGGCCATGGTCTTTTGTTATCTGAAAACATTATATTTCTGCAATATCAGTATCAAAGTAATAATTATCTTCATTGTATATTATGAACTGAATAAACTGTTCATAATCCATAATTATTTATATATGTCAATGTTTTATAAAATGGTATTTCAATTTGTAAATACTTGTAAATAGTTTAAGTAGATATTTCTGTTCACTTCCTATTTTTGTTACTTTAGATCATATTTTACTTTACTCACCTTCTGTAAAACAGGCTTCTGGCTCCATGGCTTCTTCAGGTTCAATTTCTGGCTGTTCTTCTGCTGGAAGTCCAATATCAACTGTGCTACCTTCAGATGAACTGGACAAATTTAACTTCTGTGAAAAAAACAACAACAGAGAAGTCACAAGAGCTCAACTGATGCATGTATGAGAAACATTACTAGTCAAGGAACATAACAAAAAGTTGGCTCTATTATACCTTTGAATTTTTATGTATTCAGTTTATGTGAGTAACAGATTATTTATATATATATAAAATTCTTTAAGTAAATATATATATATATATATATATATATACTTGTGCTTCTTTCAGTTTTCATTCTGCATTGTAGGCATCCTTTTAATAAAAGGACAAAACATCAGTGTAAGCAGGTTGCCTCACCTACTGACTTTGCAGGTGGGTTTTGGTCCCTGAGGAGCTCCTCAGCCGGTCCTCCCAAATAAAACACACTCTTTTAAAGAAGCAGAACAAGCAAGTTTCCTCTTCTGTTCTCTCTCTTGGTCTTCTAGGCTCCCAGTAGGACTTCTCCCTCATTATCCAAATGCCCTGCAGCTGGGATATCTCAACAGGGCTGACTGTTGTTACCTCTCAACTCCGTGTCCTTGGTGAATCCTGACACAGGACGCAGCCTGTCTGACTCACAAAGATTTCTCCCCCCCTCCCCTCCTCTACCTGAACAAGAACCGATTACAAAAGACAATGAAGATGTAGTGGGAGACACACCTAAAGCCCTCCAGATAAGGGTGAGAAGAGTGAAACAACTGCCCTAGGTCTCATTTGCATGCAAGATGGAACCAGATGACAATTCATTTACATGGAAGATGGAGAACAGAATGCCCAAAGCAGAGATCGCAGTGAATTCTGGGATCAGAGAAGCAGGGGAGCATTCCATGATGGGGAATCTTTGCTCCCAATGCTAATCAACCCACATTTACACACACCCAGCTCAGCATTTATCAGACCAATTCTAATCTGGATTTACAAAGGACTTCCCCCCCAACACACACACCTCTAAGTAAAAGTTTAATAGACATCTCGGGCCATATATTCCCCAGTCCCACTATAGGAGTTCTACTTAAACTTGATTGACTAAAACTCGGTTGCCGAGTTAGGGAATGCTGAGGCAAAGAGACCGAGTCAGAGGGGGTATGGGCAACATTTGAACAATGGTTAAGGGTTCATCACAGCATCCAACCCATTGGAGCCCTGACCACAAGTGTTGTCATACTTTTCCTGGGATGACTGGTGGGAGTCCTCCCCACAAAAGTTATGAAAAGTCATGCTAAACTGAGGCTTGTTCACAACAGGTAAAAATCCCAAACCCTGATGCTGCAAGCTTTCTATTGTTTCTGAAGAAACAATGAGGTATCCCATCCAGTATATCTGCTATCCATAGGAATTTCAAGCTGGCTCCTAAGTGTCTGGTTACTCCTTAACCTTATGTTTTTCCTGGTTATTAATCAGTTTCTTGAGGTGTTCCAAACCAGATAACCCCTTGTCAATAGAAAAGACAATTATTTACACTATTAAGAATGCTTTGAAGAAGCTGAACTGAGGGTATAAAAATCTGTAAAAAAAAGCAGCAAAGTTGTGCTTCAAGAGGAGAAGTCTCTCTGACACCATCCGCTGTTGTTCCCAAGAAGCTGGAAGAAACAGATTGTCTCCCTTCAAGAATTGTGCTAAGAACTTTACCTGTCAGCATTGGAACCCGAGTGCCTTGGAGTTGTGAGATCCCAGCTCTCGCTCTCTTTTCTCTTTCTCTCTTTAGGCATAGATTTCTGAACCTGAATTGTATTAGTTAAGCTTGAGCTAAATTTCCCCAAATACTTAGTGAAACCAGGGTAGTATTGTAATTGTTTGTGTTTGTTTTCCTTTGCATGTCTATTACTACTAGTACCATTATATATTTCATATACTTAGCAATAAATAACTTTTCTAGTCAAACTGGTAGTGACTGGGTATATTTTTCCTTCTCTACTTCTCTTTCCCCATTTGCTCTGCAGCAATGCTTCTTTTACCTAAGCTAAAGATCCCTGTGAAGCCCAAAAATACTGTGGGGTCTCCTCATCAAGAGGCTAAAGATTGGGATGTGCTGAGTTTGAAACACATAAAGGAATCAGCTTGTACAGGCTGATTGACCCAGTTTGGCTCAAATGTGCCCTAATGAACTAAATGCTGGCCCATGAGGGTGTCAGCTAGACACCCAGCTGGATTCAGAAGTATTCTGTTCACCTGTGTGCTCGTGTCTGACTGAAGTTTATTGTTGCTCTGATGAACTGATTCTTGGCATATGAGGGTGTCAGCCTATCCATGTTGATCAACCTGGCTGGATCAGGCGTGTCACATTAATCTGTGTGTGTCTGTGTGTATGACTGATTTGGTGATTGGAGGAACCCAGCCCCATTGAAACTGAGTCCTGCAAGATAGCTCCATTGGGGGTGAAGACTTGCAGAAGACTATACAGCTCCATATAGAAACACAAGTAACACAAGCAGCACATTGATAGAATTACAAAGACTCTAGAAACGTATCCCTAATAAATTAACACACCCCAAAGTGACAGGCAAATCTGGTAACACTGTTCCCTCTGAAAGGGATAGATCACCCTATTACAGTCAGATATTTTGGTATTACAAAACTAGCTAAAATACACTATCAAGTATTAACTAAGGAAAAGAGAAGTGACTGCTTACATAGTAAGTGATGTTCTTTGAGATATATTTCACTCTTACTGAGTGCATATGCTGAGGTTTTTTAGTTAGCAGTGTTTGTTGTCTTCACATTCTTGTGCTTTCCATCCAGGTTATAAAAAAGGAGTCCCCAATATGTCTTGATTCTTTTGCCATTAAAAGAACCCATGAGTTGAGGGCTCTGAGGCATCAGGCATGGAATATGCCTACAAATTACACATCTCAAAAATACCAATTAATGTGTATAGATAAGTAACCTATTTCTGCTATAACTGATTGTTCATAAGCTCATTATAAAATGTTAACCCCTAAAGAACAATTTTATTCAGAGATGGGGGCAAGTGAATGTAGCACAGTCCTACCAAATTCTGCATTATCCCTTAAATCTTTACAAACACATAACACTTTCAGAGAATTTACTCTCTCATAGAACCACTTTCTGTGTGCCTCAAGTTAGACAACACTTTGAAACTGAAAAATAACTGTCCCTGAGTTTGCAAAGCCTTGTCTAACCTTATATACTATAAGTAGTCCAATTGACCTGGATGGAAGTATTCACGCTGCATAAAGATAAATATATCTACATTTTTCAGGTCTATAGAGTTGGTCTGTCGGTACTAAATGCACATTTCCAGAAAAAAGCTAAAGGATAGGTGTCTGGCACCATGAAGCTACTGAGGATAGGGAAGTAAGCCTATCTAGAAAAAATAAAACTCTGAATTCAAACCCCCATTGCCTTGTGAGCAATTAAAATGACTCTGAGCCTACAGCTATTGCTTCAAACAGTGACTGCTATCAATAAGACCACCTGACCAGGCAAAAAATTGACTAGATGGTTCTCAGATGTGATCAGTGGTTTCAAACTTTTTTGGCCACATACAACTTTACTTGCAAATTACTGCTGCACATACCCCCTGCTACCTGAGAACAGTGGGTGTCAAGGTCACTCTGTGTTAAACAGTCAGAAGCTCCCCCACCATTATTAAAGTGTAGGCACATACCCCATGGCATAGCATGATGTATCCCTGGGGTATTCATCCCCCAGTTTGAAAAACATTGAGATAAATGATGAGTGACCAACCATACAGCTGAGTGGGGACTGCTCAAGGAAAATGCTTGATTGCAGCAATAATTACACATTTCTTATTTACTGGTCCTTGCAGATGATAGAGGTACTAAACTGACAAACTTTCTTATTGCTCTTCACTAAAGAAGTTAACTAGTTTCATACTTCAGTATCAATCAATGTGAGCAAATGTAGTTTAGAGTGCAGAGGTGGCCTGGAATTTCTGTGCGTCACAGGTGGAAAAAAAAAATCGGGGCTTGTATCCCAAACAAGCGTAAAAAAAATGGAAGAATAAGCAGAGCCTGTAATGATTAAAAAAAAAAAAAAAAGGAATGACCAGCAAAGAAGTTTCCATCTTAGAAGTCAAGAAGTGTAGGGAAAGTATTAAAAGTAAAGCTAAGTTTGATCTTCCGAACAATATTGAAACAAATAGCAAAAACTTCTTCATTTATTTGAGCACCAAGAGAAGAATGAAAAAATAGGCTAATATTCATGAGGATAGGGTAAAGATAAATTGGCTCCACAAAAGAATGACTACTTTGCCTCATTTCACAGTAAGAGAAACAATGAAGACTAGGTCAATGGCAGCATGGATAGTGGGAAGTTTGGAAGGCTTGGAAAATAGAAGTCATGGACCACATCCCAGGTGGGAGCAAAATTCAAAGTTTTTAATGCACTGAACTCATATTAACTAGATAATCTTCATCTCAGAATTATGAAATAACCAGCACATAAAATTACAGATCCAGTAGCAGATATTTTTAATAAACTTGTCATGATGAGATTTCACTACATGAGTGGAAAATAGCAAATATGGTACAATGTAAGCTATTTAAGAAGTTGAGAGACAAGGCAGACAAACACATAAATAGTGTACATAGCATTAGCCATTTGCCAAATCTCACTGATTTCAATAATAAAGGCACTGCTTAAGGTGATGCATGCATACTAACTGGTGTGGGAACAGCCTCCCAGAAGCTGTCTGCAGCTCATGAATGCTCATGTTATTGTTACTCAGAACCTGCCCTCAGGCTCTGCTCAGCTGTTTGCACCTCATTAAGCCTCATTACATTGTTACTCAGAGCACTTCTAACAGCAGGACCAGGTCAATTTCTGATTTCAGGGCTGCTGAAAGCAGATAACTCTTGGCAGTTGAGATATACTCCAAGCATTAACTGAGTATTCCATATACTGGGCAATATTCTGATTACTAAATGAGTTTGCTATAGCAGATTATAGCGTGCTTATAATTAAGAAAGGGGGAAAAAGCAATATTGGGAATAGTAGGATCATTAGTCTGAACTCCTTAGTAAGGAAGAATATATTAAGAAGGAAATATTTAGAAGGCTCTGGACTTTTCCAAAGCCATGATAATTAACACTGCCATCGCTCCCCTGCTGCCAAATTTCCAGACCCCAAAGACAGGATGATATGGCTCCATGGACAAAATCCAGCCTGTGGACTGTAGTTCAAGGACCACTGTCCTAGGTTATATTGAGTGAGGTATTTCCCATCAAAATAGGAAAGTACTGATAAGAAAGATTTACTGAACCTAGGATGGGAGATGCGAGGAACAAAGATGATTTTAATGTATGTTAGGAAGCTCAGGTTCTTCTGCTTCATGTTGCATAAAAGATTGTATATAGGACTGAAAAAAAACACCTAAACATGTTAGTTGCTTGGGGAATTTTGTATTTTTTGCTGTACTTTAAAGTATTCAGAACTCTTCTTTATGTATTACAGCAGAAATCCAATGATTATTTATCAATTTTGCATATCAAAATTATTTGACTAACAACTGCCCATAGTATTTTAACAGTTTTTACTTTCCCTTATGGTGGCTTCCTCTTCACTGCAGCTAACAAAGGAAACTAATGAAAAGGGTAATTAAAGCTCATGTTTGTGTGCCCAAATCAAGTATCAGTGGGATGTCAGATTTCAGCCAGTACATCTTTCCTGTTTAGACTTCAGCTGAGCCCTGCAAAAAGAGCCAGAAGCCCTTTCTCTGCTATCAGTCATGACTCATGACTACAAAGGACAAGATTCTCTGTTCAAGGATGGTAAAGAATGTATGTTCCAGAAGTGAAAAGGAGGAAGAACAAGCTTTTTTACATTTGACACCAAGGAACATTGTGCTCTTGGTATGCATGTCTTCACTGATATTAGCTGCTAGCTTGATGCTGATGATTGCCCTGGGTTCTATTCAGGCACCTATTCAGCCAGAGATATCAATATCTCTTGGGGATGCAATGTGTGGCTGCAGGGTGGTTGGTGTTGGTGATAGCTTCATCTTTCACAATATACCCCCTGTGACCATGTGGAGCTTGGTAAGTATGTCTCTAGAGATTATCTGGTTTTGTTCTTGTGTGAAGACACACCTCTGTCAGTCTTTGCCCTTCCATTCCCAGTGACCCTTCTCAGTGCCACTCTTCTGCACTTGCGGTGTAGTAATGGCTTTGATTGCTCTACCTAATCTTTGTTAATGTTTGACTATGGTAAAGGTTTGACTATCCTAGACAATGGCCATTTACTGCTATAAGAATGTATTTGTAGCCTTTTTTCCTGATGATCATTTCACAAATTTTCTTTTTTCTTTTCTTTTCTCAGGTGACCCAAAATATCACCAGGGATCTGGGTTTTCTGGGAAAACGGAAACAACCACAGATTTCACCTTTTACCGGAGGCAAACATGGATTTTTCATTTTACCAGAGAACCCCATGGGTTTTGCAGTTTTGAGTTCCAGCCTGCAAGGGGCTGGGAGTGAGCAGGAGGCAGGTGGTTAGGCAGGGGGTGCCATATGCATATATATGCACATGGCCACCAGGCAGCCTAGAAAGCAGCTCCCACAGGTAAGTGTGTGTGTGTGGGGGGGAATAGAGGCCCCGGTAGGGAGGGAGTTGGGCAGGGCTGGGACTGGGGTTGCTGCCCAGCAGTGTGATGCATGGAGCTTGGGGCTGCAATGTGTGGCTGCAGTGCTCCAGCAAGGAACAGAAAGGGGTTGTGGGCAGCTCGTCCTAGGGACGGGGGGAGGCACCAGCTCCCTGCTACTGCATACACTCCTACGAGGCAGGGGGGACCCATACCACCCAGATCTGTGCACAAGGTGGGTGCATACTGCCCACTGTGGGCTCAGGCTGCCACCCTACTGCTTTCTCCAAGGCCTATACAGCCCAGTGGGTGCAACATGGTGCTGCAGAGTACAGTGGGGCCATGTGGGGATCTCCTTGCCACTGTGAGCTCTGTGCTGCCCTGGTGATGCATCCCCAGCAGGTGTGGCACCAGAAGAGGCAGTGGTATGGGGTTGTGCCCCTCACTGCTGCTGTGCACACAGATCTGGGGCCCCTGGGAGTGCATACAGCGGTGGGGAGCCGGGCCCACCCTGCCCAAGCCAGCAGCAGGCAAGCAGCAAGGGGGAGCTGGACTCCACTCTGCTGCAGCAGCCACTACCTCCTGCTGGGGACAGGGGGCTCTGGACCTAGGTCCCTGGCCTTATAGCCCTGGCAGCTGGGAGAACCCTCCAGTAGGGCTGGGGGTGGCAGGGGTTGTGGGTTGCAGGTGACAGGCATGAGCAGGGCTGGTGGGGACTGTAGCGGAGAGTGAAGAGCACCAGCAGGGCCAGAGGGCTGTGGTGGGGTGGGAGTGAGGAACATGAGCAGGGCCAGGGAGCTGTGGGGGGGAGTGAGGGGTACCAGCAGGGCTGTGGGGGTCAGTGAGGGGCCTTTCATTTTAATAATGGATTTCAGGCTTTTTATCAGAGAATTTGTGATTTTTTTATTAGGGAAAACCAGGATCTCTGAATATCACTCACCCAACTAAGTTGGTCACATAGGGCATTTATATATGTACTTTTGTTTGCTCCGATGTGCCACAAATCCAGCATGTTGAAGAAGACTTAATTCTTCAAGTCTGTGGAGCACACAAGCTGATGCACCTGGTGCTGTATCACGTAGATTTGTATAACAGTGAAATGCACGTTAATGCGCAGAGAATGGTGGTGGTGTGGTTTTGAACTAAAACACCACTGATGCGTTTTAGTTCAAAAGTTCACTGCTGCCATTTTCTCAGTGCTAATGAGCATTTTGCTGTTTATACAAATGTATGCGCCGCAGCGCCCAGTGCTTTTAAAAGCACCCGATGCTGTGGAGCACACACGTGTACAAATGCCCACAGGATGCTTGTAGATATTTTAAAAACCCCAAAACAGCACTTTATGTTAAATTCTGTAACAAATCTGCGCCAAGCCCAGGAAAGGCAGCATGTTAGTTGAACCTGGCTCGCCCAGCATCTAACATGGAGCAAAGGTGATTTTAATGTATGGAAGAAGCAGCGTGGTACTTTGACCAAGCTTCGCAGCATCTGTACAGATTGGGCACTTAAGTGGGGCTTCGTTGGCATTTTTATCTAATAGCTGATTGAACCAGCTGATTGAATCAGCTATTAGATAAAAGCGTGAAAAAGCCTCGCTGAAGTGCCCAATCTGTACAGATGCTGCGGAGCTTGGTCGAAGTAGCGTGCTGCTTCTTCCAATAAAGCTATTTTAACAGTAATTATACCTAGCCCGCAATTCTCTACTTTACATATAAGAATGCAATGTGGGACTGTATAAAAGACTTACTAAAGTTTAAGCATATTATGTCCACTGAATTTCTTTCATCCATCAAGCTAGTTACCCTGTCAAAGAAGGGTACTTAGTTGATTTGATATCCTTAACATATCTATTTGGATGCCAATGGTTACGCCCTTTTTCTCCAGGTGTTTACAGATTAATTGCTTTACAGGTTTTTTTACAATAACTTTCCAGGTTTGAAGTCAGACTGATCAGTTTATTATTCCCCAGGTCTCCTTCTCCTCCCTTCTTTTAAAGATAGGCATGATAGATGATCAGACCTTTTAAATGTTCATGGACCATCTCAAAACCTTCCTTGTGGTAAATGTTCTGGACCTGGTGTATTTCTTACATCAGGAAACTTTTAAGAGTTGACCATAATTCAATAGTAGGATGGCTGTTAATGCCACAGGTATTGATTTGTAAATGAGGAAAGCATTGCTATCAGTACAGGGGATTGCAATAGTGCTGCTCTAATGCTCTTTTTAGCATAAAGGAGTAGGGTTGTGGTCGAAGCCTAGCTTTCAAATCTTGTGGGAAAGTCTTAAGGTTGCCAAGTTAGCATTAAACTAGCTGAATCAGGTACAGGTAGCCATCCAGCAATGGCAGAGCTTAGCACAGTTAATTTACCAGATCAAGAAGATGGCTTTCTACTGATCGCCAGATAGCTAGTTTTAGGTTAATATGTGCCATCTTCATACTACAGTCACTTGTGTGATGACAAACATACTGTTAGATCACTTACAAATTAACTTCAGATATTTTTAGGTCAACAAAGTGTGGCTGAATCTGTGGCTTGCTTATAGCTCAGAAGCTGATCCTTGACTGTGGTCACCCTTTGATAAAAGTCATGGGCAAAATCTGTACACCATTCAAGCCAATGACAAAACTCCAATTGATACCAATATGTCCAGGCATATTATCAGACAGCCCTAATGCAGGAAGATTGTGCACATGCCACAGTCCTTTCTGGTCTGAATGTGCAGCAGGTGCACAGGAAATTTTACCTGGAGGCAGCAGCACCCCATTGAAATAGAACCAACAGTGGTTCTCTACTGGGGATGCTGCCATATTAAAAAAAGTAGTGGAGGGGTGCTGTGACTGAAAATGTTGAGAAGCACTGATCTAGCAACAGATGTCCTATGGCAATGTTCTATTCTATTAACATGAGTCCTCAGTTATAACTAAACAGCTTTGTAGTATACAACTAGCCCAACATTAAATATCTTTTCATTGGAATCTTGATCTAGAAAAGCTGATGATTCCAGTAGCTAAAAAATCCTTTTATCTAAAAGACAAAGTACACTTGCTCCTCATACACCTACCCCACTCTAGATATAACGTATTTTCTAGGCCCTGTTCATCCCTGCATTGCAGCTCCTGGGAAACTCCCATGAAGCAAGGGCTTTCCTGAGTGACAAAGATCCAATTCATGATATATCTAGTACGATTCCCAATGCGGAAGACATGTTCAGGGTGTCCTGAAAAAAGGAGGAGTGTGATTGTGTATTGCTGTGCTTATCTGTCACTAGTTTCTGCAATGAGCTCTTAAAAGCACCAATAGCTTGTGGAAAACATTAGCCTGTTGGGGAGCTGAAGCAGTTCCTAACCATCTCAGGATAAGGAAGGAGGAAACGTTTTATAAAACTACTCCGGCCATCCTCTTTTTTGGCCCCAACCTCTAAGCCAATTCAGGCCTATATGGAGATGAAAGTTTTCATCCCTTTTTATTGTATGTCCCCTTTGAGTCTCTTATTAGGTTCCTAAACCATATCTTTATTGTTATTCATTACATATTACTTATTTTCCCTTACTTTTTTCCATATGCAGGTCACTATCAATACCTCATTAGTAAACCTACTAATTTATGCTGAAAAAATCAGAACAATTATCAAATTAAAAAAAAATTAAGTGGATAGGAAACATTTAAATACCTCTTTGCTTTCTTCCAGATCTGACTGATCTTCACTGCTAAACTCTTCTGTATTTAAATTTTCAAAATCCGACTCCCCGACAGCAATGGGTACCGTCACAGTGAGACTTGGGTTGTTTATGAACGACATGTAATCACTTTCATCAATGATGTATTTTTCCACACTGCTGCCTGTGCCTATGCCACTCGTGGTTCCATTCCCATCTCTAAGATAATCATGGTCTTTGCTTATTTCTGCTGTCATGTGGTTAGAAATGCAGCTGTTCTTCTTGTTGTTTAAATCTTCAAGTGGTTTGATTTCTTCTAAAGCTTTTTGTTTTTTAACAAAAGATTTTTGGATGAATTCATGGACTTTTCTTTTCACATAATCTACTCCCTTCTGCATTCTTGCTACAGCAATCTGGAGATTATTCATTTCATTATCATCATCTGTGGCAGCAAGGTTATCTGCACTAAATGAACTCAACAGCAAGGCCAAAAATAGGTTCAATACCTGTAAGGGAAGATAGAAAATAAACCCTAAATTTACCTCAGTGGAAATATTTTACTGTTATAATACTTTGCGCTATGTGAAGCATTAAGAATAAAGGCTCAGGTTTTCACACCTCTCCCTCACCACTGCCCCGGCCCTACAAAAAATTAAATAATGGAGGAATAGATCATTAATAAATGTGTTTACTAAAATTGCTCTGGAGAGAAAGTATGTTTTAAGTAATGATAATTTGAAGAAGAGCAAACCACATAATAAAGAACTCATTCATAAATATGATAAATGAAAGAGCTAAATATAGTTTGCTATGCTTTTTAGGGGCTTATTTACTGTCAACTGCCAACTATGTGAAAATGAACTTTAATTTGTGAATATTGGCATAAAAGATTATTTATTTAACAATTCAGACAAAGAATTTGTTATTTATTACCACCACACTGTTTAAAGAAGTTTCACTTATCCCATCAGAGATCACAAATTATAGCAGATGTGATAGGTGACCATATATAATTAAAAATTCAGAGCAAATGGTTTATGAAGACCCAACAGGTTTAAAATTATTTGAAACACTAAGTATTTTCAAGTAATCAAGATCAAACATGTAGAACGTGGCTAAGTGCTTATTCCCTTTTTATAAAGCAGGAATTTGATCCTGCATGGTGCAGAATATTCTGACCTCAGTCCAAGAAAGCTCTTAAGATGAACTTCAATCGCTTGAGTAGCTTGACTAAAGTCTCTTGCTTAAGTGCTTTGTTGAACAGGAGCCAGAGTGCTTAGCACATTTCAAGACCGAGCCCCCATTTTTTACAGAATAATCTTTGATTTTTTTAATTACATACCACTAAGTTTCCAATCACCATGACCATCATGAAGACAGTAAGGCACATAGCTTGGCCTGCAACTTCCATACAGTCCCACATGGTCTCTATCCATTCTCCACACAGAACCCGAAACACAATCAAAAAAGAGTGGAAGAAGTCTTGCATGTGCCAGCGTGGAAGTACACAGTCACTTGCGATTTTGCAGACACATTCCTTGTAGTTTTTACCAAACAGCTGCATACCAACCACAGCAAAAATGAAGACAATGATGGCGAGCACCAAGGTCAAATTCCCCAAGGCTCCTACTGAGTTACCAATGATCTTTATCAACATATTTAGTGTTGGCCAAGATTTTGCCAGTTTGAAAACTCGTAACTGAAAAAAAAAGAGTAGAAAAGCATTGTGAGTACTAATTTTATTGAAAGCACAAGATGTTTTAAAATTAATTTGTGAAAATATATTGGTGCAAAAAAGTCACACAGTGGCAGAGAATGGATGCTGAAAGGGAGAGTAAACTGGAAATGACCAGGGTTTTTTCCACTGTTCCTTTCTCACTTGCAGCCTCCAGCATTTAAAGTCTAGGAAATTCTGATTCAGAGGCTGTATGCCTAAGTCTCATGCTCAATCACTACTGATGCCCCTTTCATCTAAGAATTTCATCCAGTCCCCTCCTGGGTTCACCACTGAGCATGATGGGGGGCTGCACTCCTGTGGGACACTCCATTCACCCCTAAGAATTTTCCAGTCCTTTTTTGTATCTAGTTAAACTGTCAGCTTTTACCACATCTGATGGCAATGAGCTCCACACTTTCATTACACTGTGTGTGAAAAAGAACTTCCTTTTGTTAGTTTCAGGCTTACTACCTACTAGGGCTGTGTGAAGCATTGATCCCTGATTCACTTCAGTGGAGATTCAGCCCGATTTGGTGGCTGAATCTCCAAATCCAAATTGAATAAGAGGACCCTTTAATCTCTCTGAATCAAATCAGAACCCTCTGAATCAATTTGGAGAGATTCGGAGAGATTTGGAAAGATTCAGTGATTCGGACATAGAGACAACTTTAAATATCTTATCTATATACCTCTAGGTAGCAGAGGCTTGCGAGTGCTGTGATGCTGGGGCACATGGAGCATCCCACAGAAGTGCAGGGGGATCCCCAGTGCACTCGGCAGCAGACCTGGAACTGCACCAGAAGCACTTTCAGTCCACTGCCAGGTCTGCTAGAGAGCATGCTGCCACCCACCCCCCCAGCTTTGTGACTGGTGCTTTCTGGGTCTGGGTGGTGGTGATCACTGAGCCAGGGGGAGCCCAGGGGGACGCCCTGTGTGCTCCCTGGTGGACCCAGAAGTGAACTGGAAGTACTTCCAGTCCCCTCCTGGGTTCACTGCCAAGCATGCGGTGGGGGGGGGGGGCTGCACTCCTGTGGGACACTCCATTTGCCCCAGCACTGCAGTATTCACGAGCTGTGCCTGGTACCATGATGTACTTAGAGAAAACATTTAAAGCTGTGTCTATGTCTGAATCACTGATTCTCCGAATCAACATCGAATCTTCAGATTTGGATTCAGCCAAATCGAATCAGGGACAGTGATCTGAATCAAGGAATCAAATCACTGTCCCCGATTCAGGCCGAATCTGAATTGAACAGGGCCCGCATTGCACACCCCTACTACCTACTAGTTTTATTTTGTGACCCCTTTGAGTAATTTTGTGTCATTTGCAAATTTGGCCACCTTGCTACTCATCCCTTTTTCCAGATCATTTATGTCAAACAGCACTGGTCCCAGCATAGATCTCAGGAGGACCCTGCTGTTTACTTTTTTCTATCCTGAAAATTGACCATTTATACTCATTCTCTGCTTTTTATACTGGAGCCAATTTCTAATCCATGAGTAGACATTCCCTGTAATCCCATGACTCCTAATTTAATTAAGAGCCTCTAATGGGGAACCTTATCAAATGATGTCCAAGAATACTATGTCAACTGGAACACCCCAGTCCACCTGCTTATTGACACCCTCAAAGAACTGTAGTAGGATGGTAAAGCATGATTTCCCTTTAACAAAACTGTGTTGACTACTCCCCATCAAGTAATATTTATCTTGCTAAAACACAAGCATAAAACTGAAATAAAATTAGTGTTACAAGAACATATTGTAAAATGTAATATTTTAGCCATGTATTTACCAATCTGAATGATCGAAGAACGGACAGTCCTTCCACATTTGCAAGACCAAGTTCAATCAAACTAAGGGTTACAATAAACCCATCAAAAATATTCCAGCCTTCTTGGAAATAATAATAAGGGTCCATAGCAACTATCTTGAGAAACATTTCTGCTGTGAAGATCCCAGTGAAGACCTAAATTAAAAATGCATTTAATTAGAAAGTGGTTAATTGCTAATTCTATTTTTGTGCACATTTGTATATTTACCTACATATCTGCAATGAATCCACTCCAAAATAGCTATTCATAAAATCTAACTCAGTACTTTATCTTTTTTTTTCTTTAAAATATAATCATAGGAGGAAATTATGCAAAACTTCCCATTAAAAATGGAGCATGGACGAAGAACTGATTCTCTTCTCACTGAATTTAGTTTAACATTAAACAAATTACTTAAATTGCATGCTTATAATTCAGTTTTAACTCTATTAGAATGCCTGGCTCTTTCCAACTTTATAGTACTACAATATTACAAAAGTGGTTTTCACAGTATGCAACTGGATGATTTCTAAGAAATTACACACTGGTGTCCTTAGAATATCATTCATGGTATTCTGCTGTTATAGGCCCTCTTTTAACACCTGTTCAAGTGAAGATCCTTTACTAGTATAGTTTTATTGACTTCAACACAGCTATGACATTATGCACTAGCTGATGACAAAAGAAATTATAACCATTTAAGCAAAGTGAGAATTTACTCTGTGTGTGTTTTTACTGGCCTTAATGGACAATTAATGGCCCAAAATGACACAATCTAGTTGGTATTTAATATTAAATGTAGCTTAATTACAGTAGCTTCTGATGAAGTTTTGTAATTGAATCCTACCCTATCCCTATTTTGAAGTGGTTATATATAATATATGATATATTACAGGAACTAATAGTATAACATTATAACTAAATATTAATAATATGCA
This sequence comes from Alligator sinensis, assembly GCF_000455745.1. Taxonomy (NCBI): domain Eukaryota; kingdom Metazoa; phylum Chordata; order Crocodylia; family Alligatoridae; genus Alligator; species Alligator sinensis. Next base: position 11,903 of record NW_005842382.1, on the reverse strand, counting down.
ATTTTACAATTGTGTATTACTATTATAACATTATCATATCTATAATATATAAAGAATAAACAGAGAGCTCACAAGGAATGGAAAGAAAAATTACATCTTGGAAAACAAGAAGTATCAGAATAATGTGAGAGTTATCCAAATTAGTGAAAGGTTCTTCAGATATATGAATATAAAAATAGAATGAGGAAGGAAGAGGCAGAGCCACTATACAGTGAGAATATAAGGAGATTTTAGATAATTTAGGTATGGCTCAAATACTAAATGAGTATTTGGCCTCAGTTTTCAGAAAAGACAATTATATGAGGCATGAGAGTAAAAGCAAAACATCTAATGAGAATGAAAGTGAGAATCACAGATTGGTGATGAATAGATTACCTCTCTTTAAGAATTCTAAAAGAATTGTCACAAGAAGCTGCAGACTTGGTAATACACATTTACAAACTTCCCCCCTATTCTGCACTGGTGAGGCCCTGTCTGGTGTAGTTTGTCCAGTTTTGGGCCCCCCACTATGGACAGGATGTGGACCAATTGGACAGAGTCCAGCAGAGGGCAATGGTTAGAGGACTAGAGTACATGATTTACAAGGAGAGGCTAGGGGAACTTAGCTTATTTAGTCTGCAGGAGAGAAAATTGAGGGTGAATTAATAAAAGCCTTCACCTACCTGAAGGATGGTTACAAAGAGGATGGAGCTAGACTGGGGTGGGCAAATTATGGCTGGTGGGTCAGATCTGGCCCACCAGATTTCATCCAACCTGCTGCACATCCCTTGGCCCTGTCCAGCCCACATGCAGGGGGTAGCCCAGGCCATGGCGTGTGCAGCTGGTCCTGTCACCCCCAGGCATGTGGCAGGGCTAGGGTGGTAGTGGCCAGACTTTGCTTCCCAGCAGCTCTGGGGAGGGTGGCAGCTCCTTCCAGCAGCCGCCACAGCCAGTGTCATGGCCACTGACAGACCCATATTACTAGACTAATGCCAGACCAGTTTAGTAATCTACCACTTATGGAGTTTTGGTGAGTTGTTGCAGGTGGGGACAATGGAATGCTGACCTGGCCTGGCCCACCCTGGCTTGGTGGGGTGCTGATCTGGGGCTCAGTAGCTCACCAAAACTCTCTCCAAACCAAAGCTAGACTGTCCTCAGTGGTGGCAGATGACAGAACAGGAGCAATGGTCTCAAGTTGCAGCAAGGTAAGTTTGGGTTAGATAGTAGGAAAAGCTCTCTCACCAGGTGGGTTGTAAAGCACTGGAAAAGGCTACCCAGAGAGGCTGTGGAATCTTCATCCTTGGAGGTTTTTAAGATATGACTAGACAAAGCCTTGACTGGGATGATCTAATTGGGGATGGATAGTCCTGCTTTGACCATGGGGTTGGACTAGATGACCTCTTGAGGTCCCTTCTAATCCTAATTTTCTATGATTCTATGAAGTACAGGAGACATTTGTAATATGTGCATCACCTCAAGGGTGGTGCCATATAATTGGAAAACAGGTAATCTAATATATATATTTAAGAAAAGGAAAAATGTGTTCAAGGTAATTACATAGGTATTTTACCCCAATGATATGCAAGATTTTCAAACAGATATTGGAGAAAAAAAATAATTAAAGGCAAAGAGATAAAGTGAAAAAGAGATAAAAAGCAACAAGCGTTACCAGACTAACCTGATAGCTTTCCTTCAAAATAGATAACAGATTTTCTAGACATAGATTTCATCTATCTAGACTTCAGTAACATATTTGATACAGTGTGACTTGGCAAGCTAACAGTTAAGATAGAGAAGATGGACTACAGGGAATTAAGAGAAGAATTGTAAGGTGATCTTGAAGACTGGATACATAGAAATGGGACAATATTCAATAATACAAAGTGCAAGGTCACATACTTGGGATGTGTACAAGCATTTAATTTAACCAGCTGAAGTTCAACAACTTAAGACTGAAATTCAAATGGGCTGAAACTTGTATATAAGCATTCAAAGAGTTGTCTGCAGGCTCTGCAAACAACCTGCAACACAAAAAGCACCCAGCCAGAGGGACCCAAAGCACACATCTCAGCATGCTTTTCAGGTTCCCCATTCTTCATGCCTACAGGTGACAGCAGCTAAAGGTACAGGTCAGGACTGATGAGCTGGTGGCCCAAGAGAACCCTCCACCAAATGCCCCTCCAGTACTCAGGGGGTAGTCTACACATTCATTATGTGCTTTAATAACCAAGTACTAAATCAACGCACAGTAACTCATATTACTGCGCAGTAGCACCAGTGCATGGGTTTTTTTCAGACACTAATTGAGAAGTAGCCTAATATTACTGCACAATAGCATATTAGCATGGGTTTTGCCCAGCATGCTACTGTGCAGTGTTACTAGACTACTACATAGTTAGCAACTTGTACATGGTTAGTGTCTAGCCCACCCAGGATATCAGCTAGCAGACCCAGAGAAGGTCTGCTGTCTTTTTATGGCTGGGCCATGAAGCAGAGACTTTGTCTGGAGCTGTGGGTACCTGGAGCAGTGCCTCTGCCAACATATCCAGAGCCCTGGCTATGGCTACAGAGGGAGGATTTTGCCTATAGACAGCTGGGGCTGGGCACCTGCCAAAGCAGTCAGAACTGGGGTTGTA
>NW_005842382.1:7675-9278 GCF_000455745.1 Alligator sinensis | reverse complement strand
GGGGGGGGGGGGGAGGAGGTTTTGTCTGTAGTGCTGTGGGGGCTCTGCCTGTGGGAAGCCTTGACACCACAGCCACAGATGAGGTCTCTCAAGTCCTGTGAGTGGGGAGCTTTTCCTCATGCAACACTTCAGATCTCTGAGCCTATAGCTTGTGCAAAGGGCTGAAGGCATGGGACTTTACAGTGTGGTGCACAGGGGAAGGTCTTTTCTCCCACACAGCTCTTAAGAGTGTCCATACCTGCAGCCTCTATGTGTGAGACTGCAGGTGCTGACTTTGAAGTGCTGCATGTGGATGGTGTCCTCCCCTCTGGCACCCAGCTGGTGCCTGTATCCTGTGCATGGGGGCTCTGGACTGCTGAAGGGAGGTAGGAATTCTACTCCCCCTATGGCATGTCAAGCCACATGTGCAGTTCTACTTCTGGGGCTGAAGCGTCACTTATGCCATGGATGACTGGTGCCTCCCAAGTCTGGGCGGGCACCATATTGCTGATGGGGGGTGTCCCCCATGGTTGATCATCAACTGTGGGGTATCCCTCAGTGGCCAATTGCCAACTGGGGGGGAGGGGTCCTCCCAGCAGCTGATCGCTGAGCCAGTGGCGAAACTGGAAACGCACTTCCACTGACACTTCCAGTTTCATGGCTGGTGCTTCCAAGGGGTGCACAGCTGATCTCAGGGAGTGAGAGTGCACCAGCATGAACCCCCCTACACATTACCAATGACTTATGTTGCACTTCTCACCAGCCCCTTCAGCCCCATGCATGGGAACACAGAACAAACTTGCTGCACTTCATGTGGAAGTTGCAAGCACAGGGCTTTAAAGTGCCATGGGAAGGGGGAGTGGGGAATGTGGTCCTGCTTCCCCATCTGAAGCCCATTAAAGCCTATGCTTGCAACTCCTCAGTGTAGGGCAGCATTTAAATCTTAGGAGTTGGTTGGTAAGGGTTGGGGACTGGCCTTTCCTAGTCCCTCAGCTTCAGGGGGAGGTGTTTGTGTGCAGGAGACTGCAGCATGGGAAGGGGAGCTCCTTCCTGGAGGAGAGGGGGTGGGTGTGTGTGTGGGGGGTTTGTGGGTGAGTGTGGAACCCCCACCACATGGTGCATAGCCCCTACTGCTGGTGGCAGCAGCCAGTAGCAGGCTCTCACAGCACCCTGGCTGGGGCAGGCAGAGCCCCTGGTAGTGCATGGCTACAGCTGAGTGCCTGGGGCTGCACATGGGTCCCTCATGCAGTGCCGTGAGCCCCACGTGCTGGCATGGAGTCAGCCAGGTCTGACCTGAAGGCATCTGTCAGTAGGCTGAACCAGGCTGACTCTGTGCCGCCATGTGCAGCCCCCAGGATTTGCCGAGCCACATGCTGCTGGGGGCTCTGCCTGCTGTGGCCAGGAGCACCGCAAGGGCCTGCTTGTGTCAGGGGCTGTGCTGGGAGGGTGTATGGTGGTGAGGGCTATGCATAGGGAGGGGTATGGTGGCAGGGGCTGTACAGTGTGGGGCATGTGGCATCAGGTGCTGTGCATGGGAGGGTGGCAGGCTGTGCATCGAAGGGTGTGGTGGGGGGCTATGATGGGGGAATGTGGCAGGGGTGGAATCCCATACACTCCCATACCC